>NC_090445.1:665950105-666261594 GCF_031143425.1 Pleurodeles waltl | reverse complement strand
TCCGGAGGCTTCAGGGCGGTAACTACAATGCAGCTTCTGTTTAATGTTCAATGCTGCGCACAATAGCTTAACCACCTCATTGTTGAAGTGACTTCCTCTATCTGATTCTAAAGAGATCGGGAACCCGAAACGTGATATCAATTCCCTAAGCAGCAACTTCGCTACTGTGAGGTTGTCATTTCTCCGTGTAGGGTATGTTTCAATCCAGTGACTAAAGATGCACACAATCACCAACACGTACCTCAATCCTCCACACACACAGGCATCTCAATAAAATCCAATTGCATTCTGCTAAATGGACCTCCTGCTCTTCCAATGTGGCTCAAATTCACCACTGTCCCTTTCCCCGCTCTGCTGACAGATGATGCACCTGTGACAAATCACTTCTGCTGCTTGTCTGAATTTCGGGTTAAACCAGTCATTTTTAAACAACCTAATTGTGGCATCTCTCCCAATATGTGCTTGACCATGATTAAACCTTGCAAACTGTGACAAAAGACTGTCGGCAAGACCATTTTCCCCTCTTCTGACACCCACAAGTCATCTGGTCTTTGTACACATTGCATCTTAACCCAAGAACGCTTCTTATCCCTGCTGGCACGTCCCTGCAACAATTTCAATTCTTCCAATGTGTCAACCACCCTCAAAGCATAACCTGTGCATGTCTCATTTTCAGTTTCGGGTAACAATTCCCACTGATCCTTGAACGATATACAGTTCAATGCGCAAAACCTTGTGACTTGATCCGCATATCCATTTCCCATTGAGACAAAGTCTTGTGATTTCACATGAGTGCTGCATTTTACCACGGCAATCTCAGGAGGTAACTGAATCGCGTGCAACAACTCCTTAATCCTCTCACCGTTTTTCACTGGAGAACCAGAAGAGGTCAGGAAACCCCTCGGTGACCATAGCTGGCCGAAATCATGGACAATTCCAAATCCATACCTGCTGTCAGTATAGATAGTTACTTTCAGTTTGTCAGCGGCATGGCATGCCCTGTTAAGAACAAACAATTCAGCCACTTGAGCAGATTATACTCTTTCAAGCCAAGATGCTTCCAAGATATCAGTGTTTGTACACACAGCGTATCCGGCTCTCAGTACTCCTACTGAGTCTCTCAGGCATGAGCCATCAACAAAGATAATGTAGTCATTTTTTTCCAATTGGGTATCTTTAATATCAGGTCTCGGTTTGGTGCACAGTTCTGTTACCTCAAGACAATCATGTTCTACCTCATCAGCATCATCAACCTCTGTATTCTCATTTGGAAGCAAAGTTGCCGGGTTCAGCACTGTACACCTCTTTAGAATTACATTCGGTGACCCCAATATAATCGTTTCATATTTTGTCAATCTGACATTTGTCATGTGCTGTGTCTTGGTACGGGTTAACAAAATCTCAACTGAGTGTGGGACCATTACTGTTAAAGGATGTCCCATCACTATGCCTTCACACTGTGTAAAGCTTTGGCCAACTGCTGCTACTGCACGCAGACAACCCGGTAAGGCTGCTGCAACAGGGTCCAAAGTAGCTGAAAAACATGCTAATTGTCGGTTTGCACCTCCATGGACCTGTGTCAGGACAGAAAAAGAACAAGCATCACGTTCATGACAAAACAGGACAAAAGGCTTTGTGTAATCAGGCATACCTAAAGCTGGAGCCCTGCACATACACTCTCTCAATTCAATGAATGCCTTCATCTCTGTCTCTGACAAGGTTAGAACGTCTGGCCCACCTTTAACTTCCTTAACAGTCAGTCTCACTAAAGGCTTGGAGATAAATGAGAAGTTCGGGATCCACTGACGACAGTAGCCCACCATTCCCAGAAACATCCTAACGTCTCTCCGAGATGTTGGGGAATTCATCTGCAATATGGCAGTCACTCTTTCCTTGGATATTTTCTTTGATCCTTTCTCAAATAGATGACCTAGATATTTCACCTCCTTCTGACAGTACTGCAGCTTCTTTGGGGACACTTTATGCCCATTCTTTCCCAAGTGGTTCAGTAAGGCAATAGTACCATATTTGTAGTCATCTCTCGTTTTGGATTCAATCAACAAATCATCAATGTACTGTACCAGGGTCGAATTAAAGGGCAATTCCAATGACTCCAAATCCTTCTTCAATATCTGATTGAAGATGGAAGGTGATTCTGAAAACCCTTGTGGAATTCGACACTGTAAACCTTGTCCAAGAATTTGAAACTGAAGAGAAATTGGCTGTCCTCATGAAGAGGCACAGAAAAGAACGCTTGAGACAAATCTACAACTGTGAACCACTCTGCATCACATGGGACCTGGAACATAATCACAGATGGATTTGGCACCACTGGGCAACATTTCACCACTATGTCATAGATTTTTCTCAAAGCTTGGACAATTCAGACTGTCCCACAAGGCTTTCTCAGTCCCATTATAGGTGAATTACAGGGACTGCTCATCACTTCCTTCAGGACCCCTTGCTTCACAAACTCTGCAATTATCTGTGTCACCTGTATAAGGACATCTTGCATCATGTGGTACTGCGGTACTTGGGGAAACACGGCATTAGGCTTCACGCTGACTTTAACTGGATCTACTCCTTTTATCAGACCCACTTCCTTTCCTGTCAAGTCCCACACTTTCTCCTTTACTGTCCCCTGCAAGTCTGCTGGCAGATCAGTCACTGTGAACATTGGGAAGAAGCTTATCAAGGGGTATTCCTCATCGGCTGTCTCCGTCTCAGGCTCTGAGATCTGACCATCATCCCCTTCATCGTCACTGTTTGTCTGCACCTCAATTCCTTCATTGGTACAGGTGATAGAACACCTCGTCTTGCACAGTAAGTCTCTTCCCAGTAGGGACACAGGACTTGAATCACAAACTACAAATCTGTGCAATCCCTGGAAAGTACCAATCTCAACCTGAACTGGATCTATGATCGGGTTAGTCAGGAGCTAGTTCGCCATTCCTACTACCTTTATTGTACATCCTGAAAAGGCAACTTTGGAACCTCTGCACTTCTTACTGTAGAGCGTGTAGCTCCTGTGTCAACCAAGAATGAGACCTTGTGACCCATTATTTTCCCCTGCACATAGGGTCCTCTCTGATCTACTTCTAGGGACGCTGCAAGCCTGCACTTCTCACTGTCTGAGCTTTCATCCGACCATTCATCGTTTATTCCATTCTCACCACGCAATGGGAACTGTTGTATTGCATTATTTTGACTCATTCCTTGACCTGTGACCTGTTGAGGAAACATCACCTGTTGCTGTCCCATTGGTGCTAAGGGCAACTGCATTTGCTGTCTAGGTACCATGGGAATATGCTGTTGCACTTGCTGCATCTGCACTGGTTGTACACGTGGCATCTGCACTTGTTGTATGGGTTGAAAACCCTGCATCTGAACAATGTTATTCTGAAAATTCGGATTTGGACCCCTCATTCTTGGTCCTTTAACATTTTGGAATGCATTGACATCATTGCTTTGCTGAACAACACCCTCCTGCACCATCATCGGGCACTCCTGCTTCCAGTATCCAACGCCCCTGCAAGCATGACATGGTAACACCTTCTTCATCCCCTGCACGTCGTTTTGAACTACTACAGTATTAAAATCTGGACCACGGTTCACAAAACCTCCTCGACCTCTGCCTCTCACTTGCGCCTGTAACATCCCATTTCCTTGCGGCTGTTGCACCATCTGCTGTATACCATTTCCCTGCACTCCTGCTTGTGCTGCCTTAATTTGCATTACCATCACTTTCTCCTTTAACTTTCTCTGCTTCAACTCAATTTTGCCACTACAGTATTTCGCATACTGCAACACCTCATCAATCGGCTTCGCTTGCCAACAGATCAAATGATTCTTAATCATCTGACTAATTTCAGGTCTCAATCCTTCAACAAACCTGAACACAAGGTGATTCATGTCTTTCGGCTCTATAACATCTGTACCACTGTAATGCTTGAACGCCTTCAACAATCTCTCATAGTAGGCATGTATCGACTCTTTGGCCTCCTGCGCCGTTCAATCAATCTTTTGCCAATCAATATTTTGCAGCGAAACCTTCTGCTTCAAAAACTCGATCACCTTAAAGTAGTATCTCATCACCTCAGGAGACGGTGCTCCTGTGACTTTGTGCCTCGCCGATTCTGCTGTCGGCCAATCCACACTTCTCTTACACTCAAGCCACAAATCAGCTGGAACTATGATCTCAAACCGTGTATTCAAGTCTTCCCAAAGACACTTCGCAAGCTTCACAAACCTGTCTGTCTGCTGATACCACTCTATTGGTTTCTCTCTTAACCTGGGAGTCATTTGTAAATGACAAATGTCACCTCTAAACTATGGTACATGGACAAGAACCCCTCCAGATGTCTCTTTCATGGGGGTACGCTTTTATTGTACCAGTGTCAGGCACTGATTTTGCCTGCTGCTGTTCCTGGCAGTCACTTTTCCTTTTATCTCTTTTCTTTGCCCATCTGCCTTCCCACTTCTCTAAGGCTCCCCAAACTTGTGCACTCTGTAGTATTTCTTTAAGGTGTGCCTTCATCCCAGTAGACCTCATGTGATCAAAATCCTTAGGTTCGAAGTCTAACCTGTAACTCCTCTTCAGATGTTTGGTATTTTATAGATCTATGTCGTATTTGTCTGCCAAGTTTGCTAACCTCTGGTGCACCTTGCTCACTTCTTTGGTTATCTTTGGGCACAGATACCTCAATTCTGCTTCAGTATATGATTCTAGCCTGTTCACTCCCATGCTCCCTTCAACTAACTGGGGTGCTTCCATGCCCAACCTCACAAAATTCAGGTACTCTTCTCTTTCTGACTGTTCTGCTGTCGCAGGAGTCATCTGTGGTGAGTTCAGCTTGTCTAACCATTCATTCAATTGTTGCGCAGTCAAACCTTGCAACAAGATATTTCCAGCCTGCATCATTGGTGGTTGTGGCACGTTCGCACTTGGAACCTGCGGAGTCAGCAGTCCCAAACCTGATTGTCTTATGGTATCTGGAGGAATCCCAATCGGACTGAAGTCTAACAGGGACCTGAAACTTTCTATTGTCTGATCCACTGGAGTCATCCCTTGAGAGCTCCCTATGAGCCCTCCTGTTGTCATCTCTTGGGTCATTATTCCCTGGTCACGTACGCTAGGCTTTGCCTGTGCATATAACGGTACTGGTGGACCAACTGTAATGGGTAAGGATATGGCGGCTGGCGCCTGCCTGCTTCCCAAACCCTGTGGAGCATTAACTCCCATATTCTGATTCATTACAGGTGCTGTGCCTGACTGCGGTCCTGTGACCGAAATGCAATTCAGCAGCAATTGTTGCTGTGCCTGAGGCAGTAAAAGTGGAGTTGGCTCAATCTGCACTAACTTTGGTCTCGTATATGCTTGATCTGCCGGCACCATCAAGTTCGTAGTTGTCTCTAATATTGGGACATCAGGGTAGAGCCTCTGAACTGGTGGTGGCTGCAACTGTGTCTGCATCTCTGGAGCAGTAGACACAATGACATTATTCTGTATCGGAGTTTGTGTTGCAACAGTGTTTACCTGTACCTGGTTTGTTGTTCTCTGGTTCTGTGTTGAATTTACAGGACCTGCACTAGTACTTGGCCTATTGTCATTTATGGCATATGGTGGTGGTTGATCATGTAACAACTGATTAAGAAACTCATCATCGTCTGAGTCATCTGCATCTGCCCAGGATTTCTTAGTCTCTTTTGCTTTTCTAGAGCCCTTATCCGTCTTACAGGTGGCTTTACCCCCTTGCGCTTCACTTTCTTGCGTTATTGCTGGAAACATTTTAACTCCGTCTATTATTTCTCTTCTCCACATCCTGTGCTCACTATACCACCTAGCCTCCGCTTGTGTCTTTTCTGCTTTCCTCATCCTCCTCTCAAACTTTTGTTGCCGTTTTCGTATGGCCATTAGTTCCCAAATTGCTAATGCCTCAAACTGTGCTGGCCTCGGAGGTGGCTTTTGCTCATTTAACACCTTCCTCAAATTTTCTAAGATCATTATATTGAACGATCCGTGCTCCGGAAAAGTTAAACACCCATCTTTCTCTATTAATTTGCACAACTGCTTTAGCCAAAGGCATGGTGTGACTCCCCTCTCGGGCGATGTGGACTCTCCCACACTCACGGTAATGTACACATCTCCCCTCAAAGCGCTCCTTAAAGCCTTGAAAAGCTTCATTTTTGTGTCTTATATTTTGTTAACAATCGAATCAGGAAGTTACTTTAATTCCCAGAACTCTCTTCACCCTCCTTCTCAACCAATTGCCTCTCACAGACGGCTGCCAATCCGTGCACTACCCTTCTTACTAACCGACCTATCCCAGCGCGGCTCCAATGACGTCACACTCACACACTGCGGCTGACAACACTTATCAATATACTCCGGAGTCTTAGACCACGCAGGGTCCGTACATCACCAACAACCACGTGGACAATTTTTTAGCACAAAGCGCCACCTTCACATGAAGTTCGCCGACTTCCCTACTCTCATGCTGCGGAGTACGCACACTCCTACTAAAACATCACCTGGCCTAAATTCTCACAAACCTCACAATTCACCTGCGGAATGCATAAGCTGTGCAAGCGCAAACCCTACGTCACTCACACTATCACTAGAACGGCGAGAACATACCCAACTCACTTCGGCAAGCTCCGAGATTCCTGGAAAGTCATTTGGGACTTAGGAGCACATCATCTCCCCAATTTGCATTATCTCAAAAACAACTCTAAAACAATGGTCCTTCGTCCAAGGGCCCCAAAGGGCCGTAACCGTCCTCTGATAACGCGTCCCACCTTTAATAATTTAACTTACACAGGGACTCGTTTTAGGCCAATGAACCTTTTGACCCTGATTGGAGACTCCTTAGGACGAGGTATCTATTCAGCATTTCAATCAATAAATCAATAACCTCATCAATATTCACAATAACAAATCAATCAAATTAGTTACTGACATTAATAAGAATCAAAACACACCATGACCTTTCAACCATGAATAACCAAACAACCTTAGTAAGATTTAGGATATTTATTCCCTATTTGTTACACTCTACTAGCAAGTTTATTAGTCTCAATACCAGTAAACACATCAACAATGTTACAATATGACAACTTGAATAAGACTTTATCAAAGCAAAGATCATGAACATTAGAACAAAACTCAACGTCAACATGAATCAACTTTAGCAGAGTATCATTAGCACGTTATTCAACAAGGCAAATATTTCAGTAATTTGTCTATTTGCACCCAGTATTAGTGAACTCCTTAACTACCCTCTAATTAGCATCAGCATGTTGGGCTTCATGCAAAACAATTTTAGCAACACGAATTTGGAAAACATCTAACTATGGCCTCTATCAAATGAGCAGTTGGTACCTAGAAAGAAAAGGCAAACAGACAATTACAATTTCATTATCAGATAGTTACCCATCCACATGGGGCGGCATACAGAGTCAGTCTTCGTCCTCAGGACATTAGTCGATTCGCCATCAGCCAGGATAGAACAGAAAAGTCTCAGCAAGATAGGGCAAAAGATTCTTCCCTCATAAGGAGGAGAAGTGCGTATCGGACAAGGCAAGAAAGGTGAGGATGGTTTAAAGTATTAAACCACTAAAGACAAAGGCTGTCATTACAACATTGGCGGTAAAAGCCGCATACCGCCGTGCAGAAGACTGCCAACACACCGCCGCGGAATTCCGCCACAGCTATTATGACCCACATTTCGGAATCCGCCAAAATTCAGACACCCACACAAGTCCGCCAGACCAAAGGTCAGTGATAAACAGGCGAAAACAAAACCTCCACCGTCACGCCAACAGAAATACGCCCACACTATCACGACACACGAATCCACGCGCACACACACATTTACAAAACAATACCACATTGGACAATTTGAAAAACACACACCTGATACACATACACACACCACTCTCACACCCCCAATACAATATAAAACACACACCCACATCACCCACAAACCCCTACGACCACAATTACGGAGAGAAGGCCAGAGAGAGAGCACCAGCAAGAACAACAGCATCCACAGGCACACAACACCATCACCCACAGAACTTCCACGCATCTCACACAACACACCACTACATATCAGCACACATATCACCACACACTCCACCCCACACATCACCTACACCACCCCATGACACAGCAAAGACACCCCAGGTTCTCGGAGGTGGAGCTCAGGGTCATGGTGGAGGAAATCGTCCGGGTAGAGCCACAGCTATTCGGATCACAGGTGCAGCACACCGCCATTGCAAGGAAGATGGAGCTATGGCGAAGAATAGTGGACAATGTCAACGCAGTGGGACAGCACCCAAGAAATCGGGAGGACATCAGGAAGAGGTGGAACGACCTACTAGGGGAGGTGTGTTCCGTGGTCTCAAGACACCACCTGGCGGTTCAGCGGAACAGTGGCCCCACCTCCTCCCCCACAACTAACAACATGGGAGGAGCAGGACTTGGAGATTCTGTATCCTGAGGGCCTTGCAGGAGTAGGTGGAGGAATGGACTCCGGTAAGTCAAATCTTAACTATTACTACCCACACCCTACCTGCATGCTATCACATGCCCCCACCCTCACCCCCAGCACCCCAACTCCTCACATATGTCCCAATATCACAAACCACCCATCCCAACACCAAGCCCTGCATGCAACAACAAAGCATGGACACCCATCACTAAAGCATGCCCACTCCACATACCCATACAACCCCCTAAACCATCCTCACACAAGGTCTCACACAGGAATGCAAGCACTGGGGTACACGGTCACCCACCCTTTGCACACCATGACACACACAGATGTAATAACCATCCTTTTATACCCCTGCAGGACCCCTACCCAACGTCACCGAACAGGAGGGTCCACACATGTCCACACCACCAACAGAAGAGGACCACACTGATGACAGCAACTCTGTCCAACTGGATCTAGATGACCAGCCCCGCCCATCGGGGACCTCGGGCCAGTCGGTTCCCATCACCAAGTCACAGGCCACTACAGACCTTCCCCCCTCTGGAAACACCAGCACAGCACCCACCCAGCGTGCCCATACCTCCGTCCCCAGGACACGTCAATCAGCTGTGTGTCCACCACTACAGGGAACCCAGGATAACCCACCACCCCAACAACAACAGGGACCTGGGGGCAGTGGTAGTGGGCACACGGTCCAGGGGACGGAGGCCCAGGAACACAGGGGAACTGAGAGGGCTGCTGTGCGACAGGGGGCTGACAGGCCAAGGGAACCCACTCTCCACGAGGCCCTCTCCTCCATCATGGGAGCCTACCACCACTCCCAGGAGACGATGGCAACGGTACTGGCCAAGTTTCAGGAGACCCAGCGCCTGTAGGAGGAACAGTACATGGGCTTCAGGGAGGAACTCAGAACCACCCTGGGCACCATCGTAGGGGTGCTGAAGGAACTTGTGAACACCAGGAGGGACACTGTGGCACTACAAGGGGCCCCTGACACTAGCATGGACGATGAACTGCCCACCACCGCCGCCGGCGATAGTGGACAGGAGGCACCGCCACAGGACCACCACACCAGCACCCCACCCCCTTCAGAGGGAGAACCAACACGCAAACGGTCCCTGAGATCCAGGACAAAGACAGAGCCCGATGCCAAGACCCCCGCCAAGAAATGAGACCACCCTGATTGTCATCCTACTGTCCCACTTTGTCACCCTGTCCATACTGAAACTGCCCCAGCTCCACTTCCTATGCCCATATGGGCAATGCACCTGTGAGACTAATAGACTGGACTGTGCCATGGACACTCCTCCGCCATCACCCCTCACCATTTCACTACCCCCTCCAATATTGAGCACTTAAATAAACACACTTAAAGCACAAAACAATCTGGAGTCTGTTTGTGATTTCGAAATAGTGTATTAGCAATTTCAGTGACAAAATGCTCTTTCAAGTTGAATGTCAACATACCTATGTCACACAGCTCTAGTCCATGAGGAATCTAAGCAGATGTCACACAGTGGGACCCACATCTGTGAAATCGTAAGGGAAAGTGACAACTCAGTGACCATACACTGGGTGAAAACGACACACAGTAGAGAGGTAGTAGTGTTAAAGTACATGTAGTAGGCAGCTCTGTATTCTTACCTGTGTCTCACTGGAAATATTGCTGGATCACTGAGTCCCTGTTGTGCATGTCTTCTTCCCCTGCTTCCTCGTCTTCACTGTCCACAGGCTCCACAGCTGCAACAACACCGCCATCTGGACCATCCTCCTGCAGAAAAGGCACCTGTCGTCGCAAAGTTAAGTTATGAAGCATATAGCAGGCAACGATGATCTGGCACACCTTCTTTGGTGAGTAGAATAGGAATCCACTTGTCATATGGAGGCATCTGAACCTGGCCTTCAGGAGGCCAAAGGTCCGCTCGATCACCCTCCTAGTTCGCCCATGGGCCTCATTGTAGTGTTCCTCTGCCCTTGTCCTGGGATTCCTCACTGGAGTCAGTAGCCATGGCAGGTTGGGGTAACCAGAGTCACCTGCAAATGGTGAAGGGCAACTGTTAGACATGCACTAACCTGGAGGGATATCCCCAGACCCAGACAACCATTCTCACTGACTTGCTTCCAGGTGCTCACCTAATAGCCACACACGGTGCCTCTGGAGTTGACCCATCACATAAGGGATGCTGCTATTCCGCAGGATGTAGGTGTCATGCACTGAGCCAGGGAACTTGGCATTCACATGGGAGATGTACTGGTCTGCCAAACATACCATCTGTACATTCATAGAATGATAACTCTTCCGGTTTCTGTACATCTGTTCACTCCTGTGGAGGCGGCGGGGGACCAAAGCCACATGTGTCCCATCAATGGCACCTATGATGTTGGGGATGTGCCCCAGGGCATACAAATCACCTTTCACTGTAGGCAAATCCTCCACCTGAGGGAAAACAATGTAGATCTGCATGTGTTTCAGAAGGGCAGACAACACTCTGGACAATACGTTGGAAATCATAGGCTGGGACATCCCTGATGCCATGGCCACTGTTGTCTGAAAGGAACCACTTGCAAGGAAATGGAGCACTGACAGCACCTGCACTTGAGGGGGGATTCCTGTGGGATGGCGGATTGCTGTCATCAGGTCTGGCTCCAACTGGGTACACAGATCCTGGATTGTGGCACGGTCAAGCCTGTAGGTGATAATCAAATGTCGCTCCTCCATTGTCGACAGGTCCACCAACGGTCGGTACACCGGAGGATGCCGCCATCTCCTCACATGTCCCAGCGGACGGTGCCTATGAAGGACAACAACGATCACAGAGTCAAACAACTCAGAGGTACGTACCCACAGTTTACACAGAACACCTATCATACACAAAAGGTGGCCTGTATGTGTGTTGAGTCTAGGCCTAGGTATGAGTGACGCAGTTGGAAATGAAGCCATGTGGGCCCCTGAAATGGCAGCTGCCTGACCTCTAAAGTGGGACAATGGGATGTGAGGTAACTGCACTAGCGTTGTACACCATCGCGGTAGGCGTTCGAAGACCGCGGCGCAATGCTGCATTGGTTAACATTGGACAATATGGGTCCCAGGAGCCAATGGCGATGTACGCCGGCGGTAACGGTATGCACGCCGCGGACGTGACCGCCATTTTCTATCATTTCAATCACTCGATACCTGATCTTCGACAGGAGAGGACCTACACTGCAAGTGCTGCTGTGACCACGGTCTGGAAGAGACAATGGCTCGAGTGTCTGGGGAAAGGGCCCCTGCCTTCACATCGGAGGAGTTGGAGAAACTTGTGGATGGGGTCCTCTCCCAGTACATGCTACTCTACGGTCCTCCAGACAAACAGGTCAGTACACTGGGAGCATGCTGTATGGGCTATGCCTGTGTGAAGAGGGCTGGATGTAAGAAGCAAGGGGGGAGAGTGCTGCGTGCATGAAAGATGGTGAATGCATGTGCCACATGGCGAGGGTAGGGATGGGGGCCAATCACTTTGACGGTGCAGTTGGTAATAACTTCTCTTTTTCCCCTGTACATTTCATGTAGGTCAGCGCCCACCAGAAGAAAGATATTTGGCGTGCCATCGCCAAGGACGTCCGGACCCTGGGGGTCTACCACAGATGGAGCACCCACTGCCGGAAAAGATGGGAGGACATTCGACGCTGGAGCAAGAAGACGGCGGAGGCTCAGCTCAGGATGGCCTCCCAACGTGGGAGGGGTGCCCGTCGCACCATGACCCCTCTGATGTTCAGGATCCTGGCGGTGGCCTACCCGGAGTTGGATGGGTGCTTGAGGGCATCACAGCAGACACAAGGGGGTGAGTACACTCTCATTCTGCTGACTTTGCGCGCAGTGGAGGTGTCTGGGTGGGGGAGGAGGGCTGTGGGTTTCCCTAGGCATGGGTGAGTTCCGTAGGCAAGGCCCCTCCGTATGTCAGGCCATGTGGCACCCCAGCCCACCTCTGTAGAGTGCCAAGTACAGGTAGTCATGCCCCTGTGTCATCTATGTGTGCAGAGGCCGTCCATAGCCTTGTAGGCCATTTCCCAGAAATTGAACAGTGGAGCCCAAGAGCGCGGCATAGTGCAGGGGGCTTCTGTGTCTGTCGTGTCCGCCAATAGTAGCGGTAATGCATGCACTTAACATGTCTTTCTTCTGCCTTCCCCCCCTCTTTGTGGTCTCCCTGTTCTTGTGTGCATTAGCATCATCAGGCAGAGGAGCAGTGGCAACGGAGCATGAGGGAGCTGCATCCCACATGGCCCTGGAGGGCGACACCATGGAGTCTGAATTCACCAGTGGGACGGAGGGCGAGGGGAGGTCCATGGCGGGGACAGGAGCTGACACCAGCGACACGGACTCATCCTCTGATGGGAGCTCCCTTGTGGTGGCGGCAACATCTGTGCCCCCGTATCTACAGGTACAGCCGCCACCCCTCCCTACCAGCACCGCCCTCCCAGCAGCCCCTCAGCCTTTGCCCATCACCTTCGCCCCTGGCACCTCAGGCCCTGCCCCAGTCACCCCTGCTGCCCTCAGTGAGGAGGCCATTGACCTCCTCAGGTCCCTCACTGTTGGGCAGTCTACCATTTTGAATGCCATCCAGGGTGTAGAGAGGCAGTTGCAACAAACCAATGCATTCCTGGAGGGCATTCATTCTGGTCAGGCGGCCCTTCACCAAGCTTTTCAGACTCTGGCCTCAGCACTGATGGTAGCCATTGTCCCCGTTTCTAGCCTCCCCCCTCCAACTTCCTCAACCCTGAACCAATCCCCTGTACCTCAGCCTATCCCAAGCACACCTACAGACCAACATGCACACACCTCAACACACAAGGGAAGCTCAGGCAAACATAAGCACCACACATCCCACAGGCACTCATGCAAGCATCACACACATGCAGACACACCAACATCCACTGCCTCCACTGTGTCCCCCTCCTCCTCGTCTCCCTCCTCCCTCCCAGTCTCGTCTACACTCACACCTGCATGTAGCACCTCTACAGCCACTACGCCCCTCTCCAGCACACCCACCACTACACCCCGCTCATGTGCAGTCACCACCCCCACTACCATTCACACGTCCCCTCTGTCCTCTCCCAGTGTGTCTGTGACGCCCCCTCCCAAGATAAACAAACGCAGGCACACACCCACCCAACAGCCATCCACCTCAGGACAGCCTCCAGCGCATGCACCTTCATCCAAAGTCACCAAACGTACACCTCCTACAACCACCACCTCTTCCTCCACTCCCAAACCCCCTCTAGCTACCCGTCCCAGTGTGTCCAAAAAACTTTTCCTGTCCACCCTTGACCTCTTTCCCACACCTCCCCCACCCCGCCCGTCTCCTAGGTCCCGAACTAGCACCTCAGCCACAACATCTCCGGGACCAGTGGTGCCTTTAGTCACCGGAATCTGGAGTGCACCGGCCACCAGGGCAGCCAGTGTGGCACGGAGCCACAACACAGACAGTCCCCCACCTGTGAAGCAGCAGAAGTTGGCCAGTGCCCGGCGGGAGAGGCGGAAGACTCCAGCCACCAAAGCCGCTCCCAGGGGTCCCGTTGGGAGTGTGGAGTCAACTGTGACACCTTCCAAGGTGGGGAAGGGCCACAAGAAACCCGGCAAGTCTGGGAAGAGCTGCACGGCGGAGAAGACCGCTATCATCCTAGCTGCCCAGGAGGCCAGAGCCAGCACCAGCCCAGCTGCCCAGGAGGACACCGCCAGCACCAGCCCAGCTGCCCAGAAGGCCACCGCCAGCACAAGCCCAGCTTCCCAGGAGGCCACCGCCAGCACAAGCCTAGCTGGGCCATGAAGGACCGCCAGCAAAAGGCCCGTTGGGCCATGAAGGACCGCCAGCGCCAGCCCCGCTGGGCCATGAAGGACCGCCAGCAGCTGAGACCCTGCAATGGAGACCGCCATCTGAGGCACCGCTGAACAGGGCACCGCCACCTGAAGCACTGCTGAACAGGGCACCGCCATCTCAAGCACCGCTGAACAGGGCACCACCATCTCAAGCACCGCTTAACAGGGCACCGCCATCTCAAGCACCGCTGAACAGGGCACCGCCATCTGAAGCACCGCTAGCCCATGAGCGGCAGGGGCACTGATGCAACTGAGTCTGTCACGGGGTGAATGATGCACTCTGGGCACCATGCCCCCTCCAGAACCAGTGGAGACTGACATCCACTACCTCAGTCCTTGGCAGGATGAAGCACTCTGGGCACAAGGCCCCCTCCAGAACCAGTGGAGACTGACATCCACTACCTCAGTCCTTGGCAGGATGAAGCACTCTGGGCACCATGCCCCCTCCAGAACCAGTGGAGACTGACATCCACTACCTCTGTCCTTAACAGGATGAAGCACCCTGGGCACCATGCCCCCTCCAGAACCAGTTGAGACTGTCATCCACTTGTGAGACTGTGGCTTTGCACTCCCCAGGATTGAACAGTGGGCAACCCACCCACTGTAGAGACTTACTCCCCAGGATTGAACAGTGGGCAACCCACCCACTGTAGAGACTTGAGAGACTGTGGCTTTGCACTCCCCAGGATGGAACAGTGGGCAACCCACCCACTGTAGAGACTTGTGAGACTGTGGCTTTGTACTCCCCAGGATATGGCAGTGGGCAACCCACCCACTGTAGAGACTTGAGAGACTGTGGCTTTGCACTCCCCAGGATTGAACAGTGGGCAGACCACCCACTGTAGAGACTTGAGAGACTGTGGCTTTGCACTCCCCAGGATGGAACAGTGGGCATGTGGCCCCCTCGTGGATTTGGCGTCGTGCACTCATCCGGCTGAGGTGTCCCTCCTTTCCCTCCCCCTGAGGTGCCTGTTTTCTTGCTCTCTGATGCCCCTGCAGTGTTCTCTCCATCATGGTCGGTGATCTTGTGTGGGCCTCGCCCATACCGTGTGGTCCCAGTGTTCCACTGACTATCTTAGTGCACTACGTGGACTACTATGCTTGGTATATATTTTGTACATGGTGTATATATATATTTCTGCCTACTTGTTTTTAATATATTACAATGGTTACACTAATTTTCTATTGTCTTTGCATTCTTCCGGGGGGATTGGGGGCTGTTACTGTGATGTATAGATTTGCATTTGTGTGTGTTGTAGTGGGTGAGGGTGGGGGTGTTGCGTGTGTGTGTCCCTGTTTTTTCCCTCCCCCCTCCCCTGTGTCGTAGGTGCAGTACTCACCGTGGTCTTCGTTTGTACCGCCGTGGCAGTCAGAGTGTTAAAGTGGCTGTCTTTGTTGGCGGTTTCCGCCACAGTCGTAATTGCAATTTTTTTACCGCCGGCCTGGTGGCAGTTTTACCGCCGCTTTAACACCGTCCGCCAGTGTTGTAATGACCACCAAATTCTCTTCAAGAGTAAGGGCAAGTACAGCATCAAAGTGGCGAGGAGGATGGCTAGGAATGGCTGATTTCTCCTTGTGTCACGGTGTTATATCAAACTTGTCGAACAAGCCTCTAATTTCCAATTGGGCAATATTTGGTGCATCGTTATCTCTGTCCAATGATCCATCACATACCTTACTAGAATTTTCACTTAATACAGTTCTCACGTAGTTTATTGGCTTCTGAGATTGACATCTTCAACGGGTTGAATGTCAGGTAAGAAAAGTTACACTTGTCGCTCCAGTCAGTAGTTCCATTGTCCTCTCCCAGTACAGGCGACCTTGCACCTGTTGCGAATTACACTGTTGCATTCGGCAAGAATGTCTCCTTGAGCAAGTCGGGTCTCATGAGAAAGAATTTACTACGGTTACACGCACATCTCTAGCTTCTGGAAAAGTACAGTTTCAGAAGACAGCACATTGCACTTTAGAAAAACACATTTAATATGAGACCAGCCAGCTAGGCCCAGACCCTTGCTTACTAAGGCCTAGTGATTAATTTAGCAAAACCTTAACATATAACTCTTAATGCTAATACAAAATCATACATTAGTACATTATTAACTCATCATTAGTCAATTTCATTAATCATCGTATAAATTGGTGGCCACCCCCCCCGTGGGCACATTTCAAACGCGTATATTAATATTATTCTATCAAGTTTTCTATGCCGTTTCATTATGCATTATTTTGCAAGCATTTCACGTTAATATAGATTATAAAAGTCACACTCCAACAAGGGGACTCAAGACCACAGGTTAAGAACCTCTGAACTAGAGTACAGTTATTAGCTTGTCTGGGACTAAAAGGAGTATAAACCATAGGAGTCCTTGTCTTATGCTTTTATATGAATTCTTCATAAAGGAAGCCTGACTGCCTGATTGTGAAGTGAAGACCCTGAGAACTGAATATTTGAGCCATATACTGACTGATATACCTCACTTAGGGCAAGATGTGCGAATGATTAGAATAGCGATTGCCAAATATTTACTTTTTCTGAATCGCTATGTGACAATGGCTATTCTTGATGCACAAAAGTTTTACTTTTAAATGAGAGATTCCTAGAGGGTCGCAAATTGAGTTACCTCCTAAATATTAATGAGGTAGGCCACAATTTGCTACCCATTAGAAATGACAACCATAACAAGGATGGCGGCCTGCTGGGGTTAGCAGACCCCAATATCAATTACTGTTTTTAAATAAAGCAATTTTAATAGATGCAACCTGTTCTTCTTAAAGGAAAACAGGCTGCGTTTCAAAAACACAAAATGAACTGTTTAACCTGCATTTTTTAAGAGCAGGCAGTTCGAGTGACCACTGCCTACTCTGATTTTTTTTAAAAACATTTTCAAAGGGGAAGGTGCCTCTTTTTCATCTGTGAATGGCTTACCACCCCTCTCAAGGGGTGGTAAAGTATTACTGTTTTGCGACTGAAATTCGATCACAAAATATTACTATATACCTTAAAGAATCGCTGTTTGCACTGGCATAGAGTGGAGTAGTGCAGAGTAAAGTGGTGGAGAGTTCAGTGATGAGAGTGCAGTGTTGTAGTGTCAGAGTGCAGTGCTGTAGAGTGGAGTAGAGTGGCGTAGAATGCAGTGGCATAGAGTACAATGCTGCAGAGTAGAGTGCAGTGGCTTACAGTGCAGTGGTTAAGAGTAAAGTGGTGTAGAGTGTAGTGCCATAGAGTGGAGTTGCACAAAGTGGAGTAGCATGCCATAGAGTGTAGTGGCATAGAGGAGATTGTTTCAGAGTAGAGGGAAGTTGCATCGAGTAGAGTGGTGCAGGGTAGAGTGCAGTTGCATAGAGTGGCATATAGTGTAATGGTATAGCGTAAAGTGGTATAGAGTGCAGTGGCATAGAGTGCAGTGGTGCAGAGTAGATTAGAGTGGTGTACAGTGGATGTGCGTAGAGTGCAGGGGCATAGAGTTGAGTGTTGCAGAGTAAAGTGCATTGGCGTAGAGTGCATTGGCATAGAGTGCAGTGTTGCAGAGTGGCATAGAGTACAGTGGTGTAGAGTGTAGTTGTGCAGAGTAGATTGATGTGGCCTACATGTAAGTGGTGTAGAGTGCAGTGACGAAGAGTGCAGTGGTGTTGAGTAGAGTGGTGAAGTGTGCATTGGCATCGAATAGATTGGTATAGGGTAGAGTAGAGAGGTGTAGCGTGAAGAGGTGTAGAGTGCACTGACGTAGAGGGGAGCGGTGCTGAGTGTAGTGGCATGGAGCGGTGTAAAGTGGAGTGGTGCATAGTAGAGTGTAGTAGTATGGAGTGGTGCAGAGTACAGTGGAGTGGCATAGAGTGGAGTATTCTTGTTGTGGTAGCACAATGACATTACAGACTCCACATTTTCAATTTAAATAACCATTTCATTTGCACAGACAAACAGTTTTACAATAAAATTATACAGTGCACAGACGAAAATGTGTGGAAATTACATCACCTAGTTTAATTATTCATTTTGATCATATTAAAGTATTTATTTCCAAAACACTTCAGAACTTACAAAAAAATTTGCTTCATTTGTGCGTTCATAAATCTGATATATTCTGAAATAGTTACACACTTCATTAAACCTTGTTGTGTTCTAGAAAAATACTCCTTGCTGCCCCCACTATTCAGCAAGATTGTCACATAAATCCTCTAACTTTGAAGTCAGAGAGAGAAAAGTAAACAAGCGCTCTTGGAAGACAGGGACTGACATTAAACCTCAGCCTTTGAATGCACAGCAAATGTGATGGGATAAGAACAAAATGTAAAGGCCTTTTAACAGAAAGCGAGTTTGTGAAAGGATACAGAAGCCACACTTTAGGCAACGGGGATGGATGAACTGAACCTGGAAAGCCTAAAGTAAATAAGGCTAGTAAATAGAAAGCTAGAAAGTGTGAGTTACAAACCACAAAGCCAATGATAATCAACGAGCAGAATACATTCCTAGGTCAACTCTCTGAAAGTCCCCAAGATGTCTTTAGCAAACCAGGCAGCTGCTCTGTCTGGTAGGCTGCGACCTGAAAAGAAAGAACTGTACCTACAACACTAATAGGCACAAAACACCAACCTAAAGGGTTGGAGGAAAATGCAGGGAAAGTGGGCGAGTCGAGAAGCGCAACATTAAAAGCATTTTCTTTTGAAATGCAGTGACAGTTTGGTTCGGTTCCTGCTATCCTAAGCAGTTGTGTGGGAGGAAACCCGAAGACCGGTCATATTAAAGAGCACGTGGTAGCAATAGGCGTTGTTTACCGCGCCCCAAACAATCTGAGCCCTGAATCTCAGATTTTATTGAATGCAGTAAATAGAACATTCTTCTGTGGCTCTCGTAAATGTGCCCTAAGAGTGAGGTCACCATGTTTTCCTACACAATGATATTTATTAGGATATGTTAATTTATAATAGTTTGCCATTGATGTTATGGTGACTGAGATATGTCTAGAGTTGCAGAGGGCGTCAATGGAGAGTCATGTTCTAGGCCCTTGAAATTCTGGATCTTTCGGTGCAGCGACGGTTGAAGCCTGTGGGTTTGAGGCCTAGCAACAGAAAGCTCACTTCACCCACCAAATAAGTGGCAGGACGTTGCTAGCAGTACTTCTAAACGTGAAGAGTAGAACTGTGGTTTGGGACACGAATGTCTTTGAGGGAGGGTGGTAAGGAATAATATTACTGTCTGCATGTGTAGCAGGCAGGTTTGGGTAAAGAAGCCACAGAGACTTCCCCTCTGGATGAATGGACCCGTCCTGCCAGTGGATACCGTCAATTGATCAGCAACAACTTTACTCCGAAATCCACTAATTATTAGGCATTCCCAGACCACATGGTTAAACCCAGCATCTGCTACAGTAGCAGAACACCAAGGGCATGTGGAAGATGCCTCCATCTTACTGATCTTTCATGGGGTTACGCAAGTCTGACGTTTAACGCTGGATTGAGTATATTTTAAACAAGAGTTTTTTAATATTTTACATGCACAGCTCAGAGTCACAAGAAAATGTATTTGGACTTGAAGGTCTTAGCTACTGTGGGCCATGGAAGTTGTTCTTACCCTAGCGCTGTGTCATCTGGTCAAACAGGAGACTAAGCTCCCTGCAGTACTTTCAATGTAGCTCTCACTCTCTCTCTTCATGTGACACCAGCTGTCTATTGATGTGAATGATGGGTTTCCTCCAGTATAATTCACGGTTTCCAGCTAATATAAACAGTCACGACCTTCTTTCTGTAGGCTTTAAAGGTAATTTCCATAAATTGACATATTCTAGTACTTGCTTTGTTTGTCAATGTTTGGAACTTTTAGACATTTATCTTCAATCTATTCACTGCCTTCATCAGGGCTGCCTTCACCTCATTGTTTCTCAGGCTGTAGATAATGGGGTTTAACACAGGTGTAACAAAAGAGTAAAAGACGGATACCAACTTGTCATGTTGGAAATTGGCCCTAGCTCTCGTTCGGACATACATAAATATGACTGTCCCATAATAGATACTCACTACTGTGAGATGGGAGGCACAGGTGGAGAAAGTCTTCCAGCGCCCAACATTGGAAGAGATCCTCAGGATGGCAGCGATGATGTTGACATAGGACACCAACGTGAAAAGACAGCAACTCAGGATGATGAACGATGAAGCTACAAAGAAAGTAACTTCTACAGGAAATATATCTGTACACGAAAGGCTAATAAGAGGAGCAAAGTCGCAGTAGAAATGATCAAGCTGCTGGGGGCCACAGAAGTGCAACTGAGAGATCAAAATGGCTGGCGCAAGAGGAGCCAGGCAGCCACTTATCCATGTGCCAAGGGCCAGAAAAATACAGGTCTGCCTGTCCATAATTACAGGATATTGTAGAGGGCTGCAGATGGCCACGTGGCGGTCATAGGACATGACACCCAGCAGGAAATTCTCGGTGCCTGCCAGGAAAAAGAGGATATAGAACTGCAGAATGCAGCTGTTGACTGGGATGGTGCAGTCTTGCATTGCTAGGTCTGAAAGCATCTTGGGTATGAAAGTGGAAGTGAACCATATCTCAAGAACAGAAAAGTTGCAGATGAAGAAGTACATTGGTTTATGGAGGCGCCGGTCGAGCTTGACAGCAATAATGATCAGAACATTTGCTGTGATAGAGAAGAAGTAGACAACCAAGTACGAAATGAAGAGGAAAATTTGTGTTTGCAGAGGACCGGGGAATCCCACAAGGATGAAGTTAATTACGAGTGTTCTGTTTTCAAGGTCCATTTCACGTCCTTCTCTTTCACTGTGATGTGAAAAACGAAAGATTATTACAGACCTACTACAGGAATTCCTTTAAACCTTCAAGAGGCCTGAGAAGTATATATATTTTGAGCAGTTGCAGTAGAGGTAGTTTTGGTGCAGACTGTGAAATATGCTACCTAATAACAGGACAGAAATTAGATTTTTTATCTCGGGGTTATTTGCTGTAAACCCCTACACACTGGAGAAAAGAGGGGTTCCAGGCTATGAAACAGACTGTTTTGGGTGTTTTGACAAAAATTGGCTTTACAGTCTCACAAAAAATTACTTTTCTCATTAGACTAAGTACTTGATACCTTTGCCACCAATTGGCACAAATATAGCTTCCACTTTGTAACATATCTGCATAGCTTCAATCTACCAACATGCTAAGGACAGTGGAAAGGATGCCATTTGCTCTTTGTCCAGATTACATTAAACGAACAGACTTCATGTAACTTGATCACAAAGTGATACTGCCTTTACAACACCAAAGAAATTGATATCGTTGATGTTGAAAAGCACAATATAATGGGAAATGTATTAAATGACAGAACCAGTTCCCAATGCTGTTGGGATGGAAAGTCCCCCTGCCCAGACATATTTTAAAGAGTATGGGGGCCCGGACCAAACATACTTTGGGGCCCCGTGCTTGAAACAAACCTGAATTTATTATCCATTTTCAGCTCATTCAAGCCCTCAGCAACTAAGGTCCCATCATAGACAACCCTCTTTGTTGGTCCCTAAATCTTTAAGGGGACCCCAGCAGGGGCAGCTCCTCTGCTATGGTGGAGGGGCATCGCCCTCCGCCTGCAGCAGCAGCTGGAAAATATTTACAGTAAAAACACAATAAACTATGTTTATTATGTTTTTACTGCAAAAGGGCGGGGCTGCGGGCGTGACAGGGATTGAGGGAGAGTGCACAGCACTCTTCCTCAGTGAGCATGTATGTTTGGCCGGCTGTCTCGGGCCGGCCAAAAATACATGCGCAGTAGACTCTGTCCAACCCGGCAACGCAGTGCCAGATTGGAGAGAGCAGGCAGAGGCTCCCACTCTGCCTCAGAGCACCCAGCCAGGGTGCTCTCTCCAATCCTACCCATACTTTCTGCTGCCAGCAGCATGAAAGCAGCTGTAGGATCGGATGCAGGGCAGGCTGGGAGCCTGAGTCTGTCCCTGCAGATGAGCAGATGAGGAGTGGTTCGGAGGTGGGACGGCGAAACAAGTACGTTTATTTTATTTTTTTATTTTTTGGGTCATGCTACCCCCTCCAACGCCCCCCTTCCTCCGCGCTGCCCCTTCTCCCTCCTGTGAGCCAAGAATGGACCCCAGTCCTTCAAGGAGGGGCCCTTTCAGCGCAACGTCTTTGAACATTTATGAAATATTGTAGACCTGGGAGCCCGTTTTCATATTGTGCAGGGGGGCCCATTGTTTTTTCATTATGCCACTGTCTGAGACTGTCCTGAAAGCTTAATGATGGGGTACCTAGAAAAGTGGGGGCCCTGGGCCAGAGCTCACTGTGCCCATGCCCTAAAACGTCTCTGCCCATGCCTGGCACTAGAGAGCCTATTCCCTTGCTCTATGTTTTTTTTCTGTGCAGTTTCTGCGTTTTTCATCTTCCCATTGAGAGAGTTCACGATGGGCCTTTGTTGTAAATGTACCCAGACTCCAGACTGGCCCTCTGAGGTCCAGGGGGCACCCGAGGTGCACCCTTGTTTAAGCCAGTTACCAGCGGTGGCCCCTCCATTGGGTCCCCTGCTGCCAGTGCCAGAAAAGGTGAAAAATAAAATGTTAATAAAGTGAATTTATTACCATTTTCTTTTCCCCAGCCGGAGCTGTGTTTGGGAGTGGGCCACTGTTGCTGACTGGCAGCAGGGGAATGGTGCTCACTCCATCCACTTACAGTGAGCATGTCACTTTGGCTGCCCATCTGGCAACGGCCAGCTTGACATGGGCAGTATAAACCTCTCCAATCAGCTGTCAAATTCAACTTGGTGGAGAGCAGGTCCCCAGTGCCTGCAGAAGTGCCAGGGCAGCCGACTCCAGCCAATCCAGACACTGTTCTTATTCTGCTAACATTATCAGCAGCATGAGAGCAACATTCTGATTGGTGTGGAGAACTACTGCACATGCATGCAGTGGGTGAGTATATTTTGTATTTTATTGTTTTTAACCCACTGAGACGTGCACTTCTGCCTTCAGCCATTTTCTCAACCGCAGAGTTCTTAGTCGTGGTTAGTTCTAAACTATGTTTGTCGGAGCCATGACTAGTAGCTTTGGTTTTGACCAGGCACTGCTGGTCAGGAGGAGGATGAGACTTAGGAGGGACACCGAATGAGGGCAGCATAGGGGTTAACTCTTAGTCCATGGTAGTATTGTGTTTGGGGTAAGCGAGTTCTCTTTTTGTTTCATCTGGGCTGCACACAGTGCCTTAATTAAAGGGCCATCAGCAACCCTTTTTGTTTGAGTCTTACCCTGGCTGGAGGCCTACTGGAGCTTAGCATCCTTATGCAAATGTCATCAAGGAAACACAAAACGTCATCTTGTCCACACAATTAGCAGGCATACAACACCAGAGGTAATCTTACTAGGTAACTTCAATATCCACAGCCTGGGTGAGGATTGCCTCAGGTTAAGGAGTGTCTGTCAATGAGTCAGGGATTCAAAACCTTTCTTCAGACATAAAATGGAGTCTTCACAGACTATATCAAAGAAAATCCTACCATCTATCAGCCATCCCTACTATTTTAACAACTCGACCACAATCGATTACATCTTCTTGAGTCTGGGTCTGAGCGGAGCTCTCTTGGACTTTCAGGTATGTCAACGGGTAGAGAGTGATCATTTTGCTCTGATGGTTCATTTGTCCTTGCTAGGCAAGAGTCCTCACAGGCTATCTGCAAGTGGAGAAACAAAAGGTGAGGAACATCGCAACTTGATATGCAGGATAAAATGATCCACCTAAACTTCAACTAGGCTAGATGGATGGAAAGGCCAGTGATCCAGTGAACCACAAAAACAGGATATCATTGAAAGCTGGCTGCCCTACTTGCACTCTTACCTATTAAGGGACAGCCAAAACAACCCCCACACCTGAAAATTACACATTTGGATTCATGCAGGAGATCAAAACTAGCACCCATTAACTGAGGGGGAGCTATACGGGCAACCAATAAATTTAGAATGAATACTACCCGGCAGGTGCTAGCAATGGCCACAAAAAAAACATAAAGCGCTTGTATGGGCTAACAAAAGAAAACACCATGATGTCGAATGAATCAAACTGTTTGACTTAATAACAGGCAACAAACATCAACAATGCTGGCACTACGTAAACACTCTATACCATCACAAGACAATAGGGGAAACTCAGTTCCAGCGAATAAATAGGTAGCCCATGTCACGTTTCTGTATACTGAAAAACCTGATAAAAACTGTGTTAAAAACAATCTTCATCATCTCTGCATATGGCAACATATGCTGATGGGATCACAGAAACCATATAGGCGGGACATCCATCGGTGAATGACTGGGCTGTATTCAAAATATTGAAGAAGATCCTAAAGAACAGAGCACTGGGCCTCAGTGGCTTGCCCAGTTTTTCTTTTAGAGAGGACCCCCATTTTTGGACATCAGTTCTCGCCCGCTGCATGCAGAATATAAAACAAATGAAGATGTCCCACATTCATGGCGGGGCTCTCTCCTTTAAACGATTTTCAAGAAGGGGGACAACACTGATCCCAAAAACTGCAGGTTAATCGCATTATTAGACATAGAGGGGAAAGACTATTTTAGCACCCTATCAGAAGAGTTAATCAACTGGGTTTTTGAAGAGGGCCTGCTCCCATTCTATCAGACCGGCTTCCGTGAGGGAAGATCAATGGTAGACAACATTGTGGCCCTCTCCTACGTAGCCTATCAAGCAGCCACCCACAACAGCCTGCCTGTTTTTGCTTGTTTCATCAACTACTCCACTGCCTTTGATGGGGGATTCGCAACGAACTCTAGAACAAGCTTGAGAACTGGCACATCCCCAACAAATTGCTGAGAGCAATTATGCCACTTTCTCTGGTGACACAGCCGCTTCAGAAATAACAACGGACCGAGGGCTCAAACAAGGCTGTATACTCGCCAGGATACTGTGCTGAGGGGACCCCTTTGGGTTCGGGGCCCCCCACACCACCGGGGCTGCAGAGGCCTTTTTTGCGCCACTGTACTACGCATATGCACTGTCGCAGATGCACAAAACCTATTTTCTCTGGAAACTGTGTCACACTTGGAAAAATTTGGCAAATACATTTTACTTGGTGCAGACACTGTTGAAGAACAGGATTCTGGAAATAGCATTCCACCGGCTGGACATGACCCCTTCACCCCTAGGGCGCAGCGCATCGAGTAACAAGTAAAGTAAACACACTAGATTTGCACAAGTATAGGGAGCCAAGTGCTGCTCCCATTTGCTAAACTGCCGCCTAACGTTTCTCTTCATGCACTTTTAGTACTGTCACCTGGTTGCTTTTTATGTTCACTTTTTAACTCATTAGTCTTATGAACTTAAGCAGAACTCTAGAGGAACACGTATTTTGAAACTCTCCTTCTCTCTCTTATTTATTCCCTTTGTGTATTTTAGAATGTCATTTCATATTTATGTAAAGTTTGTAAGTAATCATGCAATAAGGACTATTGATTCATCCATTCATCTTGTCACTTCACAAGTACATAAGAGAAAAAACTTTGATTTGAAGGCAGGTTTTTGAGTTTAGAAACTGTTAAGTTATACGCAGACACTGTAGGTAAGTCAGATACATTTATATATTTTTGTAATTACGCTAATAACCATATATATATATATATACATATATATATATAAAACAAGTACTATTAAGTCTTTATTTGAATCAAAGAGTACCATTTTAGCAACCTTTGAATAAAGAAAGCTCGAGAAACAAGCAGTGGCAAAGCCAATAGGTCTCACATCTACAAGAGTTATCAGCTTTCTCAATGTGTTTTTGCCATGTTGTACACCAGTGTGGCCTCTGTTAAGCATGGCCAAACGCTTAGTGGTGGTTTGGAGTGTCATAGGGTGGAGTTAGAGAGTAGAGTGGCAGAGAGTGGATTTGTTGGAGCATTGTATCATAGAGTTGAGTAGCAAGGAGTGGAGGTCAATAGTTCTGTGGCAGAGTGTGTCGCAGAGTGCAGTGTTGTGGAGTTGAACAGAGTGGAGTGAGTTGGAGTGGATTGAGGAAGTGGAGTGGATTGGATTAGGATAGAGTGGGGTGTATTGGGAGGAGTTGGGTGGATTGGACTGGGTGGAGTGGATTGGATTGGAGTGGGGTGGATTAAAATGAAGTGAGGTGTATTGGATTAGGGTGGTTTAGAATAGGGTGTATTGAAGTGGTCTAGATTGGATTGGGGTGGTTGGATGGAATTGGAATGATATGACTGGGTTGGGTAGATTGTATTGGGGTGGGGTGGACTGGATTGGAGTGCAGTGGTTTGGAGTGGGTGAATTGAATTGGGTTGGAGTATACTGGACTGGGGTGGATTGGATTGGATTGGGGTGTGGTGGTTTGGGCTGTGGTGGGGTAGGGTGGGGTGGAGTGGGGTGAGGTGGACTGGAGTGGGGTAGGGTGGGCTGGACAGGAGTGTATTGGATTGGACTGGAGTGGGGTGGATTGGACTGGAGTAGGGTGGACTGTATGGGAGTGGGTTAGATAGGATAGGAGTGTCAGTGGGCTGGATTAGAGTGGTGTAGGCTGGATAGATTGGATTGGAGTAGAGTGGGGTGGACTGATCTGGAGTGGGTTGGATTGGATTGGGTTAGAGTCAGGTGGATCAGAGTAGACTGGATTAGAGTGGAGTGGATGTAGTGGAGTGGGGTGTATTGGATAGGGTGAATTGGAGTGGGATGGATTTAAATGGGGTGGATTGGATTGGATTGGGGTGGGGTGGGGTGGATTGGATTAGGGTTGATTGGATTGGAGTAGGCTGGAGTGGGGTGGGTTGTATTGTTGTGGGGTGGGATGGATTGGGGTGGGTGGACTGGAGTGGGGTACATTGGAGTGGGGTGGAATGCATTGAGGTCAGGTGGATTGGAGTTAGATTAATTAGATTGAGTGGGGTGGATAAGATGGTGTGCATTGACTGGAGTGGGTTGAACTGGAGTGGGTTGGACTGGGGTGTAGGAGTGGTGTGGGGCGGATTGGATTAGTGGATTGGAGTGAGGTGGATTGGTATGAGTGGGTGGATTGGATTGATGTGGATTGGATTGGAATGACTTGAGATGGATTGGATTGGAGTGGAGTGGGCCGGATTGGAGTTGGGTGAATTGGACTGGAGTGGGGTGGTTTACTTGGAGTAGGGTGTACTTTTTTTTAATGGGGTGGAGTGGGATGGATTGGAGTACAGTGGATTTGATTGGGGTGGATTAGATTGGGTGGATTGGATTGAAGTGGAGTAGACTGGATTTGAGTGGGATGAATTTTAGTGGACTTGACTGAAGTGGGGTGGGGTGGATTGGACTGGGTGGACTGGATTGGGTGGATTGGATTGGAGTGGCATGGATTGATTGGAGTGTGTTGGACTGGATTGAAGTGGGGTGGATTGGACTGGAGAGAAGTGGAGTGGGGTGGATTGGAGTGGGTGATTTGGATTGGTGTGGGATGTATTGGAGTGGAGTAGAGTGAAGTGGATTTGATTGGATTGGAGTGAGGTGGATTAAGGTAGTTTGGAGTGGGGTGGATTGGATTGGAGTGGAGTGGATTAAGATGGCCTGAATTGGGCTGGAATAGGGTAGATTAAGGTGGATTTGATTGATTTTGTTGGTGTGGGATGGAGTGGAGTGATGTTGGTGGACAGATTGGAGTGGGGTTGATTGGGTTGCAGTGGACAGGAGTGGGCTGGGTTGAATTGGAATGGGTTGGATTGGATGGGAGTGGGCTGGATTGAATTGGAATAGGTTGGATTTGACTCAGGTGGGTTGGATTGGAATATGGTGGATTGGATTGGATTGGAGTGGGGTGGATTGGACTGGAGTGGGTTGGAGTGGGGTGGATTGGAATGGAGTGTGTTGGATTGTTGTGGAATGGATTGAATTGGAATGGGATGGATAGTTGTGGATTGGATTGGAGTGGTTTGGGGTTAGGTGGATTGGATCTGAGTGGTGTAGATTGGATTGGGGCGGCTGGTGTGGGGTGGATTGGTATGGAGTTGATTTTGGGGGATTTAAGTTGAGTAGATTGGATTGGATTGGGGTGATCTAGGATGGAGTGGGGTGGTTTGGATAGGGGTGAGGAGGACTGGATTGGAATGTGGCGAGTTGGAGTGGGGCAGGCTGTTTTAGACTGCATGCAGCAGTTTGGAGAGGGCAGATTGTTCTGGTGTGGAGTGGGGCAGATTGGTTTGGATTGCAGTGGGGGAAATTGCAGTGGGGTAGATTGGTTTGGATTGCAGTGGGCCAGATTGCAGTGGAACAGATTATTTTAAATTGGAATTGGGCAGATTGTTTTGGACTGTTTTTTGGATTGGAGTGGAGTGGGGCAAATGCTTTTGGATTAGAGTAGGACAAATTATTTTGGATTGGAGTGGGGGGGCGGTTGTTTTGGATTGGAGCGGGGTGGATTTGTTTGGACTAGGAGTGGGGCAGATTCTTCTGGATTGGAGTGGGCAGATTATTTTGGATTGGAGTGGGGCGAATTAATTTGGATTAAGTGGGGCAGATTCTTTTGGTTTGGAATGGGGCAGATTGGAGTAGGGCAGATTGGAGGGGGGCAGATTGTTTTGGGTTGGATGGGGTAGATTGAGGTGCATTGGATTGGAATGTAATGGATTGGGTTGCAGTGGATTGGATTGGACTGTAGTGGATTGGATTGTAGTGGATTGGTTTGGATTGGAACCATTGGGATGGATTGGAGTGGGCTGTGTTGCATTGGAGTGGGGTGAGGTGGATGAGACTGGACTGAGTTGGATTGGTGTGGGGTGGTTTCGACTGGAATAAATTGGATTGGATTGGACTGGAGTGGAGTGGATTGTATTGAAGTTGTATAGATGGGGTGGATTGAAGTGGAGTGGATTGGGGTGAGGTAGATTTGAGTGCGGTAGATTGGATTGTGTGGGTGGATTGTGGTGGTTTGGATTGAAGTGGGGTGGGTGGATTATAGTGGGGTAGATTGGACTACAGTGGATTTGATTGGGGCAGCTTGTTTTGGATTGACGTGATGCAGGCTGGAGTGGGGCAGATTAGAGTGGGGTTGATTATTTTGTCTTGGAGTGGGGCAGATTGGAGTGGAGTAGATTGTTTTGGCTTGGAGTGCGGCATGATGGAGAGGTGCAGATTGTTTTGCAGTGGGGTAGATTGTTCTGAAGTAGGGATTACAGTTTTTGAGTGGAGTGGGGCAGATTGGAGTGGGGGGATTGTTTTGGATTGGAGTGTGGTGGATTGGGGTTGAGTGGGGTGTATTGAATTGGAGTGAGGTGGATTGGAGTGAGGTGGGTTGGATTGGACTGGGATAGGCGGGATTTGGCTAGACGTGGCTTGAAAGTGATTGGTGTGGGTTGGATTGGATTGGTGTGTTGGTTCTATTGGTGTGGGGTGAGGTTGATTGTGGTGATTTAGAGTGGGGAGTATTGGTATGGAGTGGGGTGAATTGGGATGAGGTGGAATGGATTGGGGTGAATTGGGATGAGATGGTTTTGATTGAGGTGAGGTGGTTTGGATTGGGTATGGTGGACTCGATTGTGGTGAGGTGGATTGGAATGGGGCATACTGGAGTGAGGCAGTTTGGAGTGGGGCAAACTAGAGCAGGGCAGATTGTTTTGGATTGGAGTGGGGCAGATTGTTTTGGATTGAAGTGGGGCAGATTAGAGTGGACAGGTTGTTTTAGATTGGTGTGGGGGTGATTGTTTTAAATTTGGAGTGAGCAGATTGGAGTGGGGTAGAATGTTTTGGACTGAAGTAGGGCAGGTTGGAGTGAGGTAGATTCTTTTGGGTTGGAGTGTGGCAAATTGGAGTGGGGCAGATTGTATTGGATTGGAGTAGGGCAGATTGGAGTGAGGCATATAGGAGTGCGGCAGATTGTTTTGGATTGGAGTAAGGAAGGTTGGAATGGGGCAGATTGCTTTGGATCGGAATTGGGAAGATTGTATTGGATTCGAGTGGAGCAGATTGGAGCAAGGCATATAGGAGTGGGGCAGATTGTTTTTGATTGGAGTAAGGAAGGTTGGAGTGGGGCAGATTGCTTTGATCAGAATGGAGCAGACTGGAGTGGGACTGATTGTTTCAGATTGGAGTGGGGCAGATTGTTTTGGACTGGAATACGGCAGATTGGTTTGGATTGGAGTAGGGCACATTGAAGTGGGTCCAATTGGCGTGGGACAGATTTCAGTGGGGCAGATTGTTTTGAAATGGAATGGTGTGGATTGTGGTGGATTGGATTGTCATGGGTGGATTGGGGTGCACTGGACTGGGGTGAGGTGGATTGGATTGTAGCAGAGTAGATTGGATTGGGCTAGATTGATGTGGATTGAATTAGAGTGGGGTGGATTGTGGTGGATTGGAGTGTGGTGAATTGGAATGGAGTTGGTGTATTAGACTAGGGTGAGGTGGATTGAATTGGACTGGGACAGACTGTTTTGAATTGGAGCAGAGTTGATTGGAGTGGGCAGCTTGGAGTGAGACAGATTGCAGTGGTGCAGATTGCTTAGGACTGAGGGGGCAGATTGGAGTGGGGCACATTGATTCGTATTGGAGCAGGGCTGAGTGTTTTGGATTGGAGTGGGACAGATTGTTTTGGATTGGAGTGGGCTGATTGTTTTGGATTAGAGTGGGGCAAATTATTTTTGATTGGAATGCACAGGTTGTAGTGGATTGGATTGGGGTGAGGGGGATTGGATTGGAGTGGGGTAGATTGGACTGGGGTAGATTGGACTAGGCTGAATTTGGGTTGATTGGATTGGTGTAGGGTGAATTGGATTGAAGTGGGGTGAAATGGGATGGAGTGGGGTGAATTAGATTGGGGTGGGGTGGATTGAATTGGAGTGGGGCAGACTGTTGAATTAGAATGGAGCTGATCAAGTCGGAAGATTAGAGTGGGGCAGATTGGAGTGGGGTAGAAAGTTTTGGATTACAGTGGGGTGGACTGGAATGGGGCAGATTGTTTTGGATTGGAGTGGGCAGATTGTTTTGGACTAGAGAAGAGTAAATTGGAGAGGGGCAGATTGTTTTGCATTGAAGTGGGGCTGATTATTTTGTCTCGGAATGGGGCTGATTGTTTTGGATTGGAGTGGGGCAGGTTGTTTAGTATTGGAGTAGAGAGACTGGAGTGGGCAGATCGGAGTGGGAAGGACTGGGGTGGGGTGGGGTGGATTGGAGTGTGGCAGATTGGGGTGGATTGGAGTGGGACAGGGTGGAGTGGGGCTGATTGTTTTGAAATGGAGTGGGGCAACAAATTTGAGTGGGGCAAATTGTTTTGAATTTGAGTGGGGCAGATCCGAGTGGGGCAGATTGTTTTTGATTGGAGTGGGGCATATTGGTGTGGGGCAGACTGTTTTGGATTTGAGTGGGCAGATTGTTTTGGATTGGAGTGGGGTAGATTGTTTTGGATTTGAGTGGGGCCGATTGTTTTGGATTACAGTGGGGCAGCTTGTTTTGAATTGGAGTGGGCAGACTGTGGTGGATTGGATTGCTGTGGGGTGAATTGGATTGGGGAGGTGGCTTGGACTGCAGTGGGGTAGATTGGGCTGGGCTGGATTGGGGTGGAATGGATTGGAGTGTGGTGGATTGTGGTGGATTGGAGTGGAGTGAATTGCGATGGAGTGGGGTGGATTAGATTGCGGTGAGGTGGATTGGATTGCAGTGGGGCAGACTGTTTTGAATTGGAGCAGAACTGAATATTGTTTTGTATTGGAGTGGGGCTGATTGTTTTTTATTGGACTGGGGCTGATTTGTATTGGAGTGGGGCAGATTGATTTGGATTTGGCAGATTGGAGTGGCAAGGAATGGACTAGTGTGGATAGGAGTGTGGAGGAGTGGAGTGGGGCAGATTGGGATGGACTGGAGTGGGACAAGTTGGAGTGGGGCAGATTGGTGTGGGGCAGATTGTTTTGAATTGGAGTGGGGCAGATTGTTTATGTTTGTAGTAGGGTAGATTGGAGTGGGGAATACTGTTTTGGATTGGAATGTGGCAGATTGTTTTGAATTGGAGTGGGCTGATTGTTTTAGATTAGGGTGGGGCAAATTGTTTTGGGTTGGAGTGGGCAGATTGTTGTGGATTGGATTGATGTGGGGTAGATTGGAATGGGGTGAGGTGGATTGGATTGGTGTAGGGTAGATTGGACTGAGCTGACTTGGGGTGAATTGGAATGGTGTGCGATGGATTTGTTTGGAGTGGAGTGAATTGGGATGGAGTGGGGTGAATTAGATGGGGGTGAGGTGGATTGAATTGGAGTGGGACAGACTGTTTTGAATTTGAATGGAGCTGATTGGAGTGGGAAGATTGGAGTGGTGCAGAACGTTTTGCATTAGAGTTGGTTGGACCAGAGTGGGAAAGATTGTTTTGGATTGGAGAGGGGCAGAATGTTTTGAACTGGAGAAGAGTAGATTGGAGTGGGGCAGATTGTTATGCATTGAGGTGGAGCGGATTGTTTTGTATTGGAGTGGGGCTGATTGTTTTTTATGGGACTGGGGCTGATTTGTATTGGAGTGGGGCAGATTGATTTGGATTTGGCAGATTGGAGTGGCAAGGAATGGAGTAGTGTGGATAGGAGTGTGGGGGAGTGGAGTGGGGCAGATTGGGATGGACTGGAGTGGGACAAGTTGGAGTGGGGCAGATTGGTGTGGGCAGATTGTTTTGAATTGGAGTGGGGCAGATTGTTTATGTTTGTAGTAGGGTAGATTGGAGTGGGGAATACTGTTTTGGATTGGAATGTGGCAGATTGTTTTGAATTGGAGTCGGCTGATTATTTTAGATTAGAGTGGGGCTGATTGTTTTGGATTGGAGTTGGGCAGATTGTTTGGGATTGGAGTGGGAAGACTGGAGTGGTCAGATCGGAGTGGGAAAAACTGGAGTGGGATGGATTGGAGTGTGGTAGATTGGAGTAGGGGCAGATTGGAGTGGGGCAGATTGGACTGGGACATGTTCTAATGGGGCAGATTTGAGTGGGACAGATTGTTTTGAACAGGAGTAGGGCAGATGGGAGTGAGGCCGATTGTTTTGAGTTGGAGTGGGGCAGATTAGAGTGGGGCAAATAGTTTTGATTGGAGTGGGGCAGATTGTTTGGATTGAAGTGGGGCAGATTGATTTGGATTGAAGTGGGGCAGATTATTTTGGAATGGAGTGGGGCAGATTGGAGTGGGGCAGAGTAGAGTGGGGTAGATGAGAGGGAGAAGATTGTTGTGGATTAGTGTGGAGAGATTGTTTTGAATTGGAGTCATGCATATTGTTTTGGATTGGAGTGGGACAGACTGGAGTGGGGTGGATTGTGAGGATTAGAGTGTGGTGGATTGGATTAAGGCTAGTGGCTTGGATTGGAATGTGGTGGATTAGATTGGTCAGAGGTGGATTGGATTGACTGGAGTGGATTGGATTGAGTGGTGTAGCTTGGTGTGGGGTGAGATGGGGTGGATTGGATTGACATGGATTATAGTGGGGTGGAATGGGATTTTCTGCACGATTATGTGTTAAAGCATAATTCTGGAAATTACACAAGAAAGAAACAATGTTACTATGCAATATTTAGAACAATATAATCATCATGTTTTGTTTTGAATTGGAGTGCGGCAGTTTGGATTGTGGGCAGATTGTTTTTGATTGAAGTGGGGCAAATTGGAGTGGGGCAGATTGTTTTGGATTGAATGGAGTAGATTGTTTTGGATTGAAGTGGGCAGATTGGAGTGGGTCGGATTTGAGTGGGGCAGATTGAAGTGGGGCATACTGTTTGGGATTGGAGTGTGGCAGACTGTTTTGTACAGGAGTGAGGCAGATTAGTTTGTATTGAGTGGAGCATATTGGTTTGGCTTGGTGTGGGGCAGATTGGTTTGGATTTGAGTGAGGCAGATTGGTTTGGATTGGAGTGGGACGTATTGTTGTGGATTGGTGTGGGGGAGACTGATTTGGATTGCAATGGGGCAGATTGTTTTAGATTGCACTGGGACAGATTGGAGGGGGTGGGGTATGGTTGGTTGGGAGGATTGGAGTGTGATTGATTGGATTGGGTTGAGTGGTTTGGATTGGAGTGGGATGGATAAGATTATCTGGGGTGGATTGGATTGAATTAAATGGATTGGATCGAGTGGTGTGAATTAGTGTCGGGTGAGATGGGGTGGATTGGATTGGCGTGGATTGGAGTGGGGGGGTTTGATTGGAGTGGGGTGGATCGGGATGTACGGAACAATTATGTGTTAAAGCATGATTTTGGAAATTACAAATAAGAAAGAAACAATGTCACTTTGCAATATTTAAAAAAAGATAAACAGTCTTTTGAAAACACCACCCACGAGCAAATACAAAAGAAAAAGCAAGTGCAAAGTGAGAAAAGAAGACTTGGTAAACTAAAAGAAAAGAGTTACCTGTAGAAAATAAAACTTTGCAATTTTGATGTCCTGCTGGACACGTTTTTGCCAGTCACGCGCATTCTGTTTGCATGGCACTAAAATTTAATAAAAAGAACAAAGTAATACCTCAATCACGTTAGGAGCAGCTGGGGGCAGTGATTAAATTGAATCAAACAATGCTTGGTCCCTGCTCCAAGGACAGGAACTTAAATGATGCCAGACCTGCAGTGACCAATTATGAGGCTGTGAAGAAGAGTGCCAAGCAAGCCCACAAATAGTAAGCAACAGGGGGAACTCCAAAACATTTTTCTTTACAAGAGTGTCTTGCAAGCGAACGCATGTGCTAGCGCATGTTATTGCAGGCTTGACTCTAAAAACATTAAGGTTCTACACTTATGCCTTCCTTGCTGTTTGCATGCAGATCCTTAATGTTGGTTGATAAGTCAGTGAACTAAATTAGAAGGGCAGATTGGTTTGGATTAGAGTGGGCAGATTGTTGTGGATTGGAGTGGGGCAGATTGGAGTGTGGTGGATTGGAGTGGGGCAGACTTTTTTTTTATTGGAGTGGGACAGATTGGTTTGGGGCAGACTGTTTTGGATTGGAGTGTGACAGACTGTTTTGGATCGGAGTGGGGCAGATTAGTTTGTATTGGAATGGGGCATATTTTTTGCCTTGAAATGGGGCAGAATGGTTTGGATTGAAGTGGGCAGATTGGTTTGGATTGGGGAGGGGCAGAATAGAGTGGGACAGATTGCAGTGGGGCATAGTGGAGTGGGGCAGAGTGGAGTGGGGCAGATTAGTTTGTATTGGAATGGGGCATATTTTTTGCCTTGAAATGGGGCAGAATTGTTTGGATTGAAGTGGGCAGATTGGTTTGGATTGGGGAGGGGCAGAATAGAGTGGGACAGATTGCAGTGGGGCATAGTGGAGTGGGGCAGAGTGGAGTGGGGCAGATTAGAGTAGGGCAGATTAGTGTGGGCAGATTGTTTAGGATTGGAGTAGTGCAGATTGTTTTGGATTGGAGAGGGACAGATTGGAATGGGGTGGGTTAGGAGAATTGGAGTGTGGTAGATTGGATTGAGGTGCGTGACTTGAATTGGAGTAGGGTGGATTAGATTGGTCTGAGGTGGACTGGATTGGATTGACTGTTTGTGGGGTGAGATGGGGTGGATTGGATTGGCGTGGATTGGAGAGGGCGGATTGAATTGGAGTGGGTGAATTAGGATTTACTGCACAATTATGTGTTAAAGCATAATTTTGGAAATTACACTTGAGAAAGAAACAATGTCACTGTGCAATATTTAGAACCAAGATAATTGTCATCTTTTGTTTTGAATTGCAGTTGGGCAGATTAGAGCAGGGCAGACTGTTTTGGATTAGAGAGGGGCAGGCTGTGTTGGCTCGTGTGGGGCAGATTGTTTTGGATTAGAGTGGGGCAGATTGTTTTGGATTGGAATGGGGCAGATTGGAGAGGGGTAGATTGGGAATGGGTTCTAGTGTGACAGGTTGGAGTGGCGCAGATTGGAGTAGGACGGACTGCTTTTGATTGGAGTGGGTCAGACTGTTTTGGACACGAGTTGGGCAGATGGGTTTGTATTGGAGTGAGGCAGATTAGTTTCTTTTGGGTGGGGTATATTGGTTTCAATTGGAATGGGGAAGATTTGTTTGGAATTGTAGTGATGCAGATTGGTTTGGATTGGAGACTGGCATATTGTTGTGGATTGGTGTGGGGTAGATTGATTTGGATTGGAATTGGGCAGATTGTTTTGGATTGGATTAGGACAAATTGGAGTGGGGTGGGTTGGGGGGAGTGGACTGGATTGGATTGGGGTGAGTGGTTTAGATTGGAGTGGGATGGATTAGATTTGTCTTGGGTGGATTGGATTGAGTGGAGTGTATTGGATTGTGTGGTGTGGATTAATGTTGAGTGAGATGGAGTAGATTACATTGGTATGGATTGGAGTGGGGAGACTGGACTCAAGTGGCGTGAATTGGGGTGTACTGCATGATTATGTGTGCATAATTTTGGAAATTACAAATAAGAAAGAAACAATGTCACTTTGCAATATTTAGAATAAAATAATCATCATCTTTTGAGAACAGCACCAACGAGCAAATACAAAAGAAACCGCAAGTGCAACGTGAGAAAAGAAGACTTTGGAAACTAAAAGAAAAGAGTTAACTATAGAAAATAAAATGTTGCGGTGTTGGTGCTCCTGCTGGACGCGTTTTTGCCAGTCACATGCCTTCTGTTTGCATGGTACTAACATTTAATAAAAAGAACAAAATAGTACCTCAATCACGTCAGAAGCAGAGGGCGGGCATTGATTACGTTGAATCAAACAATGCTTGGTCCCTGCTCCAAGGACAGGAACTGAAATTACGCCACGCCTGCAGTGACCAAATATGACGCTGTAATGAAGAGTGTCACACAAGCCCAAAAATAGTAAGCAACGGGCAGGCTCCAAACCCTTTTTGTTTACAAGAGTGTCTTGCAAGCGAGCTATTGCAGGCTTGACTCTAAAAACATTAAGGTTCTACACTTAAGCCTTGCTGTTTGCATGCAGCTCCTTGATGTTAGTTAATAACTCAGTGAGCTACATTAGAAGGATTACAACTTGTGACCTGAGGGTAAAGTAAGAATCTCTGCAGCAAAAGCAGCAACCCACTGAGCTGCCCTCATAAAACAAGATGATGTGATCTGCATGTTGCACTTTGTTCTTTGCAGGAGCACATTAAACCTCTATGCAAGTGGTTCTTAATGTTTTCATTTGTGTGGACCCCACTTAATCATGACTAGTATTTGGGGACCGACCTCTGAATCATTATTGGAATTTGGAGATCCCCCACTGCGTCATTGATGAAAGCCAGGGACTGCAGCTTAAGCAATTTTGGTGATTTGAACCTGAAAACAAAAAAAACTCAGAAATGCATTCACAAAACAAATACACAGATGATTAAATATTTCGTTTAATTCAAAACAAAAGATGATAAAAACTCATTGTTCATTTAATAGGAAAGTTGGGGCTTTTCTAAATTCAGCAATAGTCCATACTATATTCTGTCAGATGCATTTGCACTGTTCCCAAGAACTAATGACACCAATGTAATTTTGAGCCTCCAATTTCAAATTCCGTTGCATTTACAGAACTTTGTATACATATATATATATATAGATATACACTTTAATAGTCTGTTAATATTATTTAATTTTCTAAGCAGTCATTGACTCCCCGAGTATGCATTGCAGACCCCCACTGGTACCCGGACCACAGGTAAGAATCTCTCCTCCATGCTATTTTATGATGATTAAAACCTGTATCTAGACTACACACTGTTTTCTCCAACATCTAGGGGCATATTTATACTCCGTTTGCGCCGAATTTGTGTAGTTTTTTTCGACGCAAATTCGACGCAAAACTAACTCCATATTTATACTTTGGCGTTAGATGCGTCTAGCGCCAAAGTTCATGGAGTTAGCGTCATTTTTTTTGCGTGAACACCTTCCTTGCGTTAATGATATGCAAGGTAGGCGTTCCCGTCTTAAAAAATGACTGCGATGCATATGCGTCGTATTTATACTCCCGGGCAAAAATGACGCCGGAAGTGGGCGGGACTAAAAATCCCGCATTTGCGCCGGATTTTAGCACCTGGGTCAGGGCAGGCGTTAAGGGACCTGTGGGCTCAGAATGAGCCCAGAGGTGCCCTCCCAAGCCCCCAGGGACACCCCCTGCCACCCTTGCCCACCCCAGGAGGACACCCAAGGATGGAGGGACCCACCCCAGGGACATTAAGGTTAGTCCAGGTAAGTTTTTTTTTTTTTTTTTTTGTGGCATAGGGGGGGCTGATTTGTGCCCCCCTACATGCCACTATGCCCAATGACCATGCCCAGGGGACAGAAGTCCCCTGGGCATGGCCATTGGGCAAGGGGGCATGACTCCTGTCTTTGCTAAGACAGGAGTCATTTCAATGGGGGATGGGCGACGTAAAAAAATGGCGCAAATCGGGTTGTGGCGATTTTTTTGCCTCAGCCTGACTTGCACCATTTGTGGACGCCCATACGCCATTTTCCCCCTACGCCGGCGCTGCCTGGTGTACGTCGTTTTTTTTAACGCACACCAGACAGCGCCGGCGGCTAACGCCGGCGAACGTCATTCAATAAATACGGCGCCCGCATGGCGCTTCGGAATGGCGTTAGCCGGCGCTAATTTTTTTGACGCAAAACTGCGTTGCCGCAGTTTTGCGTCAAAAAGTATAAATATGGGCCCTAATATTTTAATGTGAAATATTATTTATTTAATGCATTATGCAGCTGTTTGAAGGTCTTTTAGACCTTTTCATTCTTTAAAGGGAGAAATTTTAGCTCTGCATCTCCGTACATAGATTGTATTGCTTGATCGTGAGAAAGTGTCACTCATCTGGCAGTAGAATGTCGCTCAAGTACACTGAAACCATGGAAATGTCACACATAAGCAATCTGAAAACTTACCAGTCATAAGCAGTCTGAAAACGTGGCAGCTATGAGGGAGGTATAATGAAACTGCCATCTGTAAAATATTGATAATGTGTTGAATAGTGCAATCAAGTAAGGGATGCATTATAGTGGATGGGCTGGCCATTGGTGCCATAAGGTCAGTGTGTACTTCAGGATTAATGACACACAATATATTTCTGGGGTATATAACAATGGAAACTATTTGTCTAGGAGTATGTGCTGTCAATATAGTAGGAGTTTCTAACTATGTTGTTTAAAAAAAAGGCATCTAGCAATATAAGTTTAACACAGTCAAAGGAACAAAGAGACAGATTGCTGCTAATTTGAGTACACAGATGGAATTACATCTGTCTTAAAACAGGAAATGACTGTGGTGGAATGAAGATTACGAGGGTAATGATATTACAAGGGTAATGTGTGATCCTGAATAGTCAGTTGATATAAGGCACAATATATCAATGATGTAGAAAGTAGAAGTCTTTTGTAATGGACTTTATTGTATTTTTTATTTAATTATCAGACATGATAATATGTTGTTCAGATTGCTTGAGTATACATAGCTGTTGATTATCATGGTTTACTTTGAGAAGGAACCCACAGATTGATTCATATTTTCATAATTTTATTTCGGTTACAGAGTCAACTGTATGTGCACATGTTCACCACCGTTCCAGGCAGGCCATGAGCATGCTAGCCTTATAACAGTGTCAAGATATACATTCAGAATTGTTCTAAGATGAATAATGTGTTGACTTATAAGAAATCAAATGTTAAATATTACCAAGTACCTTTTCAGGTTGAGAGTATTACAGATGATGAGACATAAGTGAGCATAAGTTTACTAGACACATGTGGTGAAGGTCCTGGCGGCCCCAGGGAATATGTTGTAGTAAGATCCGCCACCTCTGGCCTTACTCACGTTTTCACAGTTGGTTAGAAAGTATGTATCTCTTTTACTTGTTTACTTTCTCCCTAGTCAAGGCCACTTTCTTGAGTCTTTCCCTTTCAATTGTAAGATTGTACAGCATTTCTTCACGATAATTCTGGAAAGATAATCTTGTTTTGTTTAAAGGCCTCCATCCAACCAACATGCCACTCATTAAACCTGTGCACCTAAATAATTTTAGTGTCCGAGCCACGGTATGAGCAGTGAGACACATATTAGTATGACTCATCCAAATATTGTCAGTGTTGCGGTCCAATAAAAGTGAAAGCAGGACTTCATCTGAGCTATTGGTCTATTATGCAAACTTCTTTCCGTCATGCTCTCCGCCTCCACTCCTTTTCGGATCCATTGCATTAATTTCCCAGGGTTGGCTCTGTAAGGGAGTTCCAGGCCATCCCAATCACCCTTTCCACCGCTATCATAGGAAGATCTAGAAATGTAGTGCCTGCTTTCTTCACTTTAGGGCATGAGAAGAGGACATAAATATGTCCCGTCCTACCTGTGGATACCATCAGATGATCAGCAACTTTATTCCAGAATCTACTGATTATAGGGCATTCTCAGACCATATGGTGAAACAAGCATGTGCTAGAGAACATCAAGTGCATGTGGAAGATGCCTACATCTTATTGATTGTTCCAGGGGTTAGGTAGTTCGAAGTATAAAAGTGAATTGAGTATATTTTAAACAGGAGTCTTTTTGAATATTTTACATGCATGAATCAGCACCTTCTGCCATTCTTTGTCTTCAAATTCCTTTCCTATACCTACTTGCCATTTCATCTTAAATTCTCTCAGGATTGTTTTGGTATGCTAAGGACCACTTTAAAAAACATGTTATCAGCCATTGTCCATCATCAGTTGAATATAGCAGATGTAGGACTTTCTTGGCCTGTGGCTCAACTTCTATCATCCCACAAAGTTTCCAGAAGGTGCTCTTCAATGCCTTCTATTACAGGCAGTTTCACACTGGCAACCCATCTCCCTCTACCAGGCCCTGGATGAACTTTAGTGGGCCAGAATGATAGCAGTCCCCCAAGTTTATATATTGATGCGTCCCCCACTCTATACTTCACACTGGTCCTAGTAGTCCCCACCAATGGGACGTTTGGCACATAAGGCAGAGCAGGTCACTCCCTTTGCAAGCATCTATTCCAACATTTTAGTGCAATTTCGTTAGTCGGGATACCCCTTTCTTGGGTCAGGATACCCCTTTCAATTATTAGATTGTACAGCATTTCTTCACGAAGATTCTGGAAAGATAATCTTGTTTCGTTCAAAAGGTCTCCATCCAACCAACATGCGACTCATTAAACCCGTGCACCTAAATAATTTAATTCAAAGTCAGATGCCCAAATCCCCCCTCATTTACTGGCAGATTAAATGTAGGGGTGTGATCATGTTTCTTTAAGAATCCCAGACCAAGTCAATTAGCAATGCATATGTCAGCTGTATGTGAATATTGGTGAAATAATAAAACAAACAATTGAGCATAACCATTTTGGCCAAGGCTACACGGTCCACAGTAGATTGTGGTAAGGCCTTCCAAAACTCTTTGCAGTGCTTTTAATGATCTTCAGGGGTTTTCCTGAACCACATCTGTTTCTGTATGGTAGAGTTTGATCCCCAAATGTTTGAAGGGCTGTGTTTCTCGTGTGATGCATAATTCACACAAGGCCTCCGTTTCCTTCATCTCATCAAGGGCAATGGGGAATGTACAAGACTTTGCTCAGTTCATCCTGAGTCCCAACACCACTACAAAATCATCAAGGATGTCTACGGTATTGTCCAACACAGTACAGCTTTCTTGTGGAAACAGGAGGAAGTCATCTGTATAGAGCGAGATGACATGTGCTGCATCCCTCAATGGCGCTCCCCGGTCTATGCCCATCAATATCATAATGGTGACCAGTGTATCTACAGCTTATGCAAATAAGATTGGATAGAAGGGACAGCCCTCTTGTGTTCCCCTATGTCATTTGAAGGAGGTGAAAATCACTTTGCCAGTGTGAACCCTAGCTCTAGATTAGGAGTATATTAAAGAAATCCAATATAGCATGTCTCCCCCAAGACCTACTTGTTTTTGCATAGCCTGCAATTATTGCCAGCTAAGTGTGTCCAATGTTTTTCCAAGTATATCAACAGAGCTACTGGACTTTCAGCACATGTCGTCTTATTCAGCATCCTAATAGGCACCTAATGTTTGGTGTTCTATTTAGATCTGGTATAAATTCATTTTCATCTGTGTTGACTAATGCAGGCAACTGAAGATATACTCTCCTGTCTAATAATTTACTTAGTATTGTATAGTCTGAGTTTAACATGGGGAGGGGTCTGTGGGACAGCCTGTGTTTGGGATCTCATCTAGGTTTGGGGAGGGAAAGTATTAGCACCTCTCTAGTGGTGTCTGAAGACATACTTCTTCCATGGAGTTGAATACATGTATTCTAGATAAGGACCCAGTACTTTTGAAAAAGTTAAATAGAAGTCTATATAGAGGCCATATGATGCAGGGGTGTTCCTAACAATTGCCTCTCTGACCTCTGCCACTGTCACCGGTTGGTACAGCATTTTTGCTTGCTCAAACATTACATTAGGAGGATGATACCTCAGCTATCCTACTGGTGCAGCTGGCTACCACACACATAACAGAATGCAGGCTTACCTTGGTGCAACTGTGCACAGACTGAAGATGTGTGTGACTGTCCCGCCCCAGTAACCGACCAGAACATTGTGGAAGATACCTGGGCCTTATCCTCACATACTAGTCAAAGATTGCTCAGGTCGACACTCGCTCCCCCAACTTATTTGTTCCGGGTTGGGAGTCACATTGCCTCTGGACACTGGATACAACTTATCAATAAGAGTAAACCCAAATCAAGTAAGGATGTACTGGGCACAGCGGTCACAGACAGCTGAGTGTAACAGAAAGGAAGAACACAATTCTGACAGACAAGACCCAAACGTAGGAACTTGACTGCATCCTAGAGGCCATTGTGGCAATGACAGAACTTGAGGGTAAGCTTGATACAGCAATTACAGAGGTATGACTACTAAGAGATGATCACAAGAAACTAACAGATATAGTAAAAAAAAAAGAACATACCTTATCACAATTGCGACCAACCATGGACTCATTACGTACATAGCTGAAAGAGCTCATGATGAGAGTAATATACTTGCAAAACCAGGGGAAGGATGCCCATGGGTGTTCTCACCCAACAACATTTAATTCCTACCTCTTTATGGTAAGAAGATGGTGAGGTATTTTGTGGTTCTTAGATGAAGGGCCACATGGGTGTTGGTGTTCAGTTTAGCTGGGTCAAGAGATGATTGGTAATATACACAAATAGAATAAGGGGAGACATGAAAGTTGGCTACATACCCTGAGAAGAAATGCACCAAAGTTCGATCCTAAAGGAACAACTGACATACACTGTATTCTTAATCCTGGCTCTCAGGTAGATTTCCACACATTTGCTATGCATTTCTTAGTTATAAGTAGTGCTAAGTCAAGGATCTCTGAAATAAAATTGTACGATTGTAGTTTGAATAGTTACTGTGTGCTTTGGGGCTTGTTTCATTGTTGTTAGCCATCAATGACTTTATTTACTAGCTTCTTTCTCCTAATTCAGCCTTAGGAGGCTCAGCTTTTAGAATGTCTTTATTATTTTGTGTCATCTGTAATGTATTTGTTATGATTCTCCGATATCTGTCAATAATTGGGCATGCACAGACAATCTAAAATCTATCTCTGCTGCACCACACGTAGTGGAGTTCGATGCCATGCCAGGGTACATTTTGGTAAGCTGCTTGCATGTCAAATATGTTCCATGTAAAAAGGTATCTTACAAAATCTTAGATGTTTTGCATATGCAACTCAATATTAAGCCCCATTCTCTACCCTCTAATTTCCTTCATTTGTCCAACTTCCATCTCACTGTTAGACTAGCCAGCTCTGCCCTGAATTCACAGATAGCACCGTGGATAAGTATAGGAAATTATCATCTTATGCGTTGTGTATCCTCAGATTTTTTGCTCCTTCTGCTTTTGCTGGCTGCTTTGTGCACTTTACTGCTGCTAACCAGAGAACAGTGCCTCCGGTCTCCCTTTTTGCATGATTGAATTTTTATGCTCCTAATGGCATATTTAACTTGCTTTTAGGTCCCTGGTATATGGTACAAAGTGTACCCAAGGCCTGGAAGTTAAATGCCACTAGTGGACTGCAGCACCTATTGTACCAGCCACTCAGTGAAAGTGCAAACTTGACTTCAGGTCTAACGCTGTAGCCTGAATGCAGCAGTGTAAACACTGGAATTCAAATGGACAAAGTAAACTCTCTTGACAGACCGATACCTTCCTCTTATACATTAATGCATCATCCCTAAGTAAGCCTTGTAGCCCACAAGGCAGGGAGCCTGATATATAAAATAGGATATGTAGAAATGCAATGTTAACATGTTCTACAGTGACTAGCACCCAAAAGTTGTTTTCACTGTTGAAAGGTTGGCTGGCTCCTAGAGAAACAGAAGGGATTGATATTAAATATTACTCTGCTGTCTCAGAGTAGGGAGCAGCTAGATGTCTGATTCAACAACTCTTTTTAATATTTATCAAAAGCCCAATTTAATGATGAGGTCAGAGTTTTGATAAATACAAAGGAAATGTAACTGTTAGAAAGGTAAAAACAACAAGATGATGGATGGAGTGCTTGAATAAAGCTTTAAACAAGCTCCACTTGGCTGAAGAGCCCTAACTAGGGTGAAACCGGTCCTAGGTTGCTAATGTCCTGGTTCAGGGAGGACCTGTCCTGGCAGTTCGGGCTAGACTGTTCCCATGAGGAGCAAGGTCAAGGCTGATTTGCATATGACTGAGTCCAAACTGAGGTACCGTGGTGGGTGAAAAAAATGGATTGGTATGCGGACGGAGAGCATTCTATCCATCACCCTGTTCTTTTCACTTTTAGAAATGTACCTTTTCCTTATCTGAAACTTCTGAAGGCTACGTTTTATGAGACTTTTAACTGTCACCCAGCTGCTGAAGAGCCCTGAATGAGGTCTGAAACCTGCTCCCAGAGTACAGAGAAAGGCCTGGGTGTGGAGATGTAGTTTTGTTTCTCTGGCATGGTTCCCATTTGGGCTGTGCCCAGGAACTGAATTTTCTTCAAAGGGCCCTGCTGTCCAGGCAGATGTCAAATGACAACGAGACAAGCCTCTTCTTTCATTACCATAGTCAGGCAAGGCAGAATCCTAGTGGGAGCGGCTTATCTGCCCCCAGAACTGGTTTGAAGCCCCCATAGAGGATGGGCTGCTCTTTACCATGGCCACACTTCTGGGTGGGCATGCAGACTCTACACAAGGGGAGAAGTTTTCTCCATTTTTGAATTTAAGAGTGAAGGTAACTGGGAATGTCTATAGTAGGGCAAACATGAACTGCTGTAAAAGTTGGTAAGGTATCTTTTGGAAATTTACACAGTTGGTTAGTGAATTGCCAGGAGTCATCTCCACCCACAAATTAGTGCTAGACATAAATATGGCATCCTGTGGCACCCTCTTCAGAACACAACTGAACCTCAGGAAAACCAGAAGAGGACTGAACCTGTTGTCTGGGACCTGAGAGGAGCCTATAGGACTGGAGCTGCTCCTTCTTGTACCTTGTCCAAGGGTCAAAGAGGTGGCCTCCTATTCAAGCTACAGCGATACAAAAAGCTACAAGAGACCTTTTTGCTGCAACTGCTGAGGTGACCGGTTACTACTGGGCGGACCCTGGAGAGGTGACCAGTTACTACTGGGCTGACCCTGGACCCTGCTGTTAGCCTCTGCTACAGTGAGTGCTGTTCTTAAAGTCCTAGAACCGTTGGCTGTGTCTGGCTAGATGTCTCCTACCACTCCTGAAAACCTAAGATTTACAAACTTTTTCAAACTCAAGACCTTTGGAGTACTGAGACAAACATGCCCAGCAAATCTAACCAAGCTCTGTTGCTGCTGGGCTGACGATTCAGGTTTCTCCCTCTTGGAGCTTTTCTGTACAACAAATCCAGTGTAGTAGAAAGCCGCAGAGAATCTATCCGGCCTCTTGAAGCCCTCCCCACCTACAGCCTGCAGTCCAGCTGAAGAATTCTGAGCACCAAAAAAGTGAGAAAGTAAAGACTTGACTGGCTGAATGCACCAAAAGTATTCAGCTAAATTCAGGACTTCCTTGGGTGCAAAATTTTAACTGCTCCACTTTGAGCTTTTCCCGTCTAAACCAACAGCTTCACCAGGACAGCATTCACTTGCTATCTGCCCTTGTGAAGTCCTCATCAGCTATATTCTGCTGCGTTCCTCACTAAGGATTTTGGACTTCCATTTTTTAGACTTAGGCCCTCATTACGACTTTGGCGGTCTTCCAAAGCAGCAGGTGCAAGGAGACGGCCAGTGATGGCGGTCTCCTGCCCACCATATCATGGGTACTGCCGGATTGCCACCACACTTTGGGTGGAAATCCAGCAGTAGTCGTGCTGGTGGGTGGAGGCACTGTGGCGGTTCCACCACCGGCCCAGCCCCACCAGTAGGACACCACTCACCATATTATGGGCCATAATATGGCCTGGCGGTGTCCTGCTGGTGGGGCGCTGCCGGCGGTGGAAGTGCCCCTTCCCATTCCCTGCCGGACATTCTTACTTTCTGGAACAGGTAAGGTGATCGTCTGACAGGGGAGGGGGTGGGAGGGTGGGTGTGTGCATGTGTGTGTGGTGTCTGCGTGTGTGCATGAATGTGTGAATGCGTGGTTGTATGCATGTCTGAATGTTGAAGTGAATGCGTGTATGCATGTACGTGTGTATGCACGTGAGTAGGCGTGTTTAGAGGAGTGTGAGTATGCATGCTTGAATGCGTGTATAAATATTGTTGTGAATGCGTGTATGGATGCGTGCATGAATGTTGTTGTGAATGCGTTTATGGATGATTGCCTGGATGCGTGTATGAATGTTGTTGTAAAGGCATGTATGGATGTGTGCTTGAAAGCATGTATGGATGTTGTGAATGTGTGTATGGATGCATGCTTGAATGAGTGGATGAATGTTGTTGTGAATGAGTGTATGGATGCCTGTGAGTGGATGGGTGTATATAAGTGTAGGTGAATGGGTGTATGCATGGTGCACGTGGGTGTATGTGTGCATGTATGCTGTGGCTGAAGTGGGGTTCTTTGGCTGAAATGGGGGGGCCTAGTGGGGTCTCGTGCTTGCTGGGGGGTGGAGGAGCCGTCTACCGGTGACAGGGAAGAAATTCCCTGTCACCCGTAGCCTTTCCGCCATGGTTTTCGTGGTAGTGCTACCACTGCGGAAACCATGGTGGAAATCTGGCTCCTAATACCGCCGGCGGTCTTCTGTAGGCCACTGGGTCGGAGATGATCATCTCCGGCCCGGCGGTTCCGACCGCCATGGCGGTATGAGTGGAGATGTGGCGGGTTGGCAGAGGCCAACCCGCCACACTCATAATGTGGCAGTCTGCACCTGTGGGTGGTGGGACCGCCACATTTACCCTGGCGGTCAAAAGACCGCCAGGGTCAAAATTACCCCCTAAGTCCCAATGTAAAACCTCCAACCCGATCAAACCTTGTTTCTGTGTATGATCTACTCTCCATAGCTGTGGGCCTCAAATCGCACCTTGGTTCTGGTACTGATACTGAACACTTGTTTGGCGTTATTTTTATTTAGTTTAGTTTACTGAATTTCTATAGCTCATGGCTACCCGAAGGCTTCCCAGCGCTATTGCAGGACTACTAAACTAGGAAGAACCTATACTGAGAATAATAACATCTTCAATTTCCTATAAAAAGAGAGTTCTGAGTTGTTTTGACGGAGTACCAGAGGGAGTGAATTCCAGAGATTGGCAGCTTTGAAGGCAAAGGATCTGCCTCCCCACATTGCTTTCTTAACATGAGAGGTGTTAGTTAGAGAGGCGGAAGATGATCTGAGCGACCTCTGAGGGGTGTAGAATGTTACGATTTGCCTAAGAAAGGCCGGACCCTTATTATGAAGGGCTCTGTGTACAGTACACCTGCTTTAAAATTAATACATTGCTCTATGGAGAACCAGTGGAGCGAAACTAACGCTGATTTGGCAGAGAGATGTCTGGGGATGTTCATGAGTAAACGGGCAGCTGTATTCTGCACAATCTGCAATCTCTTTAATACATAATGGGGGGACTTCAGGAAGATAACATTTCCATAGTCTACGTTGACAGTATAAGAGATAGAATGATGATTCTTTTGGCCAGAAAAGGGAGAACTTAAAAAAAAATCCTAATGGTTCTTAACAAATTGAAACAGGTAGCTGCAAGTTTTTTGGAGTGGCATTCCATAGTGAGATGAGAGTCCAACCAGAAACCTAGGATCTTTATATTCTCTTTAGGCAGAGGGAGAACTTTTATTCCTTCCGGAACAGGGGCAGGGGACTTAGGGAGAGAGAAAATCCCAACCATCATTGCCTCTGTTTTTTCGTCGTTAAGTTTGAGTTTACAGTCAGCCATCCATCTGGTCACATCCAGAAGACAAAAAGATAGATTAGCCTGTTCAGAGTTAGCATTGGTAGAGAAAGAGAAGACCAGCTGAGTGTCATCAGCATAGGATACTAAGGATAGACCGTATGATTCCACAATCTTGGCTAGAGGGGACATATAAATATTGAAAAGAGTGGTACTCAAGCAGAACCCCACAAGTAAGGGGAAAAGTGTTGGAAAAGAATGAGGGGTCAAGAACTTGAAAGATCCTGTCTCTCAGAAAAGTGGAGAGCCAATTGAACGTGGTCCCCTCAATTTCTACAAATGATACTCTTTGAAATAATATATTGTGATCCCCGGTATCAAATATTGTGCTCAGGTCTAATCAGATGATAGCTGCATATCCACCCGTATCTAATCATTGTAGCGTGTCTTCTGTGATGGCCAAGAGGGCAGTTTCAGTACTATGTTGTGGTCTGAAGCTCATTTGAGTGTGATGGAGAAGCTTATGGTCTTCAAGAAATGTCGTCACTTGTCTATTGACGTGTTTTTCGATTATTTTAGATGCTATGGGGTGAAGAGCAATAGGTCTATAATTGCTAAGTAAGGTTGCATGGAGCATGTTTTTTTTAAATAACGGTTTAACAACCGCATGTTTCCAATGTTGCAGTATATGGCCGGATGTAAGGGAGCCGTTGAGAATATCAGTTAATACAGGCACTGTGAGATCAGAGCCCAAAGCTAAAATATATGGGGGAGCCGGATCCAGAGGAGATCCAGATTTTATAGTGCATAGGTAGTTTGTAACTAAGTCTTCCATCAGTGGCTGAAAAGCTGAAAGTACAGCCCTGGGAAGGTGAGATTCATCCTGAGCTACTAGATTGACCTCTTGAGAAGAACTCTGAAAGAAGGTTGCATGAATGTTTTGAGAAGAATTATGAAAGAAGATTGCATGAATGTCAAGAACTTTCTTTTGAAAGAAGCATGCCAGGTTGTTGCTCTGTTCCTTAGAGGCCTCCTTTAAGTTACCGGAATAAGGGTCCTGAATCATTTCTTAAAAAATTTAAAAGATCTCTTTAGGGGAGATGGACATTTAAAAATGTAAAAATTCATATCTCCAGTTCCCTTTATTGTTTTATTTTCATTTTGGTGTCATTTTATTTATTAAAATGTATTTGCATTTTTCTAGTTTGGTTGGGATTTTTATTTTGTGATGATTTGACTTTATTGCTGTTTTGATACTTCATAAATGCTTTACACATTGCCCAAAGTTAAACCTCTCTGATCTGTGTCAGGGACTCAGGTTAATTTATTTATGCCGAGGGTTTACCTTCACAAGGATTGTGATTATCACTTAACGTCTGTAATCACCCTCCTTGACTAATAACCCAATTTCTTAGACTAAATTCATCACTTTTCTCTAAGTACCCAGTGTGAGTTACAGTTGCAGTGGATTGAATAAGGGCAATTTGGTGATTATATCCCCACCCCATATCGATTTCATGGTTCTGACAATTCTGTCAAAAGTCAGGAACTGGCCAGCAGGAACTCCTTGGCCTGCATCAAATTAAGGAAGGGTTTCAGGGATTTCAACTCGTATAAGTCCTCAGTCGTTGAAGTGCCATGCCCTAGGCATCCTATCGCATCTGAGCCTTAACAATGTTTCAGACCAAGTACAAAAATAGGACATTCAATACCTGAAAATGTCTAGGAGGTAGTATGCATGGTATGTAGAGAGGAATAGCAGCTATGACTGGATCACTTTGTTTGATATTGCCACCATGCCTATAAATGTGATTGGAAGTGCCTTCCAAAATGTAAAGCTATCCCTAACTGATCAGATCATTGTTCCCAGCCCACCCTTTATGACATCTGCAGCTGCCTGTTATATATTTGAACCCTCAAGTGACTCTAAGTGTGGGGCTCCCATCTAACGGTGCCTGCCATGTTGAGGTCAGTCACCATGTCCTGTGTAGGCATGATTGGTAAAAGGCAGTACCTGGACCAATTTACTTTTAGTCCCCACAGTCACCACGGTTCCTCAAGGATATCCATAACTGAACCAATTTCACTAGCTGTGTCTTGAATTTTTATTAGGATATCATCCACGTAGAGGAAAATGACACGTGTAATGCCTGATATGAATATTCCCACTTCCCTCTAAATGCATGTAGGGCATTCTCTAATGGCTCCATGACCAGGACAAAGATCACTATGGACAAAAAGCACTCCTGCCGTGTCCCTATCTTGATAAAGAACATATCAGATACCGTTCACACCATGGTGGCCAAGAAGGCATATAAGAGTTGTGTTTGCCATTCTCTTTTTATTTTTAGCAGCTTCTTGTACTGTATGTATATGTTTCTTTGGGTCATAGCCTCTGTGTTAGTCTGTTAAGTAATTCCTACATTTTGATGCCATATTCTGTACCTTTCCAGCAGTTTCTGCTTATTCTCAACATACCTTTTTAAGTATATTACTGATTGCTGGTGAACAATGGTAGCTGGTACCACTGAGAACAAAAATTGAGTGCTGTTTCTTTTCTGTGTAGTAGTTTCTAGCTTGTTTGTAAGAATGCAGCAAAGGACGTGGTTACCATTACAAGCTGGTTCCGCGCAGTGGGGTACTCTGAGACTCAGGAGCATGCATGTTTTCAGGGGCAATGGAGAATGGGAGGGTGGTGCATGGAGCCTCATGCCTCATGCCTCAGCTGGATGCATTTTGTGAAGCACCTTAGTAAAGATGAGAAGGAGTAAATGTCCCATGAGCCCACAGGGCTCTAATAAAACCTGCCAAAGTTGGAATTCATCTTTAAGTACAGGCAATCATGATACATAGTTGCTGGAGCTGGGTCTTCTTGGAATCCTGAAAACAGATTTTTAGTGAAGCTGACAAAAACGTCTGGGAACCACAGATGTATTTCACAAGGAATTGACTTGCACTTGTTTGTTTCACAATGAGTCATCCATAGGGATTGCAAATTCTGTAGGACCTGCTTGTTCACAAGGAGTCATCCACAGGGATTGGCTCTTTTTGCTTTCAAAAAGAGTTGTCCCAAAGGATTATGATCATTGTTTCACAAGAGTCACACAGAGGACTATGAAGTCTATTACGGTGTTTCTTCCATGATGCAGGTTTGGGTTATTAACTATTGCAAACTTCAATGGAAAAGTATTAGCACAGAAGTATTGTTGTATGGTACACTGATTTAAAAAATAGTGAATACAAATATGGCCAGAGGTAGAAATTATACATGTAATAAAATTGAACCCTCTCATATTAGCCACTTGACATCTTGAACTTGAACAAAGCATTAAAGGGTATTTTCAAACTTTGAAAGTGGCTCTCCTTGGTAAATAAGTTCATTGTAATTCCGATTGTCATTTAATATCTAAATTGAACCTGATGAATTGTATTTGAGCTCAGAAGAAAGACCAAGTTTCAGATTATAATAGACAGCGAAAAAACAATTAACTAAACAGTATAACGATAGTTAATGCTTTGGTAGTGCTCATTTAGACTATCTGTGCACCCAAGTGTGTGTTTGTCTCCACTGTCTCTTCTTTCAACTTTTAAGATGATCGGTTTCTTTATTAAGCATGTTTTCTTGTCTGTTTGACTGTGATGTGCTGAAGCAATGTCTCCTGCTACCTTTAAAAAACACGTAAGGCTAATATGGAAATTGAAGCTTCCTGTATGGCATTTCTTTGTGTTCCTGTGTTCAAAGAGGAGGACACAGAGAATGGCACACAGCTGATGTTTACTTCTTGCATTTTGAATAGATGTTTTTTACAATAGATATACACATCAAAAATGGTAGTTGATCTCTATGGTAATTCTGATTCTTCCATTTCCTTAGATCTTTCTCAAAATATTCAACTACTTATTAAAAGATCCCTTTTTAGTGATCTTGCCGCTGTTGTTTTCTTTTGTTTTCTTGGTTAGTTCATCTGCTTTGTATCAATGCTTTTGAAGGTATTCCTGATATATCTAAATTATTTGCTGGATAATATTGTTGCAGGTAGCTCTCAGATTTGCCTCCTCTAATTAACTTCTTTCATGATAAATTGTTTCCATGGGAGAAACACAAAGAATTTTAGGCCCCTAGGAATTCTGTTTCCAAGTATTTTCTGAATGTGGAAGGCTCCAACTATGCTGCTGTTTCATTTTTACTGATTTCTCAAGTGCAGAAATGCACTTGTTACTGATGAGGGATTTTGGGACCTAGATTTTCTCAGATATGATCATGATACATTAAAAGGCTAGTTGGTTCTGTTTTCTCTGTTACTACATCTGTTTTTAAGTTCTGCCATGTGGAAGTACAAATTGGAAGTACAAGGACTTTTCATGTGTAGCCCCTAAGGTTAAAAGGAAATTAAAATTTTGACAGTGAAACAAGCATAAGAGTCCCAACCACTAACTCCTTTGATACATGGCTGAATAAGTAGTTACATGTTCGATTTATGAAAAAGAGATAGTTCTAATACCACATCCTAATTTGGGAACATCGCTAACAGCCTTTTCTTAAACATGACATTAATAAAATACTTGGCAGTTTTGTTGAACAAATTAGACTGCAAGCAATGCATACTGCACAATACCTTATTTTTCATTTGTGTTCATTTATCTATGTTTCCTAAGAATACTACCAACAAGTTTCGGTCTCTAGATGGTAGGTAAGTCTAGGGCTTTCTCAAGACTAAAATTATGGGTATGAAAATTGCATAAGGAAAGCATTCTCATATAACAGTATTGAAATGACCACCCTAATCTCTGTGTACACTCATTTTTGTCAGACATTGCAAATGTTTTTGGGGAAAAAAACAAAAGATAGTTGCATGGCAATTGGTCATTGAACCGTATTTGGAAGCCTTGTATAGATGAATAAACATTGGGTAGAAGGCAAACATGAGGAGGCCTAGGGGAAGGTGTACTGAGGTTATACTACCAATTAAAGTGCTTTAAAGTTACCTTCCTTTCCCGTTAATAAGCAGCCATGTTCAGTAAATAAGAATGTAGCTCATATTGGAGTTGAACCCATACCAAAAGTTTATCAAGTGAAAAGGATGGAGTAACAACAGATGGGTGCTCAAGAGAACTCCCCATTGAATCAAGTAGAGTGAGATTAGATGGAACTCTGGTATGTGAAAGCTTGACAGTGTGGAAGAGATGCATTCAGTTGAAGTATGCTCTCCAATGCCTGGTCTGTTAAGGCTGGTAAGAGTGATGTGTGGGTGGCTTTTTTGGTGAAACCACACTTTGATTGGCTCACAAAATTGAGTGTACTCACAGCTTTAGGTCATGGTTTCAATATAAATGTATATGATAATCTTATATTCATGCCCGTTAATTCAGCCTTGAGAAAGCTCTAGGTTTGCATGCCACTTAAAGGGCAAAGTCCATCTTGCTGTATAACAACACTAACAAGTGAACACTAAAGAAGAAGAATGGATTTTGCAATATGGATTACTTCCTTTGTTATGTTGTTCTCAACAACTATTGCACCACTTTAGTAATGTTATTGATGACACAAAAGGTATAGGTGCCAAAACTCTCTAACCAGTTTGTTTCCAAATATATATATATATATATATACAAAAACACTCATCATTTACCTAGTTATTCAGCCATTTAAAGAAGGTTATAAGGTGCCGGGGCCACTTCACGTATTTTACCACTTATATCAACATGGACATCTGTGAATGCCCTGCACAGTTCAGAGCCCCAGGAATAGCTTCCAATGTCCAGGAACAGGAATCGTATGTCCGAACACACCCTGCAATGTCAAAACACGTCCTGAAAAAGGCCAGGCACACCCTTATGTGCTCAGGTAATGATGGTGTCATGATTGTATCTGCTCACCACAACCAAGTTGGATGCAAGGAGACTGCCAAAGTAGCAGGCTATGAACTATTAGAGGACGACAGGATATTTCACATATGTGTCATATTATGATGCCCCAACAATCACTGGACTGCATTTGTACATCTGTACTTGATGTGGTTTATTAGAAATATCACACAAAATATCAAGGAAACCAAAAGACTGCAAATCCCAGAAGGGTCATTCCACGTGTGAATACTATAGTGGGCATTTGCAAGGGTAATCATATCCTTATATTCCCTCTGCTCAGTTAGAGTGCAGCTTTGAAGCCGCCAGAGGCTACTGGTGCAAAGTATCATTGCCTGAAGGTTGTACCCAATTTCAAAGTGATTAAATTGTACCATGTAGGTCTGGTAGTAATAGCAATAGTTGTAGGGAAGGTGGTGAAAAACACACAAAAAGGGGCAAAATTTTAAAATGTGGATGTTACTGTCAGAAATTGTGTTGTTGGTTGAGGGGGGTAAAACAGCAACCACAATTCTTCTCAGGGTTAAATCACAAGCAAACCCTAAATCAACCTGTGCTCAGCGCTCAGTAGCTTGGCAAACAGCAGTCGGACTTAATTCAGAAGCTCTGTGTTAAATATTTGTACAAAACTTCAATAAGAAACACAGTGAAAACACGTGACAAAAACAGCCCAGAACAGCGTTAGAAAAATAGATGAACTTTTAATAAATGAAACAAGAACAAAACAACAAAACTCCGATTAGTAGAACCATCGATATTCAATTTGAGGGATTTTAGTAAAAAAAGCACAGAAAGGCATAAAGCTCCAGCTGGTCATGCTGGACTGGGAAAAAAGACAGAAGTTCAGGCCAACCACTATGGCGTGCGGGCCAGATAGATGGACCCAGTTAGGCACGCTGAACAAAGTACTATTCAATCCTGGTTTGTGGAGCGTTGCATGTATCCACGTCAAAGATGCATTGTGCAGCCAAAGTACTGCGTCAGTTCTGAGATGTGGCAAGGCTGCGGTATGAGTTCTGTTGTGGTATAGTTGAAGATCCCATCGACAAGGGCTTGCAGTGTGAAGACCAAAGTCAGGGATTCGTTGCACAGTCGGGCAAAGTTTCGGTTCCAAGGAACTGCGAGGCTGCGATGCGGAGTCTGGCATTGTCATTGAAGCTGCCGTTGACGATGGATACCGGGGATTGTGCTGAGGATGCATTTCAGTAAAGACGCTCTGAATGCGATGCAGGCTGTGGCGGCAATGTAGGTCTTCGTGACAGGTCCAATCTGCGCAGCAGCAAGGATGCGTCAGTTCTGCTCAGGGCTGTGCCGCACAACACAGGAGACGCATCAGTTCCGCTGGGTCTTCAGAGGCTGGCAAAGCACCTAAGTCGCACTACCAAGGGTTCAAGAGTGGGGTGGTACCACTTGGCAGGGTAGACTCACAGATGGCAGAGTCCAGGTGCAGGTGCAAGGTAGTTGAAGCCTCCTGTCCCTGAGGCTCATATCAGGAGGCCAGCCAGCTAGCCTTTCGAGTTCCTCTGGGGGCCAGGGTTTAAGTGATGTAGGTACAGTCCTCCTCACCCAGGCAGGAGGGCAGCAGGCAGTAAGTCAGCACAGCAAAGCAACAGCACAGTAAGGAAGCAGTCAAGTAGAGTGCAGCCCAGCAGAGTGGCAGTCCTTTAGAAGTACAGCACTCCTTCTTCCTGGCAGAGTATCCAGAGGTCCAGAAGAGTACTCAAATGGTTGTGTGGGAGGAAAGCTTCTAGAGCTTTTCTTTTGAAGTCTCCAGTTATTCTGCCTTCCCTGACCTGGCTCTAGAGTATATAGGGGGGGATTCAGCCCTCTGTGTAGAGGTAAGACACATCCATCCTATTCAGGTGTAAGTGGGGCTATGCTGAGCTCCTACCTCCCATCTTGCCAGCGATGACCCATCCAGGTACACCTTTGCTCCCTATTGTGGGTGGCTGTCTAGGAGGAATACACAAAGACCAACTGTAAGCCACACCCAGTCATGTGACCAGAGACAGGCACTCTATGGCTAAGGCACGAAAACGTCAACTTTCTAAAAGTGGCATTTTCAAAATTGTAATTTAAAATTCAACTTCACTATAAATTAGGATTCCTTAGACACCAAACATGAACTAGGTACCTATTCCATTTTGGAAATTACACTTATTAAATGTAATAAGGTGAGTATCATACGGGAGAGGCAGGCCTTGCAGTAGTGAAAAACACATTTAGGAGTTTTTCATTGCCAGGGCATGTAAAACTTAAAAGTATATGTCTAACTTTTTCAACACACTGCACCCTGCATTTGGCTGACGTGGGCCTACCTGAGGAGAGACATATACGTATTAACAAGAATTGGCATAGCCAATAGGTCTCGCCTTTGTGACCTTATAAGTATTTAGCCATGCGGCACATTAAACCTTTATCAGAAATAAAATGTGTTTGTGCATTCCTTTATACACTTGCCATTAGACTGTAATGTTTAGCACATCCCCTAGAGGGCACCACAATAAAAACAGTATTTGGAAGAAACATGGTCATGTAACCATATATTCGGCCCCTAGAGGGCATAGCCACATGAAAAGAAAAGGACGGAGAGCATTGCAGTGTAACCATAAATTCAGCCCCTAGAAAACATAGTACATTGTACATTTTTAGGTTGAGCAAGCTTGTTAGAATATTATTACAAACAAGGCCCTTAGAACACTTCCCAGCTGTAAAGCAAAAGCTCCAGTCATGAGAGAGCTTAAAAGACACTGAATGGAAGGAGAGGTTATGATTTTGCCCCCCCCCCAAGCTAGAATGGGACCCAGAAGATGAACCTGACAGAAAGAGCACATTGTGCTGAACGTTTGGTGATGGGCTCCTTGTCCTAGGGCCACCACAAGCTGAGATATGGGCAAAAATGTGTTGTCAAAGGAGTGCCCTGCAAGGCATTATGGGGTGAGGTTCCCAAGTGCAGTGAATATTGTAGTATCACCTCTCCTGTATGTGTTTTCTCAGTTTAAAAGGCACCAGTTTGTATATTTTTCAACTACTAAACTTGGGAAGAATTTAGGAATGGGGCTGCAAATTTAACCGGTGTTCATGTAAAGTGTGTGAATCTTCCGGTCGAGATTGCACTACATAAATAAATCAAAAAGAATCCCCCTGTCCGGTGCAGACATTGCAAAGCAACAGCGAGATGCCAGAAGAAGAAACAACATACCACAAGCGCAAAGCAGAGAGGCAAAAGAGAAAAGTTGTGCGCCAACACTAATGTACATGACTGATGTGCACTAATAAGGGTCAGTCTCCAGGGTGATAACAAAACAGTCTCAAAGCAGGACAAACCTAAAGCATTTACCTAACAAACCAAATGAATTTCGAAAGGCAGGCCAAGGAATGAATTAACCCCTCGGGGAGGGGGGTGACCCTTGCCCAAGGGGTCCCCCCAAAAAACACACAAACACAACAATCCCTGGGGCCTAGTGGGTTTCAACCCCCCTGGAAGCCACATCAGCTGAAAACATGGCAGATCTAGCCCCAGTGGGGCACTTCCCTAAGTGGTTACTGCCCTAAAATTAAAATATTAAGTAATCCCTGGTGTCTAGTGGGTTTTGACTCCCGGGGGGCAGATTAGTTGAAAATACGGCTGATATGGTCCCCGGGGGGGGCGAAAAACAGAAAGATTACTGCCCCCAGGGGAGCAACCCTTACCTATGGGGTGGATCCCCAAAACACAACACAAACAATCCCTGGTGTCTAGTGGTAGATTCCTGCTCACAGTCGTGGAGCAGGAATCCACTCAAAACAGGCACAAGGGGAAACTCTTTCCTTTCCCCCTGTGTCTGTTTTCCCTAAAAAAAAAACCCAAGGAGAAGGACTCAGCTTTTTCAGGTCCTCTCTCCCAACACTTTTCTCTGTAGGATCACGGTGCCGGCACAAATGTCCTACCACCCAGCGTTCCCCTCAGTCTCCAAAATAAAACAATACCTCACTTGTGTGGGTCCTCAAAGCAGAGTCAGCCTTAAAATGTTTAAAAGAAAAAATTGGGCTTATCAACTTGCTGTGCTATCCCCTCAATTTCTACACGTTTTTGGCCTTTTCCTGTTGCAGGCACCTGACCCACCCACACAAGTGAGGTATCATTTTTATCGGCAGATCAAGGGGAACATTGGGTGGTAGGAAATTTGAACAGGCTCAGTATTCCTACAAGGAAAAGTGTGGAAAATGTGATTTTGTTTAGCTATATTTGAGGTTTGCAGAGGAGTCTGGGTAAGAACATTTTGGGGGATCCATGCAAGCTACACCTCCCTGGACTCCACTGGGTGTCTAGTTTTAAAAAATGTCTGGGTTTGGTAGGATTCACTAGATGACCGCTGCACCGGGGACCAAAAACGCAGGTGCCCCCCTCTGCAAAAAAAGGTAGTTTTGCAATAGATCATTTTGATGTATCCATGTTGTGTTTTGGGGTGTTTCCTGTCTCGGACACTAGGCCTACCCACACAAGAGAGGTACCATTTTTATCAGGAGACTTGGAGGAACACTGAGTGGAAGGAAATTTGTGGCTCCTCTCAGATTCCAGAACTTTCTATCACCGAAATGTGAGGAATATGTGTTTTTTTTTGGCCAAATTATGAGGTTTGCAAATGATTCTGGGTAACAGAACCTGTCAGGAGCCCAATAAGTCACTAAAATGTGAGGAAAACGGGTTTTTTTGCCGCATTTTGATCTTTGCAAAGGATTCTGAGTAACAGAACCTGGCAGGAGCCCCTCAAGTCACCCCATTCTGAATTCCCCTACATGTCTAGTGTTAAAAAATATATAGGTTTGGTAGGTTTCTGTAGGTGCTGGCTGAGCTAGAGGCCAAACTCCACAGCTTGTCACTTTGCAAAAAACAGGTCAGTTTTCTTTGTGAAAATGTGATGTGTTTATGTTGTGTCTAGGCCTATCCACACTAGAGATGTACCATTTTTATCAGGAGACTTGGGGGAATGCTGGGTGGAAGGAAATTTGTGGCTTCTCTCAGATTCCAGAACTTTCTATCACCAAAATGTGAGGAAAATTTGTTTTTTTTGCCAGATTTGGAGGTTTGCAAAGGATTCTGGGTAACAGAACCCTGGCGGGAGCCCCACAAGTCACACCATTCTGGATTCCCCTAGGTGTCTAGTTTTAGAAAAAGCACAGGTTTGGTTTGTTAGGTTTTCCTAGGTGCTGGCTGAGCTAGAAGTCAAAATCCACAGCTAGGCACTTTCCAAAAAACGCGTCAGATTTCAACGTAAACATGTGATGGGTCCATGTTGCGTTTCCTGTCGGCGGCATTAGGCCTACCCACGCAGGTGAGGTACCCTTTTTATCAGGAGACTTTGGGGAACACAGAATAGTGGAACAAGTGTTACTTGCCCTTATCTTTTTCTACCTTTTTCTCTTCCAAATGTAAGACAGTGTGTAAAAAAGACATTGGTTTGAGAAATGCCCTGTAATTCACATGCTAGTATGGGCACCCTGGAATTTGGAGATGTGCAAATAACCACTGCTTCTCAGCACCTTATCTTGTGCCCATTTTAGAAATACAAAGGTTTCCTTGATACCTATTTTCCACTGTTTATATTTCAGCAAAAGAATTGCTGTATACCCGCTATTCAATGAAAACCCATTGGAAGGTGCAACTCATTCATTGGCTCTGGGTACCGAGGGTTCTTGATGAACCTACAAGACCTATATATCCCCACAACCAGAAGAGTCCAGTAGATGTAACAGTATATTACTTCTGAAAATCTGACATTGCAGGAAAAAGTTACAGAGTATAACGTAGAAAAAAATGGCTGTTTTTTTCACCTCAATTTGAATATTGCTTTATTTCAGCTGTTATTTTTTGTAGGAAAACCTTGTAGGAGCTACACAAATGACCCCATGCTGAATTCAGAATTTTGTCTATTTCTCAGAAGTGTTTAGCAGTCTGGGATACAGCACTGGTTTCACACTCATTTCTGTCACTACCTGGAAGGAGGCTAAAAGCACAGAAAATAGTAATGGGGTAAGTCCCTGTAAAATGCCAAAATTGTGTTGAAAATGTGTCTTTCTGATTCAAGTCTGCCTGTTCCTGAAAGATGGCACTGCAAACCCTTTGTTGATGCCATTTTCAGGGGAAAAACCACAAGCTTTCTTCTGCAGCCTTTTTTTCCAATTTTATTTTAAAAAACGAAGTTTTTGCTGTATTTTGGCTAATTTTGTGGTCTCCTTCAGGGGAACCTGTAAACTCTGGGTACCTCTAGAATCCCTAGGATGTTGGAAAAAATGGACACAAATTTGGCATGGGTAGCTTATATGGACAAAACGTTATGAGGGCCTAAGCGCGAACTGCCCCAAATGGCCAAAAAAAGGCCTGGCACCTAAGGAGGAAAAGGCCTGGCAGCGAAGAGGTTAAAAAGCAGTGCACCATGGCGCAGGGTATGGGGCAATAGCGGCAAAATTGTTGATGCTATTGATGTACTGTTCAGGGTAACCCTGAACAGTACATAGGGGCCCATTGTAACAAATGGTGTGCCCCCTTTTAATGTCTGCTCTGTGCAGGTGTAAAAAATGCCAGATAAAATGACGCAAAGAAAACCCTTAGATTTCTATGCACCATTTTTTTGCCCCCCCACCCAATGGGGGAACGCCTCCCTTGCATACAAAATGTGGCACAAGGGTACAAAGTGGCGCAATGCATGTAAATATGGCATGGCGTTTGTGGCCATCTTACACCACATTAGTGTAAAAAAATGACACTAATGTGTTGTTAGATGGCGCTAGGCCTTCTTAATGTCTTAGGCCCTGATTCTGACCCCGGCGGTCTGAGACCGCCGGGGCCAGGGTCGGCGGGAGCACCGCCGACAGGCCGGCCGTGCCCCGCAGGGCATTCTGACCGCGGCGCTTTGGCCGCGGTCAGATTTGGAAAACCGGCGGTCTCCCGCCGGTTTTCCGCTGCCCTTGAGAATCCTCCATGGCGGCGGAGCGCGCTCCGCCGCCATGGGGATTCTGACACCCCCTACCGCCATCCTGTTCCTGGCGGGTCTCCCGCCAGGAACAGGATGGCGGTAGGGGGTGCCGCGGGGCCCCTGGGGGCCCCTGCAGTGCCCATGCCAATGGCATGGGCACTGCAGGGGCCCCCGTAAGAGGGCCCCACTCTGTATTTCAGTGTCTGCTTTGCAGACACTGAAATACGCGACGGGTGCCACTGCACCCGTCGCACCTTCCCACTCCGCCGGCTCAATTCTGAGCCGGCGTCCTCGTGGGAAGGTTGATTTGCCCTGGGCTGGCGGGCGGCCTTTTGGCGGTCGCCCGCCAGCCCAGGGCAAATCCCAAAATACCCTCAGCGGTCTTTCGACCGCGGAGCGGTATTTTGGTGGAGGAAGTCTGGCGGGCGGCCTCCGCCGCCCGCCAGACTTAGAATGACCCCCTTAATGTCTAAGGTGTTAACAAAAATGCATCATCATATTATTCACAGTGAACTTCCTGACAGTAGCTGTTTGCACTAACTCTTCATAAATGTTTACAACATAAAATGAAAAATATAGTTTTTTCAAAGGCACACTCATATTCGTTTAAATAGTTTGCTACCAAAATGCCTTTGATTCAAAACATTTCAAATAAAAGGCAAATCATGTTTTGTTCATGAATGCCTTTTGTTCTAGTGAAGACAAGAGGCACGGGACAGAATAGCTGAGCGTCCCCAAAAAAGTATACCATCCAAGCATAACTTGATTAGGGTGACTAGTGAAGACTCCTAGTTGAAAACTGTTCAAAAGATCTGCCAGTTGTTAACGTGTAACGCTGACAGCAGCGTCTGCTAGCAGACATGGCCACAAAAGACAGAGAGCCGAGGCATATGGTTCCCAGGCCGTCTCCCGCAGACAGCAGCTTCACTGCAAACCCTGTGGTCCCCGACATCCATGCTCTATTTTTCATTGCTGCGGTACGGAGGGAGGGGGAAAGGCGATGGGGGGGTTGGAGAGTAGGACAACAGAAGATGTGAAAGGGGGAAAAAGCGCTGTGATGCGGCCGTCATCATTGCACTATTCTTGTTATGTCTGAAACAGGGCCAAAACTGGCCATTGATGGAGAAGGGTGGGGTTCATGACAACAGAGGGAGAGAGGATGTGCGAGATAAGATAAGGGCAACACAAACAACTAAAGTAGGGGCGGCGGGTGGGGCAGGCAGATGGCTAAGAAAGGAACACTGATGTAAAAAGGGAGTCTGCTGAAAAGATGCACTCGGGTGGAGTGCTTTAACTCAAAGAGAAAAGTAGTGCTTCAAAAATTTGCAGTGGAAGGACTCAAGTAATGGGTCTTTCCAGATGAAAGTCAAAGCCACAAAGAGGACGGAAACTTAAGTCAGCTGACCAACAACAACCAAGCAAATGAGGGTGGCAGTAAAGGCAGCACATGATAAGGAATGGGCGGACCCTAAGCCCCCTGTATGTAAACAAAATGCCTTGAACAGACAGCGCATGCATTGTCTAGCTGAGACCTAAAAATGAAGGTTTGGGCCTGGCAAAAGTTTATTTTGCCAGGTCAAAATGACAGTTTAAAACTACACACACAGGCTACTCAAGTGGGTGGCACAATCAGTCCTGCAGGTCTGCTAGTAGCATTTATTTACAGGTCCTGGGTACAAATAGTAACACTTAATTAGGGACTTGTATGTAAATTAAATATGCCAATTGGGGGTGAGCCATTGTTACCATGTTTTAAGGAGGAAGACAATGCACTTTAGCATTGTTTTACAGTTATTAACTGTGCAGAGTCCTCAAGCCGTCAAAACAAGGTCAGCAAAAAAATGGAGGAGGAAGGTTGAGGGAAGACAACCCTAACGCTGACAGGCCTAACAGCTACCTTAGCATGTGAATGAAACATTACATCAAAGAGTCCAAAGTATTACATTTAAACACAAAAGAATACAACAAGCAGAACTTTAAGAAAATAAACTAGGTACTCAGATAGAAGAAATGGCAGATAAACATAATTGCAACTGTCGCCATGCACTTTACTTTAAGATAAATACAGGCCTTGAACAACGTCCCTCTCATATTGTCCCTGGGTTGTTAAAAGAACACATAACTCATAACATCTGATGGACAGTGGAACAAATTAAGAATTCAGGAGTTGGAATCTCACTTAACCACAAATACTCAACTAGAGACAATACACTCAATAGAAAAACCCCACAATTGAATAACTACAGCCTATGACATATTAATACCAAAAGAACTTCTGAACAGGGAAAAAGGAAGAAGGTGGTTCTTTAGATAAATGAAGAGTTGAAAAGGCTAAAATGACAAATCTCAACACTTAAATGCAGATGGTTTAAATTTTAAAACCTTCAAGATAACGTGTCTACATAGACACAAGGCCAACAACAATCCAGTCCAGCCAAATGCCTAGCCAACGGATATAATCAAATTCCAGAATTTTCAATTAAAGATTGTTGTCAAATCCCCATCCCATCTTCCTAAGACTCCTGTGACAAACTAGTGACACATTATTCAATCCAAATCAGACACACTGGATTTGTATCTAACAATCAAATGAAACAGTTGCTCCACTACTATAAAACCAAAATCAATCACAGCAGAAAAACAATTCCAGTCAACATCATCCTTCCAAGAAAGTACAAATCATAATTTGAAGACCTGGTAAAAGCCAGAAGCCTAGCTGGCTTCCCATCATACTTCTGCCCTCAAACTTGTTTTCAGAAAGATTTTTCCATTCATTTCTGCAGCTTTCCCAGTCAACTATTTCAATTAGTTCCTCATTATGACACTGGCGGTAAGTCCTGCTTACCGGCATGCTGACTGCCTCCAACATACCGCTGGCGCGGCGGATTACCGCTACCCATATTATGACACACACATAGCAATCCATCACTATACAGCCCCACACACACAAGTCCGCCAGACCAAATGTCAGTGATAAACTGGTGGTATCCAAAACCACACTGTTACGCCAACAGAACTACGCCCACAGCAGTATGACCCACAAATCACTGCGGCAGACATTCAATCGTGATAAACCATTGGCGGCACATACCGCCATGCTCAAAATACACACACATACAAAACAACACTACATTGGACAATTCAAACTACACACACCTGACACACATACACACACCACACCCACACACCCAGAACACTATAAAACACACACACTTCCCACAACCCTTTACGACAAAAAAAAACTTGACAAGTGAAAGAGAGAGAGACACCAAGAGCACCCACAGAACCAGAGCCACATAACACCATCACCCATACACCATCCACGCACCTTACAGCGCACACTCCAACACATCACCCCACACACCCTCACACACACCACTCACACTACACCCATGGTACCACAAAGACACTCCAGGTTCTCAGAGGAGGAGCTAAGGGTCATGGTGGAGGAAATAATCAGGGTAGAGCCACAGCTATTTGGATCACAGTTGCAACAGACATCCATTGCTAGGAAGATGGAGCTATGGCGGAGAATCGTGGACAGGGTCAAAGTCGTGGGACAGCACCCCAGAACAAGGGATGACATCAGGAATAGGTGGAACGAACTACGGGGGAAGGTGCGTTCCGTGGTAGTAAGACACCGGATAGCAGTACAGAGGACTGGTGTTGGACCCCCACCTCCCCCCCCACAACTAACAACATGGGAGGAGCAAGTCTTGGTAATCATACATCCTGAGGGCCTGGCAGGAGTAGCAGGAGGACTGGACTCTGGTAAGTCAACTCTTTACTTCTTTCACCCCCCACCTGCATACCATCACATACCCCCACCCCTACCCTCCCCCTCATCACCCCATCACCTCACATACACCCCACCATCACAACCCACCCATCCCAATACCAAGCCCTGCACGTAACACCATTGCACAGACCCCCATTGCAGACCTGCATAACACACATCACTAAAGCATGCACACTATAGGGAATCACCTAGTCCACAAAATCACCACTCACACAAGACAAAGCTGACAGGGCAATCACAACCATAGAGGACAACACACCCATGCACAAGATGTCACACGCAGAAACAATAACACTGCATTTACAGCTCCACAGGTCCCCCACCCAATGTTACCGGAAAGGGGTGCCAGCAACATCCAGTCCCCCCACAGAGGAGGCCCACAGTGATGACATCAGTTCTGGCCACCTGGATCTGGATGACCAACCTGGCCCATCAGGGATCTCTGGACAGTCGGTTACCCAGGCACAGTCCCATGCCACCACCGAGCCTCCCCCCTCAGGAAACACCAGCACAGCACCCACCCAGCGGGCCCATACCTCTGTCCCCAGGACACGTCAATCAGTAGTGTGTCAACCACTACAGGGACCCGAGGACACCTCACAAACACAGGATGATCGGGGACCTGGAGTCAGTGGCAGTGGGCACACGGTTTAGGGAACAGAGGCACAGGACAATAGGGAAGCTGTGAGGACTGCTATGCGACAGGGGGAGGACAGGCCCCTCCAGGAGGTACTCACCAGCATCCTGGGAGCATACCACCATTCCCAGGAGACGATGGGCCAGATACTGGACAAGTTGCAGGAGACCCAGCGGCTGCAGGAGGGACAGTACCTGGGGATCAGGAAGGACCTGAAGTACATCAACACCACCGTGGTCACCATTGCAGGGGTGCTGGCAGACATGGCCAACACCATAAGGGAGGCAGTGGCACACCACCAGACCCCTGACACTAGCCACACCGATGAACTGCCCTCCACCTCCGGTGACGCTAGTGGGCAGGAGGCCCCGCCACAGGAATGACAGGCCACCAGCACCCCTCCCCATGCAGAAGGGGAACCACCCCACAAATGGTCCCTGTGATCCAGGCAGAAGCCAGAGAACATTGCCAAGACCCCTGCCAGGAAATAGGACTCCCCTGATTGTCACTCTTGTGTCCCACTCCGTCACCCTGTCCACCTTGAGCTGCAATTGCTCCGCTTCCTATGCCCCCCTGGACAATGCACCTGTGCTACAAATAGACTGGACTCTATCCTGAACTTTCCTTTGCCATCACCCCAGCCCATTGCGCATACCCCTGTACTTATTGGCAGTTAAATAAACACCATTTACAAAAATACAAGTATGGAGTCTGGCAAATGATTGAACTATGTATTAGTTTAACAAGCTTTAAACACTGCAATACAACTGTACAGGAATGTATATGTAGGAATGACCTGTAGTAGGCTGCAGTCAACACACCAGGTACCAGAGTGGGGCACAGATATCTGAAAATAGAGATGCCAAACGGTACAGTAAGTGGCCATAGAATTGGGAGAATCTGCCTCCAATATACAATGTCCAACACAAAACTGATAATGTAAAGTGAAGTTACAGTGTCTTACCTGTGTGTCACTGGAAGTACTGTCATATTATTGCTGTTCTGTTGTCCTCATCCTCACCCTCTGCCTCCTCATCTTCACTGTCCACAGGGTCCACTGCTGCCACACACCCATCTCAAGCCTCATCCTCCTGCAGAAAAGGCACCTGACATCTCAAGGCAAGGTTATGCAACATGCAGCATGCCAAGATTATCTGGCAGACCTTCTTGGGTGAGTGGTTCAGGGATCCACCAGTTAGATGGAGACAACGAAACCTGCCCTTCTGGAGGCCAAAAGTCCTCTCGATAATCCTTCTTGTCCGCCCATGTGCCTCAATGTAACGTTCCTCTGCCCTTGTCCTGGCATTCCTCACTGGGGTCAGTAGCCATGAGAGGTTGGGTTAACCAGAGTCACCTACAAATATCGAGGGATACCTGTTAGACACACACTAACCCTTAGGGCCCACACCATACACCAACATCCACTGGGTGCGATCCAGGGCTCACCTATTAGCCACACCCTGTGCCTCTGGAGTGGGGCCATCACATATGGGATACTGCTATTTCTCAGGATAAAGGCATCATGCACAGAGCCAGGATACTTTGCATTGACATGGGAGATGTACTGGTCCGCCAGGCACACTATCTGCACATTCATGGAGTGAAAGCTCTTTCGATTTCTGAATACCTGTTCATTTCTCCGGGGGACGACGAATGCAATATGTGCACCATCAATAGCCCCAATTATGTTGGGGATATGTCCCATTGCATAGAAGTCAGCCTTCACTGTGGCCAAATCCTCCACCTGGGGGAAAATGATGTCGCTGTGCATGTGTTTTATCAGGGCAGACAACACTCTGGTCAGCACTATTGAGAACATTGACTGTGCAATTCCTGCTGCCAAGCCCACTGTCACTTGGAAGGAGCCAGTTGCCAGGAAATGGAGCATTGATAGGTCTTGCACTAGAGGGGGGGATCCCGGTGGGGTGATGGATAGCAGATATCAGGTCAGGCTCCAATTGGGCACACAGCTCTGTGATTGTGGCCCTGTCAAGTCTATAGGTGAGGATGATGTGCCTGTCCTCCATAGTTGCCAAGTCCACCAAGGGTCTGTACACAGTGGGATGTCTCCATCTCCTACTTATCCGCAGCGGTTGTAAGCTAGGGGGCAAAACAGTGAGCAGCTGGTCAGTATTCCACATTTCCAAACACTACACTGCATTGCATGTTGTGGCTGTAACAGTATATTGTTGAATAGGCCCAAATGGTGCCTATGTGTACTGTGACGCAGTTAGGTGCCATGGCCTGTCCCCGCCCCTGAAATGGTGTCCGCCTGTCCTGTGTGGATGGACATATGGAAATGAGTTAATGCCACTGATGTTGTGCGCCGTTGCAGGAGGCGGTCGAGTACCGCTGTGCAACTCCTCATTAGTTGTCATTGGGCCCAATGGGTTACAGTGGCCAATGGTGATGTACGCTGGTGGTGACGGTACGCACCGCCGCGGACGTGACCGCCATTTTCTATCTGTTCACTCATTTGGTACCTGCCCTTCAACAGGCGAGTACCTACACTGCAAGTGCTGCTGTGACCGGTGTCTGGAACTGACCATAGCTCATGTCACTGGGGAAAGGGCCCCTGCCTTCACCGCTGCGGAGTTGGAGAGACTGGTGGATGGGGTCCTACCCTAGTACCGAATGCCGTATGGGGCTCCAGACCAACAGGTGAGTACACTATGAGCACGATGCATAGGGCATGAATGCATGGAGTGCTGTGTGTGAGGGCCTCATGTGGGGGGGTTGGTGGAAGGGCCCTGGGTAGCATGCTGCATGTATGGTGGGCAATGTCTGTGCGTAAGGGGATGTGAGGGCTATGGTGGGACATGAGTGTAACAGGCTGAACAGTCTGACTGATACCTTTTTTCCATGTGTATTTTTCTGCAGGTCAGCACCCATCAGAAAAAGGTTATTTGTTGTGTCATCACCAAGGAAGTGCGGACCCTGGGGGTCTACGGCAGACGGAGCACCCACTGTCGCAAACGGTGGGAGGACCTGAGATGCTGGGCAAGGAAGATGGCAGAGGCCCAGCTGGGGATGGCCTCCCAACAAGGAAGGGGTGCCCGTCGAACTCTGACCCCCCTGATGGCCCGCAAATTGGTGGTGGCCTATCCGGAGCTGGATGGGCACTTGAGGGGATCACAGCAGCCACAAGGGGGAGAGTACAGTTTCCCAATATACTACTTGCGTGTGGTGGGGTGGTCTCCGGGTGGGGGATGTGGGCCTGTGGGTGCCCCTAGGCCAGGCAAGACATTGCAGGGTAGGTCCCATGTTGGGCAGGGTCTGATGTACACCACCTCCTACCAAGCTAGTAGGCATCCACTACTGGGCAGGGGTCTGTGGGTCTCAGGTATGCTGCTATTGGCGTTAGATATTACTGTCTATGGCCTGGAGACTAGCATTGTGACTGGTTGTGCATTGCCTAGTGCGCAGGGCTGTTCCCTTGTGTGTGTGTGTTGTGTACGCCAACTGTGGTGTTGGAGCAGCCATTGACCAAGTGTATCCTTTGTCTCTTCTTCCCCCTTTTTATTTTGTCACCCTGTCCTTATGTGCATTAGCATCATCTGGTGGAGGAGCAGAGGCACCAGCGACGGAGGGAGCTGCATCCCAAAGGGCCCATGAGGCCGAATGTACCGACGGTGAAGGCACCAGTGGTACAGAGGGCGAGGGGAGCACCACGGCAGAGACAGGAGGGGACAGTTCTGACAGGCATTCCTCCTCAGATGAAAGTTCCCTGCTGTAGGTGAAAGTACACCTCTGTGCCCACCCCAACTACAGGTACAGCCGCCACCCCCGTACTAGCACCACCCGCCCAGCTGCCCCTCAGCGTGTTTCCCGGTGCCCGCTCACCCAGGAGGGTGGGGGTCTCCTTAGCCCCAGGCACCTCAGGCCCTGCCCCAGTTAGCCATGCTGCCCTGAGTGAAGAGGCTATTGACCTCCTGAGATCCATCTCTGTTGGGCAGTCAACCATTGTGAATGCCATCCAGGGGCTGGCATCCCCTTTGCAACAAACTAATGCATTCCTGGAGGGCATTCACTCAGGCATGGCGGCCCAGCAGAGATCAATCCAGGCTCTGACCTCCTCTCTGATGGCAGCCATTGCCCCTGTATCTAGCCTCCCCTCTCCACCTTCCTCTACCCAGTCCCATTCGCCTCGACCCCAACCTATCCCAAGCACACAGAAAGACCAGCATGCACACAAGACAACACACGGGAGTGGCTCAGGCAAACACAAGCCCCACACATCATCCCACAGGCACTTACACAAACACCATCCAGATGCTGACATACCAACATCCACTGCCTCCACTGTGTCCCCCTCCTCCTCCTCGTCCACCTCCCTCCCAGTAGCATCTCCACTCACACCTGCATGCACTACATCCTCATCCACTACTTCCATCACCATCACGCCTATCACTCCACACCCCTCACTGGCAGTCACCACCCCCACATCCATGCACACGTTCCCTGTGTCCTCTCCCACTGTGTCTGTTCCCCTTCCTCCCAAAGTACACTGACGCAAGCACTCAGACACCCAACAGCCATCCACCTCACAACAGCATCCAGCCCATGCACCTGCACCCAAACTCAGCAGACAGATACCTCCTACAACCACTCCCTCTTCCTCCACTCCCAAACCTTAACCCTCTTCCCACCCCAATGTTCCCTAAGAAGCTTTTCCTCTCCACTGTTGACCTCTTCCCTACCCCTCGCCCCGTCGTTCACGTCGAGCCAGGGTGGTCAGAATCCAGACGAGCACCTCAACCACCCAGTCCACGGCCACAGTAGTGTTGACAGCTACTGCAGGTGGGAGAGGCTCCAGGGAACCAGGCAGCAGCACTGAAAGTGTGCCTGCACCAGGTGCATCAAGGAAGGGCAAGGAGGCACCACCAGCTGCGAAAGGGAAGGGCAAGGGGGCACCACCAGCTGCCAAAGGGAAGCGCAAGGAGGCACCACCAGCTGCCAAAGGGAAGGGCTAGGTGGCACCACCAGCTGCTAAAGGGAAGGGCAAGGAGGCACCACCAGCTGCCAAAGGGAAGGGCAAGGAGGCACCATCAACTGACAAAGGGAAGGGCAAGGGGCTTGCACCAGCAGGCTGGAAGGACAGGAGCACTATTGCTGGGACTGATACTGAGCCCCCACCACCAACCATGGCGGTTCAGCCGTCCGAGGCTGCAGGGGATGGGCTAGAGCCTCCCCCCACCACTGCCAGCACGCCAACAGCAGCCCCAGTGGGCAGCTATCTGAGGCTGCAGGGGATGGGCTGGAGCCTCCCCCCATCACTGCCGGCACCAGCAGCCCCAGTGGGCAGCCGTCCGAGGCTGCAGGGGATGGGTTGGAGCCTCCCCCCACCACAGCCAGCACCGCCACCAGCAGCCCCCACCACTGCCAGCACCGCCTCCAGCAGCAGCAGCCCCAGTGGGCAGCCGTCCGAGGCTGCAGGGGATGGGCTGGAGCCTCCCCCCACCACTGCCGGCACCAGCAGCAGCAGCCCCAGTGGGCAGCCGTCCGAGGCTGCAGGGAATGGGTTGGAGCCTCCCCCCACCACAGCCAGCACTGCCACCAGCAGCCCCCACCACTGCCAGCACCGCCTCCAGCAGAAGCAGCCCCAGTGTGCAGCCGTCCGTGGCTGCAGGGGAAGGGCTGGTGCCTCTCCCCACCACTGCCAGCCCCGACACCAGCCCCGCCACTGCCACCACTGAGCAGCCGACACTGCCGGCGGGCAGTGTGTAGTCCGCACTCCATGGGCTGTATTGCATCCTAGACCCTGCAAATCCTGTAGCTGTGACACCTAGGTGAGAGACTGTGACCTTGCACTCCCCAAGATCTGCATCACAGGGCACAATGTCCCCTCCAGAACCAGTGGAAGAAGCCATCCACTCTCTCCATCCTTGCCAGGATGAAACACACTGGGCACAAGGCCCCCTCCAGAACCAGTGAAAGAAGCCATCCACTCACCCCATCTTTGCCAGGATGAAGCACACTGGGCACAAAGCCCCCTCCAGAACCAGTGGGCAAACCACCCACTAGAGAGGCTGTGGCTTTGTACTCCCCAGGACCAAGCAGTGGGCAAACCACCCACTAGAGAGACTATGGCTTTGCACTCCCCAGGACCAAGAAGTGGGCAAACCACCCACTGGAGAGACTGTGGCTTTGCACTCCCCAGGACCAAGCAGTAGGCAAACCACCCACTTGAGAGACTGTGGCTTTGCACTCCCCAGGACCAAGCAGTGGGCAAACCACCCACTTGAGAGACTGTGGCTTTTCACTCCCCAGGACATCGCACAGGGCATGTAGCCCCCTCCAGGACCAGTGGTATTGTACCATCTTCTGGCTGAGGTGCCCCACCATTCCCTGTCCCCCTGAGGTGCCTGTGTATTTTTGACCTGATGCCCCTGCAGTGTTTTCTCCATGTTGTTGCACGAGTGAGGTGGGGCCTTGGTCTACGTGTAGTGGCCCTGTGGCCCACGGACATTGAGGACTGGGCAGTGCTCCTCCATTTGTAAATATGTATATACATTTTGAATTTGAAGCACGTATTTATACTATTTTGTCTAATTGAACTCACTTTAATCAATTCCTTTTGTCCTTGCATTATTCCTGAGGGGTACGGGTGGATATGTAATGTTATTGCATCTGGTTGTGTGTGTGGTGTTGGGGTGGGGGTGTTGCGTGTGTGTGTCACTCTCTTCCCCCCCTCCCTTGTGTGCTAGAAGGCAGTACTCACTGTGGTCATCTTCGCCGGCATTGATGTTCGTAAGGCAGGAAAAGGTATACAAGCATGGGGAAGATGTGCAACTCGGGCTCCATGGCGTTGTGGTTGTTCCCTGAGTCTCCAGAGGGGAGTCCTTTGACTTCTGTGTTCTGTTTCCGCCGTGCTTTTGATGTCGTTGGTACCACTCCCGAAAAGGTGATGGATAGGCCTGTCTTAATACAGTGAGTGGAACATTGTCTTCCGCCTGGCTGTTGTCGGTCACCGCTGTGGTGCTTGTTGCTACCAACGTGGTGGTCAGTGTGTTAAAGTGGCTGTCTGTGTAAGCGGTTTCCACCATGGTCATAATTTCATTTTTGTTTCCGCCGGCCTGTTGGCGGTATTACCGCCACTTTTTCACCGACCGCCAGGGTTGTATTGAGGGCCTTAAGTCTTTGAACATCTGAACTTTCCTGGAGGTATTGATGAGCCCATTACTTAATATGAACAGCGTGGACCCTCAAGACCCTAACAGCTACAAACTAATCTCAATGGTCAAGACCCTGACAGCTACAAAACAATCACCAATGGACCTTTCTTTGGCAAACAGCGAGAGCAGCATTTTGCTAAGTTAAGTCTTGGAGTGCAAAGACAAAAATCAGCTACTCTAAGACTGGCAAACAGCAGTCATGGTTGGTGATCTTTGAAAGTGGTGGGCATAATACTTGCCCGGAGTTCACCTCATTCTTTTCAAAATTAGCATTGAGTGTTCTTTCGCCATATGTTAAGAATTACCTCCAGGTACTCTCTTATCCAAACAACTAAATACAATATGCCAGTACCAGATTATTGCCAGTTAGATAGCCCATATACCATGGATGACCTGTATTGCAAAAATTACCTCTAGTATTTCAGAGCTATCATTTTAGCATGCTTTACCCCACCTGAACCCTCAGGCCCAGTGTGCCACAGATGCCACTCTCTGAGGTCAGGAATTACCTCCAGTATGCTAGCAACAACAATTTGCCAAATGTGCACCCATATGTCAAGTACTACTTCTAGTATTTCAGGGTCTTCGTTTTGCTTTGGGTGCCCTTGAGTATGCCAAGAATTACCTCCAATGTCCTGCTCCAGCATTTTGCCATAAGTGCCTCCATACAAAGAATTTCCTCCAGTATGCGAGTGCCCCCATTTTTCTATTGGTGCCTTTAGGCCAAGAAGTACTTTTAGTATATCAGGGCCTGCATTTCATCATGGGTTCCCTCCCTTATGCCAAGAATTACCTCCAATTCACCAGCATTTACCATATTACCTTGAGTGCCCCCTTAAGCCAAGAATTATATAAATTATGCCATTTCCAAACACAGACTCACAAGCATAAAACACACAATTAAAAAAAGACTCTTAGGGCCATATTTATACTTTTCGACGCACAACTGCACCAACGCAGTTGTGCGTCAAAAAATCTAACGCCGGCTAGCGCCATTTTGAAGCGCCATGCGGGCGCCGTATTTATTCAATGACGTTAGCCGGCGGAGCTGCCTGGTGTGCGTAAAAAAAAATGACGTACACCAGCCAGCGCCGGCGTAGGGGAATATGGAGCTTGGGCGTCAAAAAATGGGGCAAGTCAGGCTGAGGCAAAATTTTTGCCTCAACCCGATTTGCGCCATTTTATTTTACTCCCAACCCCCATTGAAATGACTCCTGTCTTAGCAAAGACAGGAGTCATGGCCCCTTGCCCAATGGCCATGCCCAGGGGACTTCTGTCGCCTGGGCATGGTCATTGGGCATAGTGGCATGTAGGGGGGCACAAATCAGGCCCCCCTATGCCACAAAAATAAAAATAAAAATACTTACCTGAACTTACCTTAAGTTCCCTGGGATGGGTCCCTCCATCCTTGGGCGTCCTACTGGGGTGGGCAAGGGTGACAGGGGGGGTCCCTGGGGGCGTGGGAGGGCACCTCTGGGCTCCTTCCGAGCCCACAGGTCCCTTAACGCCTGCCCTGACCAGGCGCTAAAAAACGACGCAAAAGCGGCTGGACGTCATTTATTTTGACCCGCCCACTCCCGGGCGTCATTTTTGACCGGGAGTGTAAATACGGCGCACATGCCTCGGAGTCATTTTTTAGACGGGAACGCCTACCTTGCATATCATTAACGCAAAGTAGGTGTCCAAGCTAAAAAATGACGCAAACTCCATGAACTTTGGCGCTAGACGCATCTAACGCATAAATATGGAGTTCGTTTTGTGTCGAATTTGCGTTAAAAAAAACGACGCAATTCCGGCGCAAACAGAGTATAAATATGCCCCTTAGTCACCTAGACTTGTGGACACGCAGATGGTGAGAGCCTCATCAGAGTCAGGAGTTCAAGGTACAAAGTTCTTTGAGGCAAGGAGGCAGGGACCCTGAATATGCTCTGGTCGAGCGCATGAAAGCAGCCTAGAGCACCCACAGTGCCAGATGCGCAGTTGGTGGGAGTCTCATCAGAGGCAGGACTTCAAGGACCAGAAATCTTTGAGGCAAGGAGGTGGGGGCCCTGAGCACATACCGGTCAGACACATAAAAGTGGCCTAGAGTATTTGCAGCGCGGGGTGTGCAATTTTTGGGAGCCTCATCGGAGGCAGGACTTTAAGACCCAGAAGTTTTTTAGGCAAGAAGGTGGGGCCCCGGGCACGCACCTGTTGGGCGCAGAAAAGCGACCCAGAGCACCTGCAGCATGGGACATGCCCATGTGTGTGCCAGAGCAAAGACCGGGCCAATCCTATCAGAGCCCGAAAAAAGCCTGGCTCGGGCACCTCTCTTTGCTGCAGTATTCTGAGGGGGCTAATATGTTCAACAAATCTGACATTGACAACTTAGCACATTCCGCTACTAATTGAGCAAATTGGATCTGCCTCCAGAGGCTACTACATTTGTAATTATTTTGAAGAATGTACTGCTGCTTAAGCCTAATCAAACAGAACCCTGGGAGTATGTAATACAAACCTATTAATTGGATAGGCCAATAATTGGCCTCACTAGTCATCTTTTTTAATGATTGTAACATGGTTCGCAGGGTAAGGTGGAGGACAGGAGCCCAAACAGTAATTTGGGGAGGATTGTGTTGTAATGAATTTTAGATCTCCAAACTTGGTGAGGCATGTTTTTCATTGTTTGAGAGGGGCATAGAGGGTAAATACAAAGCGTATTGATGTACCAGTTTTTTTTTTTATAAACCCCATGTCTAAGAGGCTTTTCTGATAAGCATGCGCATGTGCAGAGAAGAAGGTATGATTACCTATACAATGTTACTACTATCAATCATTTTGCTACTTTGGGAGAGTTGGATGCAAATGATTGATGTACAAATTGACGCTGGATTTCCATGTACGTCCCCTAAAGATGAAAAATGAAATCGTCCATATTTAACATTCATGAATCTTCTGGTTCCAATTCATACATATTGAACCCCATAGGACCACAAAAAGTTATTTGTCAGGTCACCGATAGGTGTGGTGTAAGTAGTTGTATCAGTAATTTTCCATTTTCCATTCCATTACTCTTAAATTCATTCCTAATTTGTGCATGTAAATTGAGTTTTTAGAGTCGAGCATGCGTCGCATGCGCTTGCGCATGCGTTTCGCTAAGCGAGACGCTTTAGGAATTAAAGAGGGCTCGGAGCCCTGTTCATTTCATTTTTATTTACAAATTAAGCACTGCAAAGAACTATATAAATGTAATGTAACCCGGAAATCCAAGAGGCTTAGCCCTGTCCTAAGGGAAGTGCAAGGGTGTTCTGACGTCAGACGTGCACAGTGTAATCTCTCAAAAAAAACAGGAAGCAGTGTGGAGTACTCCACAGACAGGTTGAGGTACAAGTAAGACGTCACGGATGTGGATGTGTGGTCAGGATAACCTGCCATGATGGAACATAGGTTAGAGATAAACCTCAGAGATTATGCCCTTGTCTCTCATAGAACTAGATTGTTGAGCTATCAAGTCACAGTTTGAATATTTCCTCCAACATTAGCACGCTAAAAATGCATTTTTGTGTTATTTTTTGCCTGAATTTCTTCTTGCATTTCTGCAAACCCATTGTACTTTGATTCTATTTTGTATTCTGCTCTGAATTAGTTCACTATTTACTTTTTGTATAGAAGGAGAGAATAGGCAGGGTCAGTTGACTAGTGAAGTGCTTAGGCCAAGTATTGACTTATTCCTAGACAGTCGTATTTGATCCTTCATCAAGAATTGCAAGAGCAGGATTTAATTATTCAAAGAAAGGTACATTTGCTCCGCAAACAGATCCGTAGTTAAGGCAACTCACTCTCCTTGCCCTAAAATTCTACTAAGTTTTAAAAATCTTTTTAGGTTGAGTATAGCAGCACGCACTGCTTTTCTGACGTCTTGGTATCTATTTGGGCTTTTAACCATGCCCACCTTGCGCCCATCACTTTCACTCGTTCGTGGGCTTGTCTTTCGAAAATCTTTTGAGGATATTGGTAAATGCTTTACGTTTGTCCTTCCTTGGGGCGGTTTTGTTACCAACTTGGAGACCGACCCTGCTACATGGATAATTACACTTTTGGCGATATGTTTGACTGGGAACGAACTTCTTTTTCCTTTTGTGTCTCTCTTTCGCGCTCATGCTCATGGTAGCCGTGGCATTTTGAATTGGCTTGCGTATGTCAACTGTTTTACTTTTCATTTTCAATTTATGTGGCAAAAAAGTCCAGTTAGGAATTTACAACCCTAATAGCTCTAACTCGAGCAAACGCGAAACCCATTGAATTGCAAATGCTTGTTTATTTTGGAACATAGCTGGTATTCAGAATTAAAGCCAGAATAATGACTGACTTTTCCTTGTTAGACAGTTAGCAATTTTGTGCTTTCAGGAAACATGGGCCACTGACTGCTAACATATTAATGGTATACTACACTTCACAGCCCAGCAGTCTGTTCCCTGCCAGGTAGAGCAAATGGGGCCTTATTGCTTGTTTCTACTCTGAGTTCAGGACATTTTTAAATAAAAAGTTGGATTCACCTTACTGCCAGGTTAATGGATTAAACGAATTCTAAAAGTATGAGTTTATATGTTTTTAAATGTTATAATGTTATTTTTACTTCTGAAAAGTGTGTAAAAGTAATTGTGATTTGTAGCATTGTTAAATAATTGGATACAGTTTGTTCTGTGAAAGGCAGGGGTAACTTGGTGATGTGGGGTGGTATTTAAATACCCATGTTTCCCCCGTTCCGCTAGGGAAGTATGTGGTTTTGTAGACCCTATTGATCGGGGAGATCGCACTTTGGTCATGATGTGTACAGTGAGAAATTAAATAATTTACTTTTTTAATTTTGATTTGACTTTTGCTAATGAAGACTCCGACCGGGAAGCTCCATTTGAGTATACTTTTATGAATGGAGAAAGTAGGTCAACTATTGATCTTATTTTAGGTATTTGTGCATTTAGGTTTTAATTACAAAGTTTAGGATGCATTTAAATGGTCTTAGTGACCATAATGCTCAAAGTGTTGATATTACCCCCCCAGAAAATGAGTTAAAGACGAGTGGTACAGTATGCACTAATGAGATTGAAGTGGAAGGTTCAAATGACATTAGGGCTAAATGGAAATTGTGCTCTAGTAAATACCTGTCTTGATGTTTACAAAGGTAAAGTTGTAAAATGTGATATTATGCACTGAGGCTGGTTAGGCCTCAGTATGTAATGCTCTCACGTAAACCCCATCTGGGATGTTTGGATTCACAAATATAAATCCCTATCTCAGCCCTTGTAGTGTGGAACGGAGCATTCAGTCTTTACTAGAGGAACATGAGTTTATCATTTCATTTCTTTTCATTATCATTTCATTTCAGAGTATGAACATGGTAAAATAAGTAAATGACACAACTCTAAAGAAATCCAGCACCAAATTATAGAAATAGAGCATATTTTATATAAATTTATACACCAAAATTAACACAGTTATATATGTGTAACAGGAGTTATGAATTTAAGAAGGAAAAATAAATGAGTGCAGTTCACTACTGTAATACTTTAATTTTGTTGTCAATAAAGAAAATAGTTAGTGACAATCAGTTACTTGCGGTCAAGTCCAGTGGAAACCACTGGGGGTTAAGGTGATGCGGGTCCCAGGACCAGGGTTCAGCAGTCTGTACATTTTTACCTGGCTCATTGGGCCCAGGTGCAAAATTGTCCTGGCTGTCCATGGTGCTTAAGCCGGGAGCTGCAGGTGTTGAATTTACCACTTAGACGGTGCTGGTGGGGAAACAGATGTAAAAACAACTGAGTCACTGAGGTGGATGGTTGAATGTGCTGCGGAGATCCTTTGAGGTACAGCGTCAAACAAAGGTACTTATAGCCTGACTGGTCACCAACAAACATTGGCAGTGGCGAACACAGCATGCGGTTGAAACCTGCTGGAGGTAAGGGCTACATTTCCCACAATGCACTATACTATTTACTTTTGGGCGATCTCTTGATGAGCCCAATGGCTAGTCATTGTTTGGTTCCGGGGGCATGCTGGATCCGGCGAACTGCAGGGGACTAGTATCGCTAGTCCAAGAGAGTTCTGGAGTTGCCTTTCATGCTCAGAGAAGTCCCTCTTGCCTGTGGAGTCAGTTTCTGGTCCAGGATTGTTCGCAGTCGTGCAGTTGCAGGTTGGTTGCCACAGGTGCAGAGTATCACACTTTTTCTTTATGAAGGTCCTGAAGTCACAGACTCTGGTCTCTTCTTTGTCCTTGGGTGCAAGTCGAATCAGATTTAAAGTTTAGATGCTAGGGATGCCCATAAAATCTAGGTTTAGGGGTGTTATGGGTATGGTACAAGTGGCAAATAAGCTACTAGCCCCAGTAGCTATTCCGCCCCTAAGGTGACCACATCTGGGAGAGGTTGTGTCACCTTTTCTACCCAGAACCCTCTATTTTGCCATTTTCCAAAATGGCAAGCCCATTCTCAGCTGTACAGACCAGGTAGCCCACCCTAGAGGGGTGGATAGCCTTCTGGGGGTGCACACTTCCTAACTACCTAATTTTCCTTCCAGCCTGCCTGGGTGCAAAGGGCCCTGGGGGTAGGGAGACAGATTTATCCTTCTCTGGGGAACTGCCTACTTGCATATCAGAGGTGGAGTTGTTGTGTAGCCATTTTAGTTATAGCTCAATGCACATTATTTTAGCACTCTAGGCCTGCCGCTGTGCACATTAACCTAGATATATTTTATTCAGCTTTCTTTATTATTTTAACAATTGCCACATTTGCGGTCTTGTTTTATTTCTCTCTAACTAGCTGTTCTTTGCCGAGGCCAGCACTGCGTCCTTCAACAAAGACATTTTGTTCACTCTGTGCTTCTTTCAAGGCTAAAGTAAGATAGGTTGCCGGTAAACGTGGTAACGCTTTGTCTCTGGTGTTCATAGAAACATACACATCCTTACATAGGGACCTTTTCTCAGAACATCAGTTGTTTTATTATAAAAACACTTCCCTGTCCTATACACGTTAGCCGGAGGTTCCAGACAGATGACCACAACTGTATGCTGATTGCTGAATTCTTCGATACAGCTGCTTATGCAGACTTCAGGCCTTTGCTCAGGTATGGGGGATGATGTCTTCCCAGGTGAACCTGAAGGGCAGAACTAGAGCTTAACATGCTGTGCTCTCGTATAGCCTAGGTAGGAATTAGTCTATTGACTCAAGTGACAATATGGTAGTGTTATTTCTATGCTTTACTCTCCTTGTCAAAATTGTAATCCTGTCATGCTTTATCGTCATGGTTATTGCAGTACATGCTTTATTATCTAAGATGCAGTTGCTTCATTAAAACCTTATTGAAACATATACTGCCTCTGCTTGTCCTTGTATATGTGAGACTAATGTAACTGAGAGAAACGGATGAGAGCTGAGTGACCACGATTTCCCTGACGAGTAAATTGTGTAATGCGCTGGGTTGCCCAATCATCCCTGCTCTTGGCGTGGAGATGAGGCACTGCTAGTTAGCTGGAGCAAAAAAACAGGATTGGGGTGACAGGTGTCACCTGTAGTAGGTTAGACTCAGTCTCCCACACTGCAGGCGATTCCGTCGCTCAAATCTAGTAGTCTCATTAGAATAATGAGAGCCTACGCGCCAGAGTGTGCTTTGAGGCTCACCACCTTAATGTGGCTCTTCAATAGCCATCCTTCCAAGGAAGAAGGTGACACCTCTTGTGCAGACAGGCCTTTGGTTCTGACTCCTGGGAGTGTTAACATTTCTTGGCAGGGGGTCAGATTCCTGTCTTGGTGGCAACAGCTGCAGGCTGTCAGCCAGGCACAGGAAATGCTGGGGCAACCAGGTGAGCAACCTCTAAGGTAATCACATGGATGCATATCACATTAAATCTTACTTTGGGATTGAATCAGGCTTAATGAGAGAAGTTATTTGATACCAAACCTGACATACTTCAACCGGACCATAATGGCCTCTAGATACCCAAGTGCCAGCTCATGTTAGCCTATGGCCCCCTGACCACTTGTATTAGCGCTTAGTGGAAATACACTACTATAGAGACATCTAAACTTGCACTTATAGGTCCACACTTTTAGTACAATGCACAGGCATACATTTTAAAAGCAGTGCTTTGAAATTGCCACACATGGTGAGGGAAAAGTTGAGTTGGAGCAGTTTGCACTGATCTTGCAGTCTGGAATGACAGGCCCGCTGTCACATGTTTACTTGGGTCTCTCAGGGCGGCACAAATAGTTCTTGTATCCCTTGTGACCTCTTCACCTCCCACATCCTTGGTATCAATAGACCCACTTACCATGGACTCATGAGGGGGTTGAAGTCCTTTCCAATTGGGGATACCAATTCACACATATCAGTTTTATGGAGAGAGTACTTGCACTAGGGCCTGGTTAGCAGGCTTCAGTGCACTCTCAGAGTCAAAAACCAGCAGGAAGTAGTTCAAATGGGGAAAAAATACTTGGGGGAAACTGGCAACAAGCCTGTTTTCTTTCAGTAAATGTGTAAGTTTACAACTGTTTACTATTCACAAAATAATTTACGAGTAGTATCTTTACAAGTGCAGAGTCTCTGCTCTTATCTTTTTAAGTTATGAGCATAACATTAAGCACCATTCCTTGATGCCGTCAAGAAAAGTAGTTTAATCTGAAAGCATGCTTTTTATACAAAAAAGAAAGACTCCACATGTGTTTTACACACACCTTTGTACAAGAATATTTAGTTAATAAATAAAATGGAGTTAGCAACTAGTCAGGGGAATCTTTAGTTTAACTTGACTCTGCTTTTTCAGGCAGAGCAGCACATATACCAAGACAACAGAAGCAGTTGGAAGCATGTACAAATTGTGTTTTTAGGTCTGGCGATAGATAGGACCTTTTAATTTTACTAACATTATATGTATCATATAATTACTTAAGGGGCTTTATGGCATCTCTCTCCATCCATTGGTCTATTGTTGTGTCATTCACATTTTGCTTCCACCCACTACATCACACAGCATTGAGCAATGAATCAGCCTACTTCAGCCACTAGCTAACTTCACTTTGATTGCATCTGGCTCTTTCCCAAGGAGCACATCCACAAACAAGGTAGTGTCTTTCAGTGCCAGGATTTTTGTTTTCACTTTACAATTATTTTAGTGCTGCCTTTGTGTTTAGAGCCTGATTTGATAACAAGACGCTTTTGATGTGAGCACAGGGTTCATTCCAGGATTATCAGTTCCTATCGTCTGCCACTGCTGTTGTAAATTGCTTTTGGTGTGGCGTCTGTTTACCCGACTCCTGCTATTTCACAACATACAACATTGTGTCCATTTGAAACTGTTCTAGATTGTTATGCTCTTTCTAGCATAACAATCTTTCTAGCATGTATGCAATGAAGTACACATATCAATTCCAATATTATTCACAAACCAAAAGCTTCAATGTTATAGGATGTGAATTCATAGGTGGACAATTGTGCAAGATACATTAATCCTGGACCAAGTTTCACCAATGTTTCCTTAGCATACTTTGCCCACGAAGAAAACCGGCCTTTATTGTGTTTAATTTGTGAAACAGTTGTTTATAGTTGTAAACATATGTGGGGTGTAATTTGGGTTTTAATATCCAGTATTTTATACTGTGACCCCTAGTAATAACCACAAACGTATAGGTGCTTCAGTATCTGAAAATGGTATTAAGGTTATCTTCATGCGGCAGTAAGATAGTTCATTTAGATACTTTGGTGAGATAACTCATTAAGAATAAGATTACATATAAGTTCATGAGCCAGGTAGACAGGTCGATAAAGTGGAATCTTGTTGCCTTTTGTGTGGTGCTGTGATAGGTCAATAGGTTGATTCTGAGTAAGCTACCCAGTTCTGCATTGCAAGCTTTGCCCCTTCTGATGCTGTGCATTCTATGAATGATCAGCATTCCTTGTGTTTAAATGTATCTGTGAGACAAACAGCTCATATGAAAATCCACACGATGCAATAGTGCACCATTTCCGGGGATAGTCTGAAATAATTGTAGCAAACAGGGCCTTTTGACAGACAACAGTAATGTAAATAGCAGCTCACACAAACCCTGAATATAACTTATTGAGAATGCTTTATCTATCTTTGCAACACTATCTGTTTGTCCGTATTTGTCTGTGTTTACTAAAATTATGTGTATAACATAAAAAATCATGTGGGTTTTGAGAAAGATTTCATCCATTATCCTGTGGTTGTGTCATTCACATTTTTTCCATCCACTTCAGCCTATTTCAGCCATTGGTTGGCCTCACTACGAGTTATGTCATGCTTCCCTTTCACAAGGATCACATTCAATTACAAAGTAGTTCCCTTCAGTGCCAGGAAGTAACATGATAATATGTCTCTTTTGAGACCAAACCCCAATTTTGCCTTTAGGCAATGTTTTTCTTTAGATTGATGAGGTAACAGCAAGTTCCCGAACAATCAAGTTTTGAGAAAACCATGACAGAAAGAAACAGAAATTGCAAAAATGCTGGCATCCAACTTCAGGCCTACTGGCTTTGCCAATGCTTGTTTTAATTTAGGATACTTCAGGAGTTTAAGGTACACAGTATTAATGGTTTCAGTTCAACCATAATGTTGTGATAGGTCTATGCACCATCTGCAAACAGAGCTGGAAATCCTCAAAATTGGAAGGGTGGCATCTCATGCACAGAATATTTCATGAATACTCACTGGACTTTAATATACAGGGCTGGACTGGGAACCCAAAGCAGCCCTGGCAATTTTGTCAGACCAGCCCCTGGGTTGTTGGGTGGGCTGTGGGGGGGGGGCTACAAAGCACTGCTGCTTCTGTTCTTTTGTCACTGGGGGGCGATATTGCAGTACTGCTGCAAAACTGGCCCCTTGTAAGAAAGCTGGCCACCACAGCTGAAAAAATGGATTCCAGCCCACCAGGAAAACGCCCGATGCCAGCTACAGCCACTTCCGGCTCTGTTAATATGTACAGTTTCATGCACATTATTATGCTCACTTAGTAGTTCTCAGTTGACAACATCTAACAAAAACTGTCAAGGGTTGAGGGCTTTTTACTTGCTGCTTGAAAAGGTGCAAAGATAGGTTTAGACAGTAGTCTTTTAAGTACTCTGTAGAGCACTCATTTCCTTGATCAAGAATGACTTGGAACTGGAGCAAAGTGAGGTGGTTTGGGGCCCATTTTTATACACATGTTCTAGAAAGTGGATATGGACCCACTTTATGAATCTTCAGAATTGCTTTGGGGTGGTTCTCTTTTCACGTGTCTTTCTCAGGCTTGTGTCATACCAACACCAAACTATGGGCATCTACATGAATCCCACTGGCTTCAGTACTCAGACTCACTCACAAACAGAATCCTACTACTGCATAGGCGCTATGCGCACAATACGCTTGCACACCCACTGAGCATAGACAAGGGATGTTAGCACAAGGTTCTGGGCATTCATATAATAGTTAAACTTTACACAAGAGGGGTCTATAGTCCACACTGTCAGTAACTATCAGTGACACAGATGAAAAGGTCTGGTCCCAATATCAATCGCAAAACATGATATGCTGCCACCACAGTTATTTGTGCTAAATCAAGGACAGGGACGGTTTTCCGCTGTGCATTAGGATGGCACACTTGGTGCACCGCTCGAGGTCACCTGACCGATTTAGGATCTTGCATAGTCTACACAGCCCTAGGCCTCTGTACCCACGCTTAGGTTAGTGTGATGATAGGGCTAAAATAAAAGCCAGGCTATAAGACACACATGCAGCCGGGCACTTAGGGTAAGCTTTACATGACCATATAGTGCGCAGGGCCTATTCTCATTGCAACTCCAAGGAACATTTGAAATTACGGTCCGTGCTGTGGTGAGCTTCATGTTTGAGTTCAGCAGCTCCTAACTGGAGTCCCTCAATATTACCTAGACCCCATTGAAAACAATGTTTTGCTTCACAGCTAGACTCGTCACCTCCTAGAAAAAGAACTTATTAAATTGCCCCATTCTCACAAAAAAACTTCCCTGGCTTCTTCTAACCGCACGGATAACCTTCAGGCTTTGCTGCTTGGTAAAGAAGTGCATTTGAACATTTTGCCCTACTTATCCCTGGAGGTCTAAGAAACCTGCGCAGCCAGAATGCACACAGTCTGAAGTGTTCAAACTCAAAATGTATTCTGCTCAGAACTGCCACTTCTCAGCTGCTTCAGCATGTGATTCTCTACCCAAAAATGGCAGAACTCGACACCTCCTCCTAGTTTTCAGAAAGCAGCTATAACAGTGCTTAATTTGTATATAAAAACGTGCCGGTGCCCAAAGCCCTCCTCTTAAACATGCGGCTGCTACAATTAAATGTGTGAACACGGAATACTGAGGACACGTAATCCTGAAGCCATCTCGGGACTCTTCAATCCATATGAAGCCATTCCCTGCCCCTTCAGCTCTAACAGCTTTCTAGTTTCTCCCTTTGTGACGCTTTTTCGTTTTTCTCTTCCTCCGTCTTTCCCATATGTGTCTTTTGTCCGCAGCAAATGCTTGAGGCAGAAGAATAAGCCCCGGCCCTCAAAAATAAGTGCCAGTGCTCAGCACCGGAAACAACAAGCACAAATTAAGCACTGAGTGATAACATAAGTACCCTATCCTCCATGATTACCCGGTTTGCTGCAGCCCTATATGGCCCAGTATAGCATTTCCCGCGGTCCCCTCACCTATTTCTGCTCTCAAATTAGTTTTTACTGTTCGCTCCCGGCTTCTCGTCTTCTCGACTGGTCTCTCAACCCATTCCAGTTACTGAGGTTGCTTATAATGTAAAACGCCCAAACGCCTCCGGCTGTTAACTCGCTGGATAAGAACCTTAAATAAAGAATGGAGAGGGAAAGGTGCTCTTACACACATTGTAACCCCAATGGACAGGGTACAGAGATTAGGGGTGGGTTTAGACATACATCGTCATCTAACTGGCTATAAACGAAGAGCACGAGGTACCAATACATAGATTCAGTGCCATTTAGTCATGTATGAAAAAGATAAAAATCTCAGCAACTGATCATGAATCAGCCTGACACATGTGATGGAATATGGAAAGCTGAGACGCTCATGGTAACCCTAAAACAACTGAGAAGCGGATGAAATGCGTTTACTTAGCTGTCTTGTGAGTTGGACTAATGCTATAGCACCCCCTTCGTGACGCTGAAGAGGGTAAGGGGCCAAGCCACATGCAGTAACGCAGGTAAGGAAGTTAAGATATACATTCTCACCTGGACTGAGCAACAGACGAAGAAGATGGGGGTGGGGGCAGCATCACAAGGTTGCCTATTTGGAGGATTAAAAAGAAGACAAGGTGCTCACTTGGTTTATTACATCTTAGCAGAGGAAGCAAGCTTTTATTGTTGCTCACGTCTCCCTTAAGGGACAGATGTATGGAAACGGGGTGCAGATGTGGAGCGGAGCCGCTTCCGATCCTCAGGGGGCATGAGGCAGCTGCAGCCTCTCAGCACAGAGGGGAGTTGTGCTGCGACGCTGAAGAGGGTGAAGCTCTGCACCACACTTTCTCTTACAGCAGCATTCACCCCTTCTCCACAGACCATCTGACTCATGTGCTCAGCTTTGCTCCACAGGACTTCTGGTTGGAGCACACATACCTGTTCTATGTCCCTATGACAGGCGCAATCAGCAATTCCTCAGACTCTCCTGTGTGCTACAACAACTACATAACAAGATCTCTCAACCATTTGCCACATGTTCTGTCAGTGGGACACTCATAGGTTGCGTTAGAGTTTGCTTGGTGGACGTTTAGCCTGCTTGTGTGGTGGACCAAAGCACACTCAAATTTTTCGGTGGAAATTCTTTATCATTTACAATGATCTACTGTAGCCACATGGGTTTTTGCAATGAAGGGGTCCTCTCTTGCATGGGCAGTGTCGTTTCTGAGAATACTCTCCCACATACATACATTTCACGAATGGCAGTAGCAGATGGTGGAGCATCTTACACATCCTGTGTGCCAAAGTGAGGGGTGCACTGTCGGTGCATGAATATATTTTGTTTCCTTACCATAAAGGGGGGTGTTGCCTAGCATGTTAGGGACACCATCCTTATCTTTTGGTGAACGTCTGCCACACTTTCCACAGTTATATATTGCACCGTGTTCCAATTGGGAGTCATTTGAATAACAATTCAAAATGAGTTATTGATATACATTATTCATAGCACACATCAATGAATGACATAGAAATAAAGTAAGCACATTGCATTAAAATAATAAAATAAACTTTTTTTTTTATCTTTGATTATTTCATAAGCAGTTCATGACTAGTTTTACTGCTCCAAAATCATCCACAAGGGAACATGAGAAAGTGATAGTGACATTTGAAGACCTAAGAACTGTAAATGTTTTTGAATACAAAGAAAGGCTGATACACTCGAAAATTAGATGAAAAGTGCCAAGGTTGTATAAATGCTCACTGTACATATTTATCTAACAAACTTTGGCCCTTATTTTTGAAAAAGTGGCGTATCAGAGCTGATGCGCCACTTTTTCTGCACCCCCCTACAGGCACCTAACAACACCATGGTTGCGCCGTATTTACCATATGGCTCACCATGGTGGTCATTAGCACAATATCATCAACATTTTTGATGCTAGTGTAGCAAAGTGCAAGGAGGCCCATAGGTTTCTAGGGTGTATCATTTTAACGCCTTCTCTGAGCAGGCATTAAAAATGATGCCAAAAATGGTACAGTGAAATCTATTAAATTTCACTGGGCCATTCTTGCGGGCCCCCTAGCCCCGGAACTCCCCCCTTGCATACATTTTGCCTGGAGCAGACATAATTTGGGGCAAGGGGTTACAAAGTGGCGCAATGCGTGCATTGTGCCACTTTGTAAATATGGTGCGGGGAAAAGGTCACCTTACAATAAAAAAAATGATGCTAAGGCGGCACAAGGGGCTCTTAAATATGCCTCTTAATATTTGTCTTTAAAAGCAGTATGCATCAACGGAGTTTTGATCATATAATGTTTTATTAGCCTTAATCAGGATGGGGGAAACATTCTGAGCACAAGGTTGATCTACAAAAAATATAAATTATGAATTCTGACAGTGAGCAACATGAAGCTGTGATATGTTGAAGAATTGAATGAACCAGGATTTCCCCAAATTAGACATTTCATACATGGCTTGATCTCCCTTAACTTTTTGCCTGTTTCCCAGGTTGTTGATGTGTGCTGGACTCTGTTTTTGCTATTTTTGTTACTCTGGCACTTTATCACTGCTAACCAGTGCTAAAGTGCAAGTGCTCCTATACAAAATGTGTATGTAATTGAGTTATCCATGATTGGCATATTTGATTTATTAGTAAGTCCCTAGTACAGTGCACTAGCGATACCCAGGATCTGTAAATCAAATGCTACAAGTGGGCCTGCAGCACTGGTTGTGCCACCCACATAGGTAGCTCTGTAATCATGTCTCAGACATGCCACTGCACTGTCTGTGTGTGCAGTTTTAAACTGAAAATTCGACTTGGCAAGTGTACTCACTCGACAGGCCTAAGTAGGCCCTAGGTAGCCCCAAGGGTAGGGAGCAGTGTTCGGTTAAAGTAGGACATATAGTAATGTGTTTTATATGTCCTGACAGTGAAATATTGCTAAATTCCTTTTTCACTGTTGCAAGGCCTGTCCCTCATAGGTTAACATGGGAGCTACCTTTAAATCTGATTAAAGTGTAGATTCCCTTTGGGAGCGGATGGACATGTGGAGTTTGGGGTCTCTGAGCTCACAATTTAAAAATACATCTTTTAGTAAAGATGATTTTAAGATTGTGTGTTTGAAAATGCCACTTTTAGAAAGTGAGCATTTTCCTGCTTATACCATTTCTATGACTCTTCCTGTTTGTGGATTCCCTGTCTGGGTCAGTTTGACAGTTGGGCTAGTTGCACCACACACTAGACAGTGACACAAAGGGAGCTGGAGTGTAGTCTGCATTTCCTGATGAGCCATCTGTGCTAGGAGGTAGGTGAGGAGTGGTCACTCATACCTGAAAGGGCTGTGCCTGCCCTCACACAATGCAGTCTCCAACCCCCTGGTGAGTGTCTGGGGCCTCGCCTGGGCAAGGCAGGATTTCACAATCAAGAGAGACTTTGCATTGAAGTAGGCCTACTTCAAAGGAGAAAATAGGTATAAGAAGGGCACCCAAAACCACAGACTTTAGAACACTTCTGAAAACCAAGAGGGACCTCTGCCTGGAGAAGAGCTGAAGAGCTGAGGAAGAAGAGCTGCCCTGTCCGTGACTGTGCTTTGTGGAGGTATCCTGCAGTTGCTGCTTCTGCCAGAGTAAGAGGGCGAAGACTGGACTTTGTGTGCCTTCCATCTTGTGAAGATCTCCAAGGGTTTGATTTAGAGCTTGCCTCCTGTTATTTGAAGTCTCAGGGACAGCAAAGACTTCTCTCTGCCACCACCTGCAGTCTCAGGAGAGACTCCTACTCTGCCAAGTGGTGCCCATCCAGTTCCTGGAACCCTGAAAGGAGAAGCTGGCAGCCTAAGAGGAAGAAATCCACACACTGACCGCCATACGGGGAAAAGATCGACGTGACTCCGATCTGCGGCTGAAAGATCGACGCTCGCCTGCAACGTGACTGGAAGATCGACACCCGGAGCTGGGGAAACGTCGCACAGCATCGCTGACAGAGGCTGGTGAGTTCGCAACCCGTGCTGCGTGGTTGTCGGATCATCATGCAGCTGGATTTCCGACGCAAGTACCGCTGGGCGTGTAAAAACAACGTAAGGCCTGCCCGGACTCGAGGGTGCCGACTGGATCGACGCATCGCTCTCCTATAGAGAGAAGAAATGACACTCCCTGACCCGACGGAAGGAGAAACGAGGCAAGGTCTTGCTTGTGAGTGAAATCAACGCCTCGCAAGCCCTTTTTGACGCACACTCGCCCGCACTGGGTTATTTTTGATGCGACCAAAGTACATTTTCACGCTAACAGCGTTAGTGTGTGTTTAAAATTACATGAAGAATCTTTTTGCATTTTCAGTGATAACTTGATTTGTCTATCAAATGGGATGCGTTTAAAAAAAGAAAAATGAAAAGTTTTCTTTTCATTTTTTAAGAGTAGGCAGTGGTCCATGGGACCACTGCCTGCTCTTAAAAAAATGTTTTTGCATGCATTCTCAAAGGGGAAGTGGCCGCATGGGGACCCCATCCCATATGCGAATGGAGTACAACCTACTTGATGTAGGTGGTAAAATGCTAATTTTTTGCAACCAAATTTTGATCATAAAACTTTCCTACATACCGCTGCGATTCGGTATTAAGAAGGGACACCCTTGACACATCCCTTCCTAATACCGACTCGGTATGTAGTTGCAGTTCCACTTTGCGATTCGGTATCAAGTTACCGAATCGCAAATTGGAATGCAAACGGCCTGACTGAGCTGATTGCGATCGCAAAAATGAATGATACATCTGGCCCTACATGTTAACATGTCCTTGCAGCAACTAGCACCCAAAAACTGTTTTGTACAATACCAGGCCTAGTTATTTAACATAGAAAACAAGAGTACATGTTAAAATTCTACTATTACTACTACTATATCTCAGAAATAGAAGTAGCAAATAATTAAACACATATATGTAATAATTATCAAAAATCCAATTCAATAGTAAAGTTTGATTTTAAATAAATACTACAAATTACCTTTTCCCTGCCTGAAATTCCTAAAGGCTACTTTTTATTTGCTGTGCAACTTCTCCAAGACAGTGATTAGCATTTTCATAGGTGTTGAAAAGCTGTTAAGTGCCTCCCAGGAGCAAACAGTAGGCTGACCAGAACAAGCAGAGATGACTCCTCTGAACCTCACAGAATATGCAGGCTGGGGGATGTGGGCATCTGCAGTGTCAAATCTTCCTAAAGTGTGAAATCCCGCTTGACAGGTCTCTAGGATATAACTATAACAGTTGGGGTGCACTTGAAAGATAGAGAGAAGGATGTTTAGACAATTTGTGTGCATCCAGTGTCTTGTTATTGAAAAACCCAACTTCGTCCTAACAGACTGCTGTTTCTTGCTTCATTGTTGATACAGTGGCTGCCTTAAACTTGGTTTTACTGTTAGAAGTGGACGAACATAAGGATTACCACAGTACACCACCCATCCCTCAGAGCCCAAATTTAGTGTAGGTGCAGACTTTCACCATCTTGAGGGGTGCCCAAAGTGGGTTGAGTTGGCACTCAGAACCTTTACCGCATTGGGGCATGCCCATGAGTCATTTCTACTCCCTATCTAGTGTTAAACATAAATTTGGCACCTCCAGGTACCCACTTTAGAACACTGGATCTGTGAAAGGTCAGAGAAGGACTGAGCCTGCTGTCTGTGACCTGAGAGGAGCCTTAAAGGACTGAACTGGCTCCCTCTTGAACCCAGTACAAAGGAGTGGACTCCAAGGGCCATACAATTGACCTTCTGTTAAATCTACATGGACACAACAAGATACAAGAGGCCTTTACTTCAACTGCCCTACTGTCCAGTGGCAAATGGAGCTGAACAAGAACCTGCTGTTAGCCTTTTCTTGTCATCCTGTGAGTCTCTAAATGCTTTCCCTGAGGTATTGGTGGTTTGGGCATAAGAGGTTAAGTCAGAAGGTAAAATCTTTGACCAGGACAAACCTAGTGGGTGTATATGACCCATGCTCTTTCATGGTCAGCCTCAAATTGCACCCATCATTGACGCTTTGTGTTTTTTGGTGCTGTTTCTGCTTCAAGCTTTAAAAACCCATATCTGCGGCTCCTCTAATTGGATTATTGTCATTTTGAAGTCATGTTGGTTATTAAATGTTATTCTATAATTCTAATTTGGTGTGGAATTTTTATACTTTTGCATTTCTACTTGCATTTCTACTTTGGTATTGCATACCTACTTCACACACTGCCCTAAGTTAAGCTTGTTGATATGTGCCAAAGTTACCAGATGGTTGAGCTCAGGTTAATTTAGTGACTTTTTAGGGTTCATCCTGACAAGGAATATGATTATTTCTTGAGGTGGGTAGTCACCAACCTCCAGTAATAATCCAGTTTCCTACAAAATAGTCCTAGATAAAAAAGTTTGCTGTAATCTTATAATACAGTGTGCTTGTTAGAAACACCCCTCTCTGCGGGGTTCTTTCCCAAACATTTTGCCATCACTCCTCCTATTTTTGCTGAATTCAGTTGTATTGTCTTTAGGACTCATGACACTTTACCACTGCTGACCTGTGCTTAAGTGTACATGCTCTCCCCTTAAAACATGGTAACATTGACTTATTCCCAATTGGCACATTTAATCTACTTGTAAGTCCCTAGTAAAGTGGCACTACATGTGCCCAGGGCCTGTAAATTAAATGGTATTGGTGGGCTTCCAGCACTGATTTTGCTACCCATTTAAGTAGCCATTTAAACATGTCTCAAGGCAGCAATTGCAGAGGCTGTTTGTTGAGTTTTAATCTGCCATTTCGACCCGGACCATTAAACCTTTTCCCAGGCTCAAACCTTTCTTTTTAATACACATAAGTCACGCCTAATGTAGGCCCTGGACAGCTGAGAGGGCAAGGTGAAATGTATTTAAAAAGTAGGACATGTACTTATATGTTTTACAAGTCCTGGTAATGAAAACCTCTTAAATGTTTTTTCAGTAATGCAAAGGCTACCTCTCTTATAGTATAACATTGGAATTGCCTTAATCGATTTTATAAGTGTAATTTTCAAACAGGAAGAGATGATTGATTCATGTTTGGTTTCTCTGGAATCACAATTTAAAATTCTAACTTATGGTGAAGTCAGATTCTAAATTACAATGCTGCAAATGCCACTTTTGGAAAGTTGGCATTTTCTTGCCTTACCCATTTGGTGCCTGCAACCTGTCTCTGGTCACATGACTGGGTGTACTTGGCAGTTGGGGTTTGTGTATTCCTCCTAAACAGCCACACACAGTGGAAGCTTAGGTGTGAGTGGATGCACCATCACTTCCAGGATAAGAGGGAAGGACTGAGCCGAGTCTCACTTACGCTTGAATAGGATGTGTCCTGTCTCCACACAAAGGGCCTAATGACCCTGCATTGACACTCAGCCATCTCAGCCACTCAGGGAATTCCATGCATTTCAAAGACACTATCTAAAAGCTTCTCCCACCTTCCAGAACTAGGGCACCAGGGAATAAGAGATGGGCCTCAAACACCACCGCTTCAGTTGGCTTCTGAACTTGTTGATACTCTGCCATGAAGAAGAACTGCTGTGCTGCTACAAGGACTGCCACTCTGCTGGACCGCTACTCTAAAAGAGCTGCTGCCATATTGTGCTGCCTGCCTGCTTGAGGAAGAAGAACTGGACCTGCAACCTCCATTTTAAACCCTGGACCCCAGAGTGACTCAAAGGGCTAGTCTGCTGGCCTCCTGAGCTAAACCTCTGGGACATAACAGACTTATGATAATTCCTGGCCCTGTCTTCAGCGAGTACCTGACCCCCAAGAGGCACCTCTCAGGACCTAGGCCCTTGGTGTAGCTTTAGATTTCCTAAAGTAAAGCTTTTGGGTTCCTCATCAACATGAACTGGCCTGGTCACAACGGAACCATGCCGCTCCCATGGAAAATCAGTGTGAGCCACTACAAATCCATCTCTTTGCACAACAAGCATCGTCAGCCTGCATAGACCACCAACGTGAGGCTCTAGTCTGCCTGTCTGCAATACCCGTCCTCCTGCTCGCACTATGCTGACCACAACCAGCGATACTCTCCTTACTCCTGGTGACCTTCTTCGACGCGAACAGGACTCTTGGCACAAAACTTGAGAAGGTAAATCTTCAGTGCCAGTAATCTGGGGCTGTATCCGACCCTCATTCCATTGTGATCAGCCTGAACCTTTCACTTTAACCTGGTAGAGTGCAATTAGATATCCCCAGTTTGCGCTTTGTGCTTTTAGGCACTATTTTACAGTTTGTTATTTAAAAATATGTAACTCTGGTTCTACTGATTGGATTTCTGATGTTTTGGTCTTGTTTTGTTTATTAAATTAATCTGTTTTTTCTAACCTGTTTTACTGTTTGAAGTGTTGTACATATACTTTACACATTGCTTCTAAGTTAAGCTTGACTGTGCTGTGCCAAGCTACCAGGGGGCTGATTACAGGTCTGCTTGTGAATTACCCTGACAAGGATTGTTGTTGCTGCATGACCAGGTCTCACACCCCTATCAACGAGTAACCCAAATTCTCAGAGTGCTTACCTTATTGCTTTATGTCATTGATTGATATGTTGCATACATAATATTGGCCAGTAAGCCATTTTAAATTGTTGTTCAAAGTACACCCCATTGAATACTGTATGTCCCCGTTCCAAAAGGGCTTTATGGGTCTGCTCTTGTATATCTAATGCAGTTTCTTTAGTAGTCTTTCAAAGACGTATCTGTGCCTAGATTCGGTGGCTGCTCCGTCAACAACGCTGGATGGACTCCAGCAATCTGCCTTTTTTTGTAATTGGGTGATATTGACGCCAGACCATGCTAGCAGTTTTTATTCACTGCCCCTCCAAGCCAGAAATGTGATGGAAGAAACAGCCTTTTCTCCACAGTGCCTGATATTCCAGTCCCTCGCAGATATGTGACAGGACTAATAATCACTTGATTTCGGACCCTTTCATTTCAGAGCAGGTATTACAGCAAAATGACTTCTATACAGCCGCTGATTTTCCAAAGTGTTTGCATCAGGAACACTCATCCATCCACCAGCCACTCTTCTGGCGTCTATGTTAGACGCACACTCTGTCCTACTCTTTGGAGGTTGCAAACCTACTTCACAGCCAGTATTATTCCAGAACAGAAATGTGACAAGACCACTATGACCTCCTCCACAGTCTCTGCTACTCCCATGCATATATGTGAAAAGAGCATGCTGACCTTTATACAGCCCCTGATTTTCGATCTCGGATATGAGAAAGAATACTTCATCCCTTAACACAGTACATGGGTAACTACTCCATAGATGTACTCAACAGCCCCTTCACAAACTACAGCACTCGGTTCTTCCCTAAAGCTTTACCTTTTTCAACATTGCCGCACCACTGATCACTGAAACATCATTCTCCACAGCCTGTTCCTTTCCAAGATGCACTTGTGTCCAGAAGGCGGGCCCATCGCAGCATAGGGGAGAAAACCTCCCTCTGTGCATGGGGAATAGGTATAGGAATAGGCACAGGAATAGGCAGGTAGCGAAAGCACAAAGGGAAAAAAGCATTTCCTCTCGGTGCAACTGGAAAAGGGAAGGTGACCGTGACCGGATCTCCGGCGGAGGAGAAGTTGCCGGCCACCAGAGAAGGCAGCAGAGAGGGCCTAGCTTTAGCAGAATGCTGCTAACCATCAAAATGACCCAATGAATCAAGAGTAGGGCAGAAGGCCGAGATGGGTAGCCTCAAGTGGGTATCCCTCTTAGTGATGATGTGAGTGACAGCTCCAAGAGGGGGTTGAGATGGGCCCTGACTGAGTGAGCAATGAGGCCCCCAAGGCTTACATAGTGAAATCACAGGTCTCCTGAAGAGGATAGAGGCACAAGAAAGTAAGCCACCAGCACGCTAGACCCACGAGAGCCTGGGCCCATGGACATCCACAGAGGTTGTGCAGAGGAGACTACTATAGGGATTTGGGCAGCCGTGCTTCCAGAGATGGACTGTAACAGGCGTCGGGGAGCAGTGGAGTAGAAGGCAGCAGAGGGCCTCAGCTACTGAGAGCCTCACAAGTAGAGTGGACACCGCAGGGACAGAGTGCACTGGAGGAGTATAGAGGATCCCCCAATATGGAAGTGGCGGATGGCGGGGTAGGCACTGCCATAGTCCTTCCATGAGCATGGGGAAGAGGAGGTGGAGTGCCCCCTTCACTGGAAAAAGGTAATATAGGCAAAGGGGGTGGAAGAGATTTGACTGGCAAAACTTGGAGGATGGAAGAGCAGAGGGGTAACTGGGCCCCGGAGGCTTGGCGCATTACGTTCTGCAGGCAATGGCCAACACATATTGTAAAATGGAGCGGTAGAGGAGTGAAAGCCGGAGACCTGAAGTAGGCAGAATGGCAAAGTGTATACGAGGAACAATGAACGATGAGAAGACCTTTGAAGAGCTGGAGGCTGAAGAGAGTTCGGAAGAGCAATAGGAAATGCTAGCTGCAAGGTAGGCAGGGAAGAGGCACAGCAGATAGTTGGCATCGATGGTGAGGATGCTGGAAAGGAGGAGAATAATAGATGCGGAAGGCCCCATGAATCACCACAGGGGAGGTGAGAGGTGAGAAGTGAGAAGTGAGATTTCAGACTAGGACAGAAAATAGGCCCGGGCACAAAAATAGCCAATCAAATAGGTAAAAACGTGACCCACATTTACATATCAGTGCAGTTTTGAACTTGTAAACAGTAAGGCACTCCGTATAGGTTCTTTGCAAGGTGTGGGATAGATATGCATTTGAGGTTGCTGCAGGCAGTGTTTCTGGTAGTACCAATGACATCAGCAGTAAAACAAAAACAGACCATGAAACAGGCTCATGAACAGCTCACACGCCGACCTGTCAGACCAGCCCTTTGGTTCTGCCAGACTGCCCTGCAGTCTGACTTCGAGGATGAGCCTCGGTCCCTGGGGGGAGAACCAAGGGCACAGAAGTAAGTGGGGGCAACTTTCAATAGGAAGGAGAAAGGAAAGGAGATAACAGACCGAGTATGTCAGAACTGCTGGACTCCCAGGTACAGGACACAGAAAGTGCCTATGGTTATTATTTGTGAGATGTCTGGGTGGGAAAAGAAGAAAGTGAGGGAGGTACAGCGAGGCCAGGAGAGGTGTAGAGTAAAGGGGAAGAGAAGGAGGTTATGTTGTAGTTTTAGAGAGGTTTCAGGAGAAATGGTAGGAGTGTGAGGAAAAAAATTATACAGAAGAAGGGATGAGACAGTGGCAAAAACAGGGGGTACCCAGGATAGGGGACGCAGGTGGGGAGAGTGGGCAAGGGAGGACAGGTGAATGCAGAGGTTGGCAGAGGAGTGAATGAAGATGGTGATGGGGCAACAGGGCATGAAATAATGATAATGCAGGGGAGAACAGAACAAAAGGATGCAAGAAAAAGGGAGAGGAAAAACAAGCATAAAGGAGGAGCTGAGAGGATTGTGCCCACCTTGGGTAGCCAATTGCTATCAAGCACGGAGGAAAAAAATTGGGCTGGTGAATATCTGGACATATTCAAGTAGCTACAAAGGAAGACATGCAGCGTGGAGGTGCCAGAGGCAGGGGGGAGAGAGCTGGACAAAACACCCAAGTCCTCACTAATATTGACACGTAGACAGTAGTGTTCAGGATTTACATCAGCATAATGTTCAGAAAACACCTAGAAAGTAAATGGATGTCATCAAGATGGTGTAGATAAGTTTTGGAGTTTTGGCATGGCTGTGTTACAGTGAGACGTTCACAGATAGGAAAGATTTGGACTCATTGAAGTCATAGGAGGAAGTAGACATAGAGCATTGGCCTCAGTACTTGTCGCTGACCAAACCTATACTAACAGTACTTATAGTGAGTGGCCTGCCGCTACTACATGTCCCCTTTCAGGTGAGAGCCACATTGGGAGGTGCAGGGGCCCAGAACAAGACAACTGGTGGGAATGTATGATGCAACTTCAACAAAGGTGCTTGTCACAGGTCTCTGTTTAGGTTTTAGCATGAATGTTCCTGGTGTGGAAGGAAGCACAAACTGGTGCAATATTTCCCTGGTCTACAACAGTACAGAGTCGGGAAAAGAAGAGGGAGCCCGTAAGTGACAGGGCATGAAGTTCTGCATGCTGTGCAGTGCTGCCACCTACGATTTTAGTGTGGGGGCACTGTGGATTGAATTCACCATATTTCACTACACCTTGACTGCAGGCTGCAGAGAAATTGTATTTTGTTCATGCCATTGGCTGGACAGAGCCTTCTATGTAGAATATGCTCTGATAAGACTCAATGGGTAAAGTGGCTGCAATTGGAACAATGTCTTGTTCATATTGGAGACAAGCCTGTGTACGAAGAGTAGGATCACTTTACATTCTCTGTACTTAGAGAAGAGGCCTACTGCACCCACCTTGGTGCAGGGTGACCATTGGGAATGTTTACCTTAGTGGTGGTTTCTAGGGTCAGTAAGGGAAAAAAACAATGATATGTTTTACCTTTGCCAAAGCGCACTCCTCCAGAATAGCTGTTTGCACAACTGCAAGGATATTTCAATGTAAGCAAAATGTGCTTCAGCTAAGGAATGCAAATGAGACTGGTAAGCAGTAGGAGCAATCTGTCCTTCAATTTAGGTCACATAGGTATAACCATAGTGACTAGGTATGACTCTGATAACTAGGTTGGTCTCGTTGTTCCTACTTTGTAAATATTTACATGTCTGTTTGTAGAGCATGCAAAATATCAGTGTGCACGTTTGTTTATGGTTTGGCTGAAAACGTGGGAGAAAATCAGATCATACAAGGGCTTCACTTGCTCAGCATCATGAGTCAAGTAAGTATGTCCAAAGTTAAGAAATCCCAACAGAGACTGCCACTTTTTCAGTGTATCAGGTGGCTGCAAGGTAGTAGACTTCTGAAGGAAGTCCAGAGCTGGACCTTTGCCCTCAGTGGATAACTCGTATCCTAAGAAAGTCACAGTCAGGTAGGCAAACTTGATTTCTTAAAATTAATTTTGTAAGTATGTGATGTTAATATGGTCACATCTTTGTCCACCCGATTTAGATGTAGATCTAAATCATCATCAGTAAGATAGAAATCTGTGTGACAATATCTCGGGATCTGGTTGTATGATCTCTATAGTCAAGCAAAGAAATAAGAATTTCACCCCATTGAAACTAAAGGCAGTTAGCTACTCACTTTTAGGTGCTATATTTTGACTAAAATCCCCTTTTAGACCATCCAGAGTCATTTTGTATTTTCTTCACATCACGTTAGTCATTAGAAGTGTGCTATGCGTATTTTGCACTGCGTTTGTCAGCTTATAAAAGTTCAGATTCCTATAGTCTAAAACTACCCTGAAGGAGCCCTCTGGTTTGGAGATGGGAAAAAGGGATGTATTCATTGGTGACAGACAAGGCACTATTGTGCTCTGGTATCGCAATTGATTTAGTATTGCTTTTATACCCTATTTTGCTTCTGGCTTCAAGCGGTATTGGGCCTGTGCTAGAGGCTCACTTCAAAAGGGAATCACAAGGCTTGAGCCCATCTTACAGCCCATTCACTGGTGTAAATATCTCTGATGTCTACAGGTACTATGGGAGAAGGGGCTGCCCTTATAAATTCTTCTCCTTGGAGCGTTTCCCTAATAAAGACTGGAGACCAGTCTTCCTTAGCTGGGGTGATGTCATAGTCCTCAAATAATTGTGACCCGAATGTAACAGTACATTGTATATCCCCTTTAATTTGTATATTTAAGTTAGAAACCCTATCAGAAGGCCTTAAATGGTTATCTGGAGTCTCAATTTGCAAAAAGTCATTGATTGGATTCATACTTCTGCTGCACTGTCTAGAAGTGCTCTCATGCAAGTCCTGTTTTGCAGGAGGACTTTTTGCTGTATCTGCATGTTTCTAACAAAGTTCTGCTATTTTACTCCTCTGTAAAGGAGTTTTAAGGTTCAATCCTTTCTCCTCCCTCTTTACACTGATGTCAGTCTCATGTCCTGCGTCACTTTTTCAATGGTACTGTTCTTTTCTGCGGTACTCGGATGGACTTCCTCTCTCTGTTTGTTTACTGTCCACGTCCTTAAAAGAACGTAAAGAGCAGAATACTCATAGCGTTCATTTAAAAAAAAAAATGTTCACGTTTTCTTAAGTTATAACCACCCCTCCTTGATTCCCAGGATAAGGGTAAGCCAGTCCAACTTTTTTCTCTTTTTCCTTTTGTTTTAAATGTGGCTTAATGGGTCATGTCCCCAAGGTATTGGGACCTACAGAGGTATAAACATCTGCAAATGTTTTCAGTAGTTCTCGATCACAATCTTGAACTGGAACCACTTCCAATCCCTCGTCATATAGCCAGAACCAAGGCTTCTCCCTGAATGTTGCTTAGGATGATAGAGGGAACTGTAGAGAAGTTCCCCATTAACTTCATTCTGAAGTCCAGAGCTGGTGCTCATTCAGTACCTGATAAATACATCAAGGTGGTCTGGCAAGGCTTTCCATGGGTGCTAGACTAAATGCATGCAAAGATGCCTCCCCGGGTGTTGCACTCCTCTACAGGTGGCACCATCCCAAGAGGAAGACACATAGTTAGTATTCAATGGTTGACTTGGGATACAGTGTACGGATACATTGCTTCTAATTGATTGGTCTTGTGAGCAATTCTTTAGGCCCTGTTGTCATGCTTTGTTAGCACTTTTCTCATGAAAACATTAATAATCTGTGGAGTAACGGTTTGTACTTGTGTAGGAACAGCTGGTTCCACTGCAAGAGCAGATCTGGAGCTTGAAATATGTTGTACAAGCTGTACGAGTCTCCTGTACAAGACAACTGCATAGTTTAAAACACTGTTAGAAATGGGGTCTTTGGTTGGCAGTCAGGTTACCCCCTGTCCAAGCAAGGACCCTCACTCTAGTCGGGTTAAAAGAGAATCACCCTCAGCTAACCCCTGCTGACCTCCTAGGTAGATTGGCACGAGCAGTAGGCTTAACTTCAGAGTGCTAGGTGTAAAGTATTTGTAACAACACACACAGTAACTTAATGAAAACACTGCAAAATGACACAGCACATGATTAGAAAAATAGAAAATATTTATCTAAACAAAACAAGACCAAAACACCAAATATCCACAATACACAAGTCAAGTTATCACTAAAAATGCAAAAAGAGTCTTCATGTAATTTTAAACACAACGCTAATGCTGTTAGCATGAAAATGTACCTTGGGTGCATCAAAAATAACCCTGCACGAGCAAGTGTATGTCAAAAAGGGCTTGCGATGCGTCGATTTCACTCACGAGCGAGACCTTGCGTTGTTTCTCCTTTAGTCCGGTCGGCATGTGTCGTTTCTTCTCTCCGCAGGAGAAGGATGCGTCGATCCAGTCAGCCCTCTCGGGTCCGGACAGGCTTTGCGTCCTTTTTACACGCCCAGCGGTGTTTGCGTCAGAAATTCAGCTGCACGATGGTCCGAAAACCATGCAGCGCGGGTTGCGATCTCACCAGTCTCCGTCAGCGATGCTGCGCATCGTTAATCCAGCCACGGGTGTCGATCTTCCGGTTGCATTGCAGGCGAGTGTCGATTTTCAGCTGCGAAGCCGGTGGGGCGTTGATTTTTCAGCCGCAGATCGGAGTTGCGTCGATCTTTTCCCCACACAGCGGTCTGTGCATAGATTTCTTCGTCTTACGCTGCCAGCTTCTCTTCTCAGGGCCCCAGGAACTGGATGAGCACCACTTGGCAGAGTAGGTGTCTCTCCAGAGGCTCCAGGTGCTGGCAGAGAGAAGTCTTTGCTGCCCCTGAGACTTTAAACAACAGGAGGCAAGCTCTAAATCAAGCCCTTGGAGATCTTCACAAGAAGGAAGGCAACATAAAGTCCAGTCTTTGTCCTCTAACACAGGTAGAAGCAGCAACTGCAGGATAGCTCCACAAAGCACAGTCACAGCCAGGGCAGCTCTTCTTCCTCAGCTCTTCTGCAGGCAGAGGTTCCTCTTGGTTTCCAGAAGTGTTTCTAAATTCTGTGGTTTTGGGTGTCCTTCTTATACCCATTTTGCCCTTTGAAATAGGCCTACTTCAAAGGAAAGTCTCTCTTGTTTGTGAAATCCTGCCTTGCCCAGGCCAGGCCCCAGACACACACCAGGGGGTTGGAGACTGTATTGTGTGAGGGCAGGTACAGCCCTTTCAGGTGTGAGTGACCACTCCTCCCCTCCCTCCTAGCACAGATGGCTCATCAGGAAATGCAGACTACACCCCAGCTCCCTTTGTGTCACTGTCTAGTGAGAGGTGTAACCAGCCCAACTGTCAAACTGACCCAGACAGGGAATCCACAAACAGGCAGAGTCACAAAAATGGTTTAAGCAACAAAATGCTCACTTTCTAAAAGTGGCATTTTCAAACACACAATTTCAAAATCAGCTTTACTAAAAGATGTATTTTTAAATTGTGAGCTCAGAGACCCCAAACTCCACATGTCCATCCGCTCCCAAAGGGAATCTACACTTTAATCAGATTTAAAGGTAGCCCCCATGTTAACCTTTGAGAGGGACAGTCCTTGCAACAGTGAAAAACGAATTTAGCAAAATTTCACTCTGAGGACTTATAAAACACATTACTATATGTCCTACCTTAACCATACACTGCACCCTACCCTTGGGGCTACCTAGGGTCTACCTTAGGGGTGTCTTACATGTAAGAAAAGGGAAGGTTTAGACCTGGCAAGTGGGTACACTTGCCAAGTCGAATTTACAGTTAAATCTGCACACACAGACACTGCAGTGGCAGGTCAGAGACATGATTACAGAGCTACTTATGTGGGTGGCACAACCAGTGCTGCAGGCCCACTAGTAGCATTTGACCTACAGGCCCTGGACACCTCTAGTGCACTTTACTAGGGACTTCCTAGTAAATAAAATATGCCAAACATGTATAACCCAATCAACCATACAATTTACACAGAGAGCAAATGCACTTTAGCACTGGTTAGCAGTGGTAAAGTGCTCAGAGTTCAAAAGCCAACAGCAACAGGTCAGAAAAAATAGGAGGCAGCAGGCAAAACGATTGGGGATGACCCTGCATAAGCAAAAAAGTCCAACAAACACCAATCACCTTAGCAGGTTTGTCAGGGCAAGGTTCAGGCATGTAGCCAGCCAAGACCGGCAATTTAACCCCTTCAATGCTCAGAGGCCCCAAACTGACATTTCTGTGCATAAATGGCAATTGACCAGCAAATTAGTTCTACTGTTCCTGGTAGGTCAAAGGGATTTTCAAATCTTGGTAAGTCCTATATTGCCCCAGCGGTCTACTGCTGTGTAGGCATGTAACTGCTCCGAGGTAGTATTGAAAGGGTTGAGCTCCACACATGAGTAAAATGTCTCAAAGGCATACTTCACATGTGCAGCTATTGCAAAATTAACTGCACCGCCTTCATCAGGGACACCATGGGCTTTGAGATGCTGAATAACTACTTCTCTGTAATTTGCCCCTATCACAATAGGTGACGCCATGGTAAACAGGTTCAATTGAGATTGAATTCAAAGATTTATAACACCCACAGTACGGAGAGTAACCTTTTAAAAGTCAACCTTGACCAGTCCAGGCAAATAGGTGCTCGTGCTTCCTTATCTCCAGTAGGAGGTAACCATGATTACTACGGATGTATCTATAATGACGTAATAATGATTTATGTGTGTGAAGAGTGAAAGAACTACTCAAAGCATAACCGTAAGATACAAGCTCCATGTTGGCCGCTGTTAGACCTGACAGCCTTAGGGTAGTCACCCCTAAATCAGAAGGTGATGGGTCAGTAAGCGGGGTCATTCTTTCTGACTCCCTGACTCTAAACCAGAAAGGAGACTGCTATGAGCTGTTGGAGCAGTTCTCCCCCCTGTTCTCCCTTACTCCTGGACTGACCCACCTCTGTGTTCATGATATTGACACCGGTGACAGTCTCCCTGTGAAGAACAAAATTTACAGGTTGTCGGATAAGGTGAAGGCCAGCATCAAGGAGGAGGTCTCTAAGATGTTGACTCTAGGGGTTATCGAGAAATCCAGTAGTCCCTGGGCCAGCCCAGTGGTGTTGGTCCCTAAGGCTACTGCCCCAGGTGCGAAGCCAGAACTCCGGTTCTGTGTGGACTAGTGGGGTCTCAACTCAGTCACACGGACTGATGCTCACCCCATCCCCCGAGCTGATGAGCTCGTTGACAGGCTGGGCGCTGCCAAGTTCCTGAGTACGTTTGATCTTACTTCAGGGTACTGGCAGATCGCCCTGACTGAGGGGGCTAAGGAAAGATCCGCATTTTCAACCCCTGATGGCCATTACCAGTTCCGGGTGATGCCGTTTGGATTGAAAAATGCCCCCGCTACCTTCCAACGGTTGGTTAACGGGGTCCTAGCTGGCAAGGATGCCTTCTGTGCAGCCTACCTGGATGACATAGCTGTCTACAGTTCCAGCTGGGAGGAACACCTGCTTCACCTCAAGGAGGTGCTTCAGGCCCTGCAACAGGCATGCCTGACCATCAAGGCTAGTAAGTGCCAGATTGGGCAGGGTTCCGTGGTGTACTTGGGACACCTAGTGGGTGGTGGCAAGGTGCAGCCACTCCAGGCCAAGATTGAAACTATCAAGGCCTGGCAACCACCGCGAACGCAGACTGAGGTGAGAGCCTTTTTAGGCCTCACAGGATACTACCGCAGATTTGTCAAGGGCTATGGTACCATTGTATCACCCTTGACAGAACTCACTTCCAAGAAACAACCTAGGTTGGTGAATTGGACAGAGGCCTGTCAGAAAGCCTTTGACGCCCTGAAGGAAACCATGTGCACGGCCCCCGTGCTCAAGACCCCTGACTACTCCCAGGAATTTATCGTGCAGACAGACGCTTCAGAGCATGGCATAGGGGCAGTCCTAGCACAGCTAAATGAGGAGGGCCGAGATCAACCGGTAGTCTTTATTAGCAGAAGGCTATTACCACGGGAACAGAGGTGGAGTGCTATTGAGAGAGAAGCTTTTGCTGTGGTCTGGGCACTGAAGAAGCTAAGACCCTACCTGTTTGGGACTCACTTCCGGGTTCAGACAGACCACAGGCCCCTCAGATGGCTCATGCAGATGAGGGGTGAGAATCCAAAACTCTTGAGGTGGTCCATTTCCCTACAGGGGATGGACTTTACGGTGGAACATCGCCCAGGGGTTGACCACGCCAATGCTGATGGTCTCTCCAGGTACTTCAGCCTTAGCGATGAGAGCTCCCAGGAGGTCGGGTAGCTCTCCCCACTTTCAGCTGGGGGGACACATGTTAGACCTGACAGCCTTAGGGTAGTCACCCCTAACTTTTTGCCTGCCTCCCTCCACTTTGTGGACACTGTGTTTGCTGGTTTTTAGACTCTGCGCACTTTACCACTGCTAACCAGTGCTAAAGTGCATATGCTCTCTCCCTTAAAACATGGTAACCTTGAATCATACCTGATTGGACTGCTAATTTACTTATAAGTCCCTAGTAAGGTGCACTTTATGTGCATAGGGCTGGTAAATTAAATGGTACTAGTGGGCCAGCAGCACTGGTTGTGCCACCCACTTAAGTAGCCCCTTTTCATTGTCTCAGGCCTGCCATTGCAAGGCCTGTGTGTGCAGTTTCACTGCCACCTCGACTTGGCATTTAAAAGTACTTGCCAAGCCTAGAACTCCCCTTTTTCTACATATAAGTCACCCTTAATGTGTGCCCTAGGTAACCCCTAGAGCAGGGTGCTGTGTAGGTAAAAGGCAGGACATGTACCTGTGTAGTTATATGTCCTGGTAGTGTAAAACTCCTAAATTCGTTTTTACACTACTGTGAGGCCTGCTCCCTCATAGGCTAACATTGGGGCTGCCCTCATACACTGTTGAAGTGGCAGCTGCTGATCTGAAAGGAGCAGGAAGGTCATATTTAGTATGACCAGAATGGTAATACAAAATCCTGCTGACTGGTGAAGTCGGATTTAATATTACTATTCTAGAAATGCCACTTTTAGAAAGTGAGCATTTCTTTGCACTTAAATCCTTCTGTGCCTTACAATCCACGTCTGGCTGGGCTTGGTTGACAGCTCCTTGTGCATTCACTCAGACACACCCCAAACACAGGGTACTCAGCCTCACTTGCATACATCTGCATTTTGAATGGGTCTTCCTGGGCTGGGAGGGTGGAGGGCCTGCTCTCACACAAAGGACTGCCACACCCCCTACTGGGACCCTGGCAGACAGGATTGAACTGAAAGGGGACCTGGTGCACTTCTTAGCCACTCTTTGAAGTCTCCCCCACTTCAAAGGCACATTTGGGTATAAAACAGGGCCTCTGCCCTACCTCATGAGACACTTGCTGGAGAAGAAACCTGAACCAGAAACTACATCCTGCCAAGAAGAACTGCCTGGCTGCTCAAAGGACTCACCTGTCTGCTTTCTACAAAGGACTGCTGCCTTGCTGTTGGCCTGCTGCCTTGCTGAACTCTTGTCTGGCTGTGAAAGTGCTCTCCAAGGGCTTGGATAGAGCTTGCCTCCTGTTCCCTGAAGTCTCAGGACCAAAAAGACTTCTCTCTTTCACTTGGACGCTCCGTGCGCCGAAAATTTCGACGCCCAGCTTGTTCCGCGGCGAGAAAAACGCCGCACACCGACGCTGATAGTCGCGACGCTCTTGGGACAACAGACAATCCGACGCACGGCTTCGCAAGGACAATGCCGCCCGACCTCTAGAGGAGAAATCGACGCAACGCCTGCCGTGAGATCGTAATTTCGACGCGCAGCCCCGCAGAATGACGCGCAGCCGGAAAACAAGCAGGAAAATCCACGCACAGACCCGGGACATCTGGTAATCCCCGCGATCCACGAAAAGAGATTGTCCGCGCGCCGGAAAACGACGCACGACTTCCCCGCGTAGAAAATAACGACGCAAGTCCGTGTGTGCTGGGGAGAAATCGACGCACACACCCTTTTTCCACGCACCTCTTCTTTTGTGGCCCTCTGAGGAGATTTTTCCACTCCAAACCAGGTACTTGTGCTTGAAAGAGACTTTGTTTAAATTCTAAAGACTTAAGACACTGTATATCACTTTTCAGTGATATCCCTACAATTTCCCATTGCAAACTTTATTCTTTTTGACCTACAATTATCCAGATAAATATTACATATTTTTCTAAACACTGTGTGGTGTATTTTTGGGGTGCTATATGGTGGTATTGTATGATTTATTGCACAAATACTTTACACATTGCCTTCTAAGTTAAGCCTGACTGCTCGTGCCAAGCTACCAGAGGGTGGGCACAGGATAATCTTGGATTGTGTGTGACTTACCCTGACTAGAGTGAGGGCTTTTGCTTGGACAGGGGGTAACCTGACTGCCAACCAAAAAAACAATTTCTAACAGCCGCCAAACTATGACTCTGGCTTAGTTCTAAAAGGTTTGCTTTCCCACCCATTGGTGACACAGGTGAAATTGGTTCAGTGCATCAGTGGTGAATGTGAAAGACAGGCTATTGTAGCTGGCAGAGCCCCTCTTAGGTGGAAGTGTTACACTGCATACCTTGTTGACAGCAGGAGCTGTTGTTATCAGCAGAGGTGTGAAAGTAGTGTTCCCTGTGAAGGGAAAACATGCGCTGCAGGAGCGGCCTTCTTCCAGAACTCAGCTTTATCAGCATCAAGCAAGATGTAGCATCCTCGAAGTGTGCTGGCAGTAGGTGAGACTGTATCTGGAAAAATCTTGTGCGAAAATCTGGTCGAAGGACCTCTTTTGGCAAAGGTTCAAGTGATAGCCCATATATAGTAAATCTTATCAGAGATTGGAATTTCTGACATAAATTTAGGAATGTCTGACATAGATTATGTGCATCAAAGTGCACGTCCTGGATGTTTCCTAATGAACATTTAAGGTGAAAGGATGTCAATTCAAACTCCACTATTTTGGCAATATGTCTGTATTTGTTCTTATTCAACATTGACATGCTGTTGAGTAGACAATTGTCCCTGATTGATGTTGCTATGTCATTAGCTGACTGACCTGCCAAATTCTCAGTTCTTAGAAAGATAAGGCCGGACGACATCTGCAACAGTGGCAGACATGAAAATAATTCTGCATAAAATTGGGACTATGCTGACTCCTGTTACCTAAGGTGGTGACAAGGCCTTCTCAAAATGGAATCAGACTTTATCAGCTTTATGTCACTCGGACATTGTGAACTTTACCCCTGCTAACCAATAATAAAGTGCTTGTGCTCTCTCCTTTAAACATTGTACACTTGGCATACACCTCATTGGTATATTTAATTTACATACAAGCCCCTTGTAGAGTGGTATAGCACATACCCACGGCCGGTAAATTAAAGGCTTCTATTGGGCCTGTAACTTGTTGTGCTACCCACTTAAGGATCTCCTAACAACGTTGTCCCAAGTCTGTCATTGTAGCCTGCATGCAGTTAAAAACTGCCAATTCGATATAACTTCTTGCCAACACATAAACCTCCCTTTTATTGCATATAAGCCACCCTTAAGGTAGGTCCTAGGTAGCCCACAAAAAAGGATGCATTATGAATCAATTTGTAATAAAAAGTTTGAACTTGAATTTTTAAGTTTTACATGCCCTGGTAGTGGAAAACTCTTACATTTGTTTTTATGTACTGCATGTATTACCTTTACCATAGGATTACATTTGGTTGCCTTATTACATTTAATGCGTGCTAAATTTTGATTGGGAATAGGTGAGGATTTTATGTTTGGTGTCTCAGAAATTGTAATTAAAAGTCCTCTTTAATGTTACCATTAGAAACATGCCACTTTTTAGAAAGTTGGCATTTTCCTTCACTAGACTATTTGGTGCCTGCAGCCGATCGTGGGCCACATGACTAGGTGTAGTTGGCAGTTAGACTTTGTTTATTCCTCCCAGACATTCACACATTAGGTGTTGTGGCAGAGCTGGGCACAGCCCCACTTGCAACTTAACAGGCTGGGCTCTACTTTCACACAAAGGACTGTCACCCCTGCATTGTTCATGCAGCTAGCTTGGAGCCAGGGAAGGGGGACTCAGGAAACTTCAAGCACTTCAAAGGGAATTTTCTAGAAAGTTCTTCTACTTCAAAGAAGGCACCATGGATAAAAAGGGGACCCTCAGACCCACTCTTCAGTTCACTTTCTGGAGCTGTGGAAGGACTCTCAGAGGACCGCCTGCTCCACAAGGCTGCTTTGCTGCTCCTGGATGGACAGCTGCCTGAAGCCTGTCTTGAACCATCAGAGGTGTGCCTTGCGGCTAGAGCCCTGTTTCATCACCTGCTCCTAGGACTACTAGAGTGACTCCAAGGGCTAGTTTGCTAACCTCCTGTTCAGAGCCTCAGGGACAGGGACAGAAAAGACTGTCCATCTTGAACTCACATATGGAGCTAGCCTGAGTGAGTCCTAACCAGCGGCGACACCACCGCTATGGCGGAGGAGCATCGCCCACCCACAAGCAGCTGCAAACCTTTTTTAACAATGAAACAATAATAAACTGTGTTTATTATAACTTTGTTGGTAAAGGGGTGGGGCCACAGGGGATGACTGGGATGAGGGGGAGTCCACTGGCTCTCCCCTCAGTGCGCAGGTGTGTTTGGACTGGCCATCTCGGGCAGGCCAAACACACAAGCGCACTGTGCTCTCTCCAACCCGGCACTGTGTTGCTGGGCTGGAGAGAGCAGACATAGGCTCCCAGTCTGCCTGGGAGTGCCCTGGCTAGGCACTCTGACCAATCCTAATGCTACTCCGAGCAGCGTAAGAATTGGCTGCAGGACAGGCTGGGAGCCTGTGCCTCCAGTGACCAGGAAATTATTTATTGATTTATTTATTTACTTTTTATCAAATGGTTTTGTCCCCCTCCTCCTCCCCTGGAGGTGCCGCGCCCCACCCTTTCAGTGCACATCGAGCCATAGCTAGTCCTAACCACCCAAGTGGTGCCCCTCCAGTCTGGACCCTTGGTGGTGGTGCTAAAAGATAGCCAAATTCCAAAACTAATTTAGTGACTTTTGTGGTTCACCCTGACAGGGATTGTGGCTGCTGCTTAAACAGCCCCCCATTCAACTAACAACCTAATTTCTCTCAGTGTTCAATTAAGTGAAATCAGTAGGATGAAGGACTAAGTTGGCCTTCAAACTTGTGACTTGAAAATCACAGCAGGTGTCAAACTTTAATTTTCCAAGGCCCATATTACAAGTTGCACGGTACAGATGGGGTGCAAACTTTATGTGCAATATTTATATTACAGAATGGTAACATCACACCAGTACCACACAATTACAAATGAAAACTGATGGAATGAGGAATTACTGAATGGAACCAATTTTACCCATCGTACAACCGTATGGAATTCCCAGTTCCATGTAATATAAGGCATACATTTTTCCACCTGCTTTTAGCAGGTGGTAAATGTATGCAGCAGTCTCTGCGTGGGGTTTAGGGAATAGGGGAGGCAAGGGACAGATAAGTTCTGGCAGGGTAAGGATTAAATGCTCTGCACTTCCATTAAAAAATTTGATGGATGAGGCTAGGCTGAGCTGCTACGTCATCTCACCGTCTTGAGTACTAGCTCGCCCATTCCAGAAATCTGATAATCAAGACTGTGATGCTCCTGAATTGTGGCCATTGGATGCTGCTGCTAAGTCACCTTATTGTCTTGAGTACTAGCTAGCCCATTCCAGAAATCGGATAATCAAGACTGTAATGCTCCCAGATTGTGGGCATTGTGAACCCCATGGCCAGTGATATGAGACCTCATCTGAATTTCAAAGGCAATCTCTGCCCTCTTCCTGTGCTTCTAAGCAATCAAAGCAGAAATCACAAATTGTCTTGATTTGCAATTCAATTTATATAGTGCTAACTACTTACATGAGTGGTAATAAGTGCTAAATAGATGCTAAAAGGAGACGTTTTTTGTTTTTTAAATGCAGTGACCATTGGCAGTCGAGATGTTTCTGCCAGTAGCCCATTTCATGTGGTGGGGGAACAGTGTGTGTGTGCGAGTGGAGGGGGTGTTGTAGCTTTGATTATAGAAATGTCAAGAACTGGCTAAAAATAAGAACATACAAAATTATGTTGGCAAAATAGGTGTGGGATGTGTGGATAGCAAAGATGGTTAGTAGGTAATAGTCCCAATCCTCTGGGTAAAATGTTTCTGGCTGCCTTTTGTTTTTTATTTCTACAGTTTTATATTTAAAAAAAATATGTCCCAAAGGCATGAGGGTGCTTTATATGCGCACCAGATTACGTTACACAAAATCAGATATTTTTTAGGCATTAGGAGATTGAGTGATTTGCCATCAAATCACTCAATCCCAGGGTCCCAGGATGTTGACGCATGGATTCAAACCTCACGCCCCAGTTCAAAAGTCAGCAGCTCAGGCCATTAGGCCACATCTCATCAGTTAGTATTGGGGTCAGTGGAGGTTGGTGATCTTTGAAAGTGGTGGGGCATAATGTCCTGCAGAAGTTCACCCCATTCTTTTTCGCGATTTGACTCACTCATACTCACTCCATCTCACATTTAGACCCAAATTAACAAATACTTTGTGCTGGGTTTGCCTCACAAAAGTGGCACAAACCAGTGCAAAATCTTTTTTTAAATTTACTTTCCAGCACAAACTTGTTTTGCACTGGAATGCTGCCCAAAAGTAACACAAAGCAACAAAAAGCACTGCTTTGTGTTACTCTGCATTAAAGGGTCAATCCATGGGTGGCACATGGGTGTTTCCATGCAACAACTCATAGTTTTTGACACAAAACCGTATCTCCTAACAATAGTAGAAAGTGTTTTGTGCCAAAAAATAAAGGGCACTTGAAAGCAGGCATAAAAAAAGAGAAATACTTTTATTTTGTCTTACATTTCCCATTTTTCATGTGTACTGCACTGTACAGCACTCATCCTAAGTAGGAAAAGTTTAAAGTTAGTTAAAGCTTGATATTTTGTCCTGGAAGGGCTCCCTTCTAGTACAAAACCTATGCTAGACTCACACAGACACCGCTGCATTATGGTACAAATGTGTGAACATGGCGCTTGGCAGCCAGCGCTAGGAGAGAGCAGGATAGTGACATATCTTTGTAAATATATTGCTTTCCTGCTCTCTCCCTCTCATGCAACAAAACAACTTTGGGTGTTGTGCTGCATTGTTTGAAAGATTTGAAAACCTGTGCCTTAGTCTCGTTCCTCTCACTTATTCTAACTCACATCCTCTCACCTGCTCATTCTCACTCATACTTATTCTCATTCACTGTTACTCACACACACACTCATAATCACAGTTTCTCATTCCCACTTACTAATACAATTACACTCTCTAACTCTGGGCCCGGGTGCAACTGCACCTGCTGCACCATTGATAGCTACACCAATGACTCACTTCCACTCCCTCTCACAACCTCCAATCAGTCACTTGTCCTAACCCACTCATACTATGTCACTAACTCCCTCATACACAATTTCAACTAATCATACACACTCCCAAACACACACACACCTTCACTTTGTCATGAGGTTAATCGTTAAGCACATACTCACACTTATTTTTGCCTATTTTAGTTTAGGTCTGAGGCCTTTGACCCTATCACCGAGTCACTTGCCATTTTATTCCTTTTATTATTTTAGCAAGGCATCATTTTAGAGTTGATGTTTTATTACACTTATCTATTATCCTTCTCTCGTAACTTTGTTACTCATTGCTTTGCATGACATTTTATTCTGTGTTCGCATCAAGGCTTCATATAAGTTCCCGGGTATTGCCGGTACAGAGAGGGAACAGTGTCTAACTTACTCAGAAAGGGACTTGTTGACACGTCAGGGCAGTTCCTAGCATAACACAATGTTTATTAGAAAACATCAGACTGCCTTAGTATCCTTAGAGGGGACATTCCAGTCAGATTGCCATCTTGTGCTGCCTGTCCCCTTTTCAGTTTCAGCAGAAACTTGGCACTTCCTCTTCTGTCACGGAGGAGGATTTCCAGCAGACTAACCAACCTCTCCTTTACCTTCAACACAGGTATGGAGCTCGTGCTACACTTCCGGGACTAGATAGGTGGATTAGGTCTATCACTGCTACTTGTTCTCATGCAGGAATCTTAGCAATCTGTGTTTGAATATTGGTAATGCTACTGTGACAAATATGGTGGGACTGTTTTATGTTTCACTTTCTTGTTCACTGTTGAAATAGTGTCTGGTTCCATCATCCTTATAATCACACCTCATGCCTTTTTACTAAGGATGCATTTGCTTCAGTAAATCCCATTGAACCAAGATATGCTACTGCTCGTCATTACATGCATGAGATTTGTGTATCTGAGAGAATGGAGCAAGTTCTCTTTCCACAACAACTTCCCGAGGAGTCAAAGAGTGTTTTGAGATGGGCTGCCACAAATCACTTTTACCTATGGTATCTTTGAGGTGCTGCTAGATGACCGAAAGGTTTAGGCCGACAGCTGCCACGCGGTTTGGGATCAGACTCAGTCTCCCATACTCAGTGGTGCTGCCGCCCAAAACTCAGCAGTTTCGTTATTTTGATGAAAGCCTCATGTCATGGCACCACCAACATTGGTTAGGCACTGATTTTTGAGCTCTCCCAAGTATCTCTCTCTCATTTTGTGTGTAGACACCCTAGTTATTATGTATGAAGACATCTGTGGTATTAGGGACATCCTCCTCAGCTAAATAGGTAGTACCTACTTTTGGCTGCAGGGTGTTCAAGCTAGAACCTTTTAAAAGGCTACATCCCACTTTGTGTTTCTGTCTCTGAACAAGGTATTACATTGTAACATTTGTTATAATGGCAGACCCCAATAGGGTCACAGGTAATATCAGACTTCCTCTCACAATGCATTTATTACAACATGGACTCACAGAGGAGGGAGGAGAAGTAACCTTCGTAGTTGAGACACACGCAGCTTACAGAGTCAGAAATTCTTTACTCATTGGTCACCTTTCCAGCAACAGATGGGAACACACATACATTTCATCATTACACTCCAGCAAATGCACCTGCACAATACAGACTATATACATATGCTTATTTAGAAATACCCCTTTCTTATCAAGAACACCAAAATATGCTTGATGGCGCCCTACCACACGTCCAACAGAATGTTAGACTAGTCCACTAAGTAATGATGGACCAATGTAGCCAGAATTGTCCATGTACACCACAGGTAGATACAATGGCGGTAGGAGAAATACGCCACCTGTACAGTAATTTAGTAGAAATAAATAGACGCTTAATTCAATTTGTTATGTGGACGTTAAACACCGCCCCAGCAAGGGCTGCTGCAGCGCAACCACATGAGGCAACAGCAGGGATCAACCCGCAACAGTGCACTCAATAATGGGCAAAGTGCCCTTTAAATGTGAAGAAACTCTGGAAGCAGGGTTCTCACAATGTGCTTGCCCTTTGGGTTGGTTCCCTCAGTAGACAACTGCACAACATGAGGGACAGTATTTGTTGCTCTCTATACTACCGAGCACGGTACACCAACACTTGTGAATATACCTGAAGTGTTGAAACAAATTCAAGATGAGTACCGGGCTAGCCAGGCTCTGGATTTGGGGATGCAACTAATAGGCAATTTTTCTACAGTGTCCTCAATAAGTTTAAGGAACCTTAAAGGAGAAGCAGTTGCTCTGACAGTACGCCTGAAGCTCTGGGATGTTCCTTATGGGACCAAGATCGTGAGCTGCCAAAGATTATCGCTGAGACCTATCTTAGTATAGGTCGGGGTAGTTTGTGGGCTAGACTTAGTAAACCTCAACTACAAGGTTAATCCAATAAGGATTCTACCAAGCAAGCAACTGAGGGTTCTAAAAATGCTGGGCAAAATCAAAATAAAGTTACTGTTAAACAAAGAGGAGAATCTCTACATGAGGAGACCTCTGAAAAACGCTATAACCTTGGAAATAGAGACATTTTGAAAACTCCTGATAGATACCAATATATTGACACACGCCAATCTTGTTCCTTCCAGGACTCACCAGGCAAACACAGTGAGAGAGGAGGGTCTTCTGAATAACGAAACAAGTATGTAAAGCAAAGAAAAGATTCACAATGCTCAAATTGAAACTTCCACTAAAAAGAAAGAGAAATCTCCCAGACAGGAAGCACAATTTAAAAGAAAAAGGTGGCAGCTGTCTTGGCCCAAAATGCCACATATTTTGAGAGCTTTAATGAAGAACAGGAAGTGGGCACTGACTCAGCTAGACAGCCTTGCAGAGGTCACAATAGTTCGCTGAAATCTTCAAGAGCTTCTGGATGTGACAGCAACTAACGAGTATTTAAAAGTTGAAACTGCAGACATGCGTGTTTCCCCCGACAGAGTTTACAAATTGAAATTGCAACTCGAAGGAGACAAAGTCATATTCTGGGGAAAATGAACATTGTGCTATGATATCCTATTGGCAGAAAAGGGCTGGCTACCATAATTGTCCTGAAATCTTTCATTTGGGAGAGAGGTTATTATGCTGTCTTTTTTCCCTATCGTTCCTAGGGGATTAGGAGAAGCCTACACAATAGATTGGGCTTTGGCACACACCCCTGTGCTGTATTGCCAATATATAGGTTGGGATAAGCATTCACCCTACCACATAATACCGGTAAGATCTACTCCATTAGCACAATCACAACATCCAATTAAGCATGAATCTGAAGCACCTGTGAGAAACATACTCACACAACTTAAGTACCAAGGTGTTATAGAACCCTGTGTATCTTCTATAACAACCCTTTGTTTCCTGTAGTGAAGCCGGACCATTCAGGCAGAATAGTCTTAGATTACAGACATTGGAACAGCCACACATGTACATTTGCCATACAAAATGCTCACAGCACAACACTTATCAACATTTTAGTGCGCAAAAAGTGCAAAACAACCCTGGACATTTCCAATGGGTTCTTCTGCCAAAATATAGTGCCTAAAGGTCGGGATTTAACTGCCCTCACCTGGGTATAAGACTAGACTTGGACTGTTTTTAGAACGTCTAACTTCTATATTGCATGACATTGACCCTGAGGCATTGTTCTATGTCGATTATATTTGCTTGACGGATGATGACCTGGTCCAACACCTAAGAAGGGTGGATCGTAGGGTGGTGGGTTTTAGCAGAATTTGGCTACAAATTAAATTTCAAGAAAACAAAAATTGCCTTCCTTAGTATCCTGTTTTGGGGATACGAATTATCAGATGAAGGAAAGAGTCAAGCGCCACATTTTCTAGAAAAGTGAGCACAATTACAACCACTAAATAAAAATAAAAAGCTGCAATCTTTATAGGTCTTTTTAAAATTTTGCTAGAGCATACATTCCAGACTATGCGTAGTGCATAAATTCACTGTATGATCTGTTACATTCAGATTTCACAAGTAAATTCTGGACAGTGGAACATTCCTTCATACTCAGAACTTTGCAACAAGACATGTTGGAGGCAAAACACTTATACACTGGGCAATAAAACAAATTTGTTCATCAGAGTAATTTCTGGTGCCATCGGGTTCAACTATTTAACATTCAACAAAAGTGATACAGTTCTAATATCATACAAAGCACATCTATATCCCATGGCTGAACAACGCTTTGCTCCCACTGAAAAGATTTTAACTGCTGTTCAGATGGCTGTCATCAAAGAGACATCCTTGGCCCAGAGGAAACACATTGTGCTTGTGACCTCAATACCAGCTCTTGAAGCTGTTACCAAAGCCAATGTTCCAAACGCAAAAGTATTATATCCACATTGGATACAATGGGCCAGCTCTCTGATGGCCACTGATGTTGCCTATGTTTTTGACCCAAAACTACTGACACAAGAGTTCTTACAATATGAACTAGAATACCCAATGCATACTAACATTTTGTTTCTTGGCCAGTATCAGATGATCATCTATACTGATGTTTCCCCATAACCGGCAGTAGGCACAAAACACCAGTACTCTGCTGCTTGTGCAGCAGTGAGTGGTGTAATGAAGGATGGCCAGTTCCAACCTCAAAACACATACACACAAACATTTGGGAACTGCACTGCACAACTGGCTGAGCTTTAGGCACTCCTGATGGCACTGGAACATACGAATTCTGAATTAAGAACACTCATAGTGTGTAATTTGTACTATTGTGTCCAGTCCTTTATTGAAAATCTACATTACAGGTGACAGAATGGATTCAGAGATCAAAAGGGAACACCATTAAACTCAGGCTTCTGTGGGGGAAAGTAGCCTATCTAAAAAAGATGCTACCAAATATCCATGTTGTACACACCATGGGCCACCTGCGTGTGGGAATTCACGTTGTTGGAAGCAATCTGTCTGATGAAGCAGCAAAGTCAGCAGTTGCTTTGGCTTCCGTTACAGCGGTTACTCATTCCAAGATGACAGTGGATGATGAGACTTTGGCTTCTGGGAAAACTTCCAGTGACAGCAAGCCCTTACCAAAAGCATATCCCGCTAAATATTTCTACTATCGAAGTGCCCAAAATATGACTTTTGTCAGCATACCAGGACAAGGGTGATCATGTGATTCCCCAAAAAAGACCAGAGACAAGAAGTAATTAAAGCAGCGCATGAGGGGGTTGCATCTGCCCATGCTGGTGTGGAACCACAATTTCACTTTTGCAAAAACGCTATTGGTGGCTGGGTCTATACAGACGGACCAGACAGTATATCCTTTGCTGTGACATCTGCCAACAAATAAGAGGGTCCACCACAAAACGGCCACCGTTGACCCCCCTCCTAATTTCCAACAAACCTTTACGGTGTGTACCAGGACCACTGCAGTCCCCTAATACCTGATGGTGCATACGAATACAGTTTAGTTGCAGTTGATTCTTGCTATAGATTCCTATGGGTATGGACAAAACGATCAGGTGATGCTCAAACTGTTATGAAAGACTTGCAAGTCTTCATAGGTACATATACAGTTGCTGCTTTCCATTTGGACCAGAGCGCTGCCGTTGCCTCAAGAGCATTCAGGGACACCATGGCTACGAAGGGGGTCCAACTCCATTTCTCGTCACCCTATCTTCCCGAGGGAAATTCGGTGGTGGAGCAGAAAAACTGTGACTTAAAGCAGTCCTTAACGGAAAGAGTATTAGGTACGGGTCATGGTTGGCTTAACCACCTGTATGGAGTCCAGAGAGCACTCAATAATCTGTCTGGATGGCCCCTGGGAGGGTGTACCCCATGCTAGGTCATATTTGGGGTACCTATGTATGACCTGGACCTTGATGGCCCTGACGTTGTGGTGGCAGACACACTCCTTGACATAAAAGAAAGTGTCACTGTCTTGCCGGAATTACAATAGTTCAGTGATGAAAATTCATCAGCATCTGCCGCTGCTTTGGTAATGAGGGACACACCAACAAAAGCAGGCTGGATTCCAAAGGTTGGGGATCTAGTGTGTGAAAAGATTGCTGTAAAGAAAGAATTTGGCCCATCATATAGAGCACCAGTTCCAATCCTGGCAATACACGGTACCTGAAGTGTCATACTACCCCCGTTGTCCGGTTCCAGAGTGAACCACTTTGTATCCATTGACAATGTCAAGGTACCCCATGTGGCCAGTCCTACACACTAGGCCATGAGCAATCCTGAGCAGTTCCCAGACCCTCTCACTGCCAGTCAGGATGTGCCTCTCCAAGATTTAAGTAACAATGCTGAAACTTCCCAGAGCCTGGAGAGGGTGGAAAATGATCTTTCATTAGTACCTGTCTCTACACCATCAACACGAAATGTCTGAGTCATTTTTCTCAAATTCTACACAAACAGATGTAATTGTTTACTATGATCGACCAAGAGATACATCTGCCAGCTCTTATTCACCAGCACTGAAGCAAGTATTTGCACGGACTGCTTCTGGATATTTTGCCATCAACGATTCATTTTCAAACTCTTCAGCCTCTTCTTCTGCACCTGTATCAAGATCACAAAAGATAGTCAATTGGCTTAAATCTAACTATTTGATTTGCCCATGGAATCATCTGTGGATATTGCTAACTTTGCTTGCCTTCCTTCCTTGGATTGGTTTTGTCATTGTTTTCTTTTTACTGATACATAGTCATTATCTTCCTGATGTTCTTCTGTCGAACTGGTGAACCTTACCTGTCTTCTCATAAGGTCCGAAGGGACGTGTCCCTATTGAACATTCCAATTCCTGAAGGGATTGTTTGGGATAAAGTACCTTTTATTATATACGGTCCCACAGAAATGATTCAAGTTCCATATGTGTTTAAAGTTTCAGTGAATTATGTAATAATACCACGGGTTGTTTCTGATGATTGGGATGTGAAAACAGTTGATTCTATGCTTTCTGAGCTTGAATAATAAACTGTATTTGAAAGTGAAGATGTTTACCAAACAACTGCCAACTATGGTGAAATATTTTGTTACCATCATTATCAACATCACTTTATAAATACAGCTAACACACCGAGAACTGTTTTTAATTATACGCTATGGGAACGTTGTCCAAACCCACTGATGAGGAGCTCTAAAACTTATGTGGGAAAGTTTGCATATTTTACCTTGCACGATGTTAAATAAGCTGAGTCTTATTATTTTAAATTTCTTCCTACGAAGTTACAGATTATCATGTTAACTCACCCCAAATTGATTTATTCAGATTCATTTGTTTCCCAGTTGGCTATTGAAGGATACGAAAATTGGTTGAAGTCAATATACTTAAAGAGTGTGTGGGGAAGTAGAAATTGGCAAATACAGGGGTGGGAAGATTTGTTTAGAGCCTGTCTCATTCCATTACAAATTATATTTGCAAGTGAAACAGTGCAACAAACAAGTTGTTTGTGAAAATTAAAGAAATGAATGCACCCAGTATCCCGCCACCAGCAAAATTCGATAAATGGCAAAAGATTTTAGATTTGACTGAAGAACAGCTCAATGGGTGGGTCCAGAACGGAACATTTAACTCAACACTTTCATGTCCAAACGGGTGGTTATTGTGGCCAGTGAACACAAATGGTTGTCACTCATGATTTGTAAATTCCACAGTGGGTTTTAGAATGAGTAGACTTGACCCTTGTTACATGTCTCACGACACTACGGTATTGTTACCACTTACAGCGTGGGCAAATTATGTCAACAGTAGTTGAAAACAGTCACACTAGCAGCTGTCAAAGAACACCTTAGTCTCCTAGCTGAAAACACAGATTTATAAGATTTTTTGTTTAGGTCCCCATAAGCGACGCACAAAGCAGCTCTTTTATGCAACTTATAATGACATTTTGAAATCATCACAAATGGAAGCAGCTGTCTGGTTAAGTTAAATAGATCAGGAAAATATCCGAAAAGCTTTAGTCGTTGCAGATAATGGAATGAACACGTTGTCCAACTACATTTAAACCTTAAATCCGCGGAAGAGCCCAGAAATGGATCCACTCCTTCCTCTCCGGGAGGACACAGAGGGTCAGACTCCCGCCCTACACTTCTAGACCCACAGGATCCTCACTGAGTCCCATACTGTTCAACGTATACATGGCCCCTCTTGTTAACATCGTCAGAAGCCACGGTATGAACATCCTGTCATATGCCGATGACACACAACTCATCATTTCCCTCACCGAAGACCCGGACACAGCCAAAGGGAACTTTTACGCAGGAATGGAAGCCATCGCCACCTGGATGAGAGAAAGCTGCCTCAAACTCAACTCCGACAAGACGGAGCTCATCATCTTCGGAAACGCCACCTCAGCTTGGGACGACTCCTGGTGGCCCGCATCCTTCAGCACACCCCCCTGCACCGACTGAGCACGCTCACAACTTAGGAATCATCTGCGACTCCTCCCTATCCATGACCCGCCAGGTAAACAATGTCACCTCCTCCTGCTGGCACACACTCCGCAAACTCCAGAAGATCTTCAGATGGATCCCAGCAGACTGTCACAGGACAGTCACCCAGGCCTTAGTCACGAGCAAGCTCGACTACGGCAACACCCTCTACGCCGGCACCTCAACTAGGAACATCAAAAAACTTCAACTCATCCAGAACACCGCTGCCAGACTCATTCTGGACTTCCCTCACCGAGAACACATCTCCCAACACCTGAGGGCCCTCCACTGGCTACCGGTCGAAAAGCGAATCGCCTTCAAGCTTCTCACCCACACGTACTAGGCCATACACAATGCAGGACCAACCTACCTGAACCACCATGTCTCCTTCCACACCCAAGCCAGATCCCTCCACTCCGCCCAGATGGCCTTGGCCACCATCCCTCGCATCTGCAAAACCACTGCTGAGGACGATCTTTTACCTACACTGCAGAGAAGAGCTGGAACAACCTCCCTCTGCACATCAGACAAAGCCCGTCGCTCACCATCTTCAGGAAAAACCTCAAGATGTGGCTCTTCGGGTGAGGCCCCCCCCCCAGCGCCTTGAGACCCTCAAAGGTGAATAGCCGCGCTTTACAAATACTGATTGATTGATTGATTGATCTGTGGAGATACAGTCCCATTAAATACAAAGTTTCCTAAACATTTTGGTAAATTGATATGTCACATATTTAATGCTTCTAACATCATGGAGATTGTACACTTCTTTAAGGCTGTTGGCTCTGGGTTTGGTACCTTTCTAACTATATTTGGCATTATACCTTCAGCCATACACTCCATATTTACGAGAGTTTTTTGGGGATTACCTGTGACTTTGGCTTTGATTGGTTGTATATTGCTGTTGCTAATTTTTCTTTGCAATTTCTGCCCCACCACAGCAAGAAGGACTAATGGCGCTTCCACCAGCCCAACTGTGTTGTGATCGCATGATGCAGTATTTCGGAGCACCACTCTTGAAAGAACTGGAGTCGGACTGGTCTATGTCATTCAGACCAGTCTTAAACCGTGTGCATCCCGTCTTTCGATGCCACTGGTGCCAGTTCAAACATGCACCAAAGTGTGTCTTGCTATGCAGTGTGTATTGCCTTTGGATGCAGGTTTGCTGTTGTTCTCGATGAGGGCTCATCACCAGACTTGCAGATTGAGATTGCGATTGCTACAAGAAGCTTCCTCTGAGCCGTCATTTGGGGATCAAGTGGCGCAGGAGCTATTAGACCTTATATTTCACAGGATGCTGCCGCTTTGGCCAGACCACGGCTGAAGCACCGGAACATGAGTGCTCCCTCGCCTTCTTCCGACCGAACTGGTTAACGTGTCATCTACCAAAGTGGAGTCATCTCTAAATGTATTTACATTTGAAGAAATTGGTATTTTTTTTACAGGATCATGACTATTGTCAATGATCTGATATTTAGCTTTTCATCTTTTGATGACTTTTTTGCATCAATTCTAAAGTTCTAAATTGTCCTTTTACATAATTTGGCTCGCTCTTCATAGACATTTTCATCTCCATTCAGGTATATCTTTAGCATGTTTAAATTCGTTTGTAGCAACATTAATGGTAGGGTTTTATTGTTAGACCACAAAGCACTCTTGAACCGACAATGGGGAGGGTGTTGTGAGGTTAGTGGTTAGGCACATACACTTATTTTTGCCTATTTAAGTTTAGGTCTGAGGCCTGTGACCCTTCACCGAGTTACTTGGCATGTTATTCCTTTTATTATTTTAGCAAGGCTTCATTTTAGTGGTGATGTTTTATTATTCTCATCTATTGTCCTTCTCTGCAGAATTCTGTTATTCATTTATTTGCACAACATTTCATTCTGTGCTCGCATCAAGGCTAAATATGATAGGTTCCTGGGTATTGCTGGTCCAGAGAGTACAGTGTCTAACTTATACAGAAAGGGGTGTGTTGTCACGTCAGGGCAGTTCCTAGAATAACACAATGTTTATTATAAAACTTCAGACTCCCTTAATATCTTAAGAGGGGACACTCCAGTCAGATTGCAGTCTTGTGCTGCCCACCGCCTTTGCAGTTTCAGCAGAAACTTGCCACTTCCTCTTCTTTCGCGGAGGAGGATTTCCAGTAGACTAACCAACCTCTCCTTAACCTTCAACACAGGTATGGGGCTCGTGCTACCCTCCCGGACTAGATGGACGATTAGGGCTATCACTGCTACTTACTGTCATGTAGGAATCTTAGTAGTGTGTGTAGGAATATTGGTAATGCTATTGTGACAAATATGGTCGATCTGTTTCTATGTTTCACTTTCTTGGTCACTGTTGTAATAGTGTCTGGGTTTATCATCCTTATAATCGCACCTCATGCCTTTTTATGTAGGATGCACTTGCTTCAAAAGGTCCTATTGAACCAAGATATGCTTCTTCTTGTCACTGCATGTATGAGACTTGTGTATCTGAGTAAACGGGGCACTATCTGTTTCCACCACAACTTCCCAGAGGAGTCTAAGAGTGTCAATTGGTGGGCTGCCACAAATAACTTTTACCTACGGTATCTGTGAGACGCTGCTACCTGGCCAGAAGGGGCAAACCAACACCTGCCACACGGTTTGGGATCAGACTCAGTCCCCCACACTCACTCGTGCTGCTTGCCCAAAACTCAGCAGTCTCATTACTTTGGTGAGAGTCTCACGACAATTCAATCCCATTCACGTTCAATCACTCACAAACACATATACACATGCATAGAGAAATAACATTTTTGTTATACTTACCTTTCTTACTTAGCTGGCAACTCAGGCTCCATGGCAGCAGCAAAGCAGGAATCTGGTGCAGGGAATTGGAACCAGCAAGCCATTATTCCCAACAAGGAGCCAGACGGAGCAGCAAGGGCAGGATTGAAAACGGGAAGGTCCACCTCAATTCCAGCACCAGCATATTGAAATGACTGTAGGCCTTAAATAAGCTGGGATAGTGCTGGGTATCCCATCCCTGCTGCACTGTGTGGGTTTCCATTGGCTTCAGGGATTCACTGATGTGCGCACTGACAGCCCCATTTTAGCAGATGTACTTTGCTGCCTAAGGCATGTGCGGTATGTCTGCAAAATAAAATGGATTTTGCCTCTGTGAGGGGACCGTAGGTCAAATACACTGCACACAAACACAGTGCAGACATCCATCTACAGACTGTTTTATTTAGAAACAACACTTTGCAGCTGGATCATGCCTCAGTCCCTTCTGACTCTTTCTCCTCCTCCTTCTTGTTGTAACTTGAATTGTTGCTATTCTCTTTATAGTTACCAGTTCTCTGCTGCTCAACTAGTATGTGTGTGAGGTCACATAATGTTGACGAGTAGTTAGTTGTCGTGAATGGTCAGTTGTTGAGAGAGGGCTGAGCAGTAAGGATGCTGCTTCTGGTGGAGTGTTACCTGTAACCTGTAACTAAGCTGAATAAATCTACATCTTACAACCTACAAAGGGTCCATCCTGAATTACAACACTTCTGTCATTAGTAGCCTGGAGAAGAGGCAGAGAGAGCTGACCTGCACACTGGCAGTGTGCATGAAAACACAAAACTTGTGTTCTTGTGAACATTGGTAAATTAAAAATGCACATGCACCTCACAGGAGGCGTAGGTTGGGAGAGTGCCTCTTTTGACATGGTTATCTTTCCACTTTATTCCTGGAACATGATGTGGTTTTGAACTGTAAGTGCAAACAGGGTCCCATGGCCAGATCTCTTTCCCCAAAACTGTTCTGTGATTGGCAACTTTAGCCACCCTTGTAAGTCACTAGTAAATGGTACCCCTGGTACCTAAGGCATGGGTGCTGGGGAGGACTGCAGCATCAATTATGCCACACTGAGAGGCCCCACACCAGCCTTATGCAGAATGCCATTGAGGTGCCTCCTACAAAACTAACATCTCTGGCACCTAACCTAACAACCTAACATCTCTGGCATGGTTGCTGACTGGTCGTAGACAGTCTGCCACCACCAGACAGCATTCTGGACCACTCTGCTCAGATGGGAAGCTTTAAAGGCTATACTGCCTTTGAAATGCAGCCCTAGCCTCTGCTGCCACTAACAGGAGGCAACACCCCGGTTCGGCCCCCACTTTAGGTGGGAAAAGTTGTGGGGAAACTAGAAAGAATAGGAGTGGCCACACTCAGCCAGCACCACCCCTCAGTTGTGGCCGGCAAGGTGACCCCTCCATTTAATCATCCTCTATCTTGGATGGAAGGAAAAAATAGTCAACTGGGGTCGAAGTTTTGTCCCTCTCCCAAAGGAGGTGGTCATATAGTGGGTGTAGCCACCCTAGGGTTCCCTCTTAGGTTACTTTTACCAGGTATCCCGCTAAATACAATATTTAGGTGGCATCCCCTGACCACAAATTGAGATTCCTGATGACCTAAAAAGAACTGGACACTGCAGAAGTTGTTACAGCAGAGAAGACTGAAGACACCAACTGACTAGGCCCCAGCCCTACTGGCTTGTCTATAGCCCTTGATAAACCTGCGCCAAAAGATGACTTGTTCTGCATCCCAGTGAACTCCAAAGCCCTGGGAGGACTTCCTGCTTTTGATAAAGACCAAGACCTGACCAAAAGAAACCAACTTTAAAGAAGAAGTTTGCCTAAGGAACTCCGAAACCGCCACTGGAACCACCTCTGCACCCGACGCCTATTACCTGAGCCCAAGTTGCCCAATGGCCCTGTGCAGGTTCCCCAGTGCTTCTGAGCAAGAGTCTACCATTGGCTGACCTCTGCCGGACTTTACAGCAACGCCTGCAGCCTCAATCCAAAGCCTCCCCCTCACCACAACCTGCACAGTAGGCTGTTTCTGGTGCCAAAAGACACCCCTGCACCTGGAGCCCTTTGGGGCCTTGGGGATCTGGACAATCAGTGTCCCTACAACCCTGGGCATCTCTACTTACCTGGACATCTGTGAGTTGTCTTCACTTGGCCTCCTGGCCAAAGCCTGCAGCCTGTTTTCTGAAACCGATCTCCTCCATTGGACAACATTGGGCACCCAGCACTGTGTTGGTCCTCAGTACCCAGCCGCCCCTGTGCCCCTGAGGGTGTAAGTTTGGTGCTGCCTTGTGGTCCTCCCTTGTACTTACCTCAGTTCCAGGAAATTGACCCCTGACCCCCGCTCAACTCACCTGGGAGCAGCGCATCTTCTATTACCCCTTGGCTACATTGGTTAGCATCGGGCGTCCAATGCTTTTTTGGCGCTCTGCACCCAGCCGACCCAGTGCCGCTGAGGGTGTAAGTTTGGTGCTGCCCTATGGCCCCCCTGTGCTTACCTCGACCCCCGGAGACCAACATCTGACGCCGCTTGTGCTCACCTGTGAGCCGTTCATTTCATACACCCCCAGTCTCCTTTGGTTAACATTGGGCACCGACTCAGAATTCGACCTCTGCACCCAGCCGCCCGTGCTGCTGTGGGTGCACTCATGGTGCTGATTTGAACCTTGCCTGGTGTAGACCTCAAAACCCAAAGACTAGATTTGTAAGTCATTTACCTACCTTCAAAACTGCATTTTTGTTTTTCACCCATATGATAACATTGAAGATTCTGAAAAATACACTATGTTGATTTTTGAAACTGAAAAGTATTTTTAAACTGGTTACTCTGTAATGAAGTTCTTGGTCTTAAAAATTATTTGAAGATCCATGTTATTTTACTTGAGTTATTCTTTTGAGTGTGTCTTCATTTACTGATGCTGTGAGTACAACAGATACTTAGCATGACTGGTAGATAAGCCTAACTGCTCATCCACACTACCATAAAAATAGAGCATTGGGTTGTCTACTTCTGCTCCTGGATACCAAGGTAGGGTTGCCTGGACTCTCTGCACAGTGCACATCATTTTAGTTCACTATATTGAGAGCCAACGTCCTGCAGGGGACTGCTCCCAGAAGTCCCTGATAAGGAGCCACTGCTGATTTTCATCAATATGGTGGCTTCACAATGATATCACATCACACAGATACTCTCACAGGCCATATGCATGCAGCAATGTGGTGCAACACCTCACTGTGCTCATCTGCCTGAAACTTGCTCTTTCGCTCAGTTTGGTTGTTCTGGGACACACATGCAATGCATTTTCTCCTAAGCTTAGCTGAGTGCAATCGAGTTCTGACCACTCACAATCCACCTCCAAGAAGGTCCTTGCATGCCCCTTACCCTTTGCATGTGGTAGTCAGACACATAATAGGCTAAAGAGGTGGACCAGAATGACACTGTTGATAGACAACACCTGGCACGTCTCAAACTAAAGCTTTCTGTCACAGCAGCATGGTGTTCCACAGTCTGCTCTGCTCTCATGTGTTCTATCATCCTTACCTTCTCTGCACGTGGCAGTTAGTGGTTGGAAAACATGAAGCCAAAGAGAGAACAGTGCCTGCTCCAAATCCAAGAAACATTCACATTTCAAAGGATCCAAACCGGTAAATGTAGACCCATGGGTTAACACACCTACTTCAGAGACATGGTCCACCTGACTCTCCTCTTTTCAGAGTCCATCTGTTGTAAAGCTCAGACTTGGTGCTCAGAGACAAGAATTTTAAAATGTATCTATTTTCTTTTACTTTTCTTTTGTCGTCAGGCCCACTCTTTAATTTACATTTGCAACAGTGCATTATAATTTGCTGGTAATCACCTGGACCTTAGCACTGTTCATCCTGCCCCATGTCCCTCATGTCACTCTTTCCGTGTGTCTGTCTTCTCACGGTTACCTGCAATCCTCACTTTTATTTCTCAACATGCCCCTTCCTAACTCATACTTTTTCTTGTTTCATATTTAACATTGTCTCCTTGACAGCCTGATTTTCGCTGCTCTTTCTAAATTTATTCACTACATATGTAGATCATAAAGACATAAAAGGAAATAGAAAAATGACTTAAAAGCAGTGAACTTCTGGAAGATGTCCACAGCAAAGCACACTCTAGGAAGGAAGAGGGTGTATGATTGAGAGGGGATAAGAAGACAAGATAAATAGAGATCAGCACTGCAAAGGTGGAACAAAGCACAATGTGTCCAAAGTCTTGGAGCTCAAAGTACCATTCAAAAGGGTTATATCTGCTCAGTATCCAGAAGCTCTTTTCAGTGCCTATTTTATTAGGGAGGTGGAGGTGGTTGTTCTTCTGGCGATAGGTTTGACACCTAGAGGAAATTCACCAAGAAAAGTAGGTTATTGTGCATACAGACAATGGACTTCTGCCATAAGCAAACCTCATCATCTTGCAGCCAATTTCCTGCACACATCGGCCCTCATTACAACCCTGGCGGTAAATCCCGCTTACCGCCGTGCAGAAGAACGCCAACATACCGCTGCGGCAGCAGAATTCCGCTACAGGTATTACGATCCACAGCTCGGAATCCGCCACAATACAGACACCCACACAAGTCAGCCACACCAAAGGTCAGTGATAAACTGGCGATACCAAAACCGACACCGTCACGCCAACAGAACGCGGTAGACTTTCAACCGCGGTAAACCATTGGCGGTACACACTGCTGCGCTCAAAATACATCCACATATACAAAACACCACCACATTGGACAATTCGAAATACACACACCTGATACACATACACACACCACACCCACACACCCAATCCAATATAAAACACACACCCACATCACCCACAAACTCTTACTACCAGAAATTTGAAAGCAGGCCAGAGAGAGACACTACCTTAAACAACATCAGCATCCACAGACACACAACAACATCACTTACACAACATCCACGCACCTCAAACAACACACAACAACACATCCCCTCAGACATCACAACAGACACCACCTCACACATCACCCACACCACATCATGGCACCTCAACGACACCCCAGGTTCTCTGAGGAGGAGCTCAGGGTCATGGTGGAGGAAATCGTCCGGGTAGAGCCACAGCTATTCGGATCACAGGTGCAGCAGACATCCATTGCAAGTAAGATGGAGCTATGGTGGAGAATTGTCGACAGGTTCAACACAGTGGGACAGCATCCAAGAACACGGGATGACATCAGGAAGAGGTCTAACGACCTATGGGGGAAGGTGTGTTCCGTGGTCTCCAGACACCAGATTGCAGTACAGAGGACTGGCGGTGGACCCCCACCTCCTACCCCACAACTAACAACATGGGAGGAGCAAGTCTTGGCAGTACTGCATCCTGAGGGCCTTGCAGGAATAGCAGGAGGACTGGACTCTGGTAAGCCAAATCTTCACTACTTTATCCCCCATCCTACCTGCATGCCATCACATACCCCACCCTTACCCTCACACCCATCACCCCAACAACCCACAGATACCCCACCAACACAACCCACACATCCCAAAAACAAGCCTCTATGTAACACCAATGCATTGACACCCATCACCAAAGCATGTCCAGTACAGATACCCACACAGACGCCAAACCAACTATCACACAAGGACCAAGGCAAGAATGCAAGCACTGGAGTAGATGGTCACTCACCCATTGCACACGATGGCACACACAGATGCAATAATCATGCTTTTACACCCCTACAGGACCCCTACCCAACGTCACCGGACAGGAGGTGCCAGACATATCCAGTCCCCCCACAAAGGAGACCCACAGTGATGACAGCAGCTCTGCACAACTGGATCAAGATGACCAGCCTGGCCCATCTGGGACCTCAGGACAGTTGGTTCCCCTGACACAGTCCCAAACCACCACAGAGCCACCCCCCTCAGGAGAACGCCAGCACAGCACCTACCCAGCGGGCCCATCCCTCTGTCCCCAGGACACGTCAATCAGCAGTGTGTCCACCACTACAGGGAACCCAGGCAAACCCACTAACACAGGGCGCTCAGGAACCTGGGGGCAGTGGCAGTGGGCACACAGTTCAGGGGACAGAGGCACAGGACAACAGGGAAGCTGGGAGGACTGCTGTGCGACAGGGGGAGGACAAGCCCAGGGAACCCACTCTCCACAAGGCCCTCTCCAACATCATGGGAGCTTACCATCATTCCCAGAAGAAGATGGCAACAGTACTGGCCAAGTTTCAGGAGACCCAGCGGCTGCAGGAGGAACACTACCTTGGGATCAGGGAGGACTTGAAGTCCATTAACAACACCCTGGTCACCATTGCAGGGGTGCTGCAAGACCTTGTCAACACCAGGAGGGACACAGTGGCACAACAGGGGGCCCCTGACAGTAGCCTGGACGATGAACAGCCCTCCACCTCCGCCGGCGCTAGTGGACAGGAGGCACCGCCACAGGAACACAACACCAGCACCCCATCCCCTGCAGATGGAGAACCACCCCGCAAACGGTCCCTGAGATCCAGGAACAAGACAGAGAACATTGTCAAGACCCCCACCAAGAAATGAGACCACCCTGAATGTCATCCTTCTGTCCCACTTTCACACCCTGTCCATCCTTAAACTGCCCTAGCTCCACTTCCTATGCCCCTTTGGACAATGCACCTGTGAGACTAATAGACTGGACTCTGCCTTGGGTATTCCTCCACCATCACCCTTGACCATTTTACAATCCACTCCACTATTTAGCACTTAAATAAACACCCTTAAATCACAAAACTATCTGGAGTCAGTCTGTGCTTTCGCAAATGTGTATTTGCAATAACTGAGTAAAGATGCAATATCCATTGTATTGTCAACATATCTATGTCACACAGCTCTAGTCCATGAGGAAAGAAAGCAGATGAGGGGGCTGAGGCCTACATGTGCAGATGGTGAGTGTATGTGGTCATGGCATGGGTGGGAACTGGTGGGCAATGAGTATGACGGTCTGGCTGGGTGAGTAATGTCCTTTCTCCCTGTACCATTCCTCTAGGTCAGCGCCCACCAGAAGAAGACTATTTGGCATGCCATCGCCAAGGACGTCCGGACCCTGGGGGTCTACCACAGACGGAGCACCCACTGCCGTAAAAGATGGGAGGACCTGCGCCGCTGGAGCAAGAAGACAGCGGAGGCCCAGCTGGGGATGGCCTCCCAATGTGGGAGGGGTGCCGTCGCAACCATGACCCCCCTGATGTTCCGGATTCTGGCGGTGGCCTAGCCGGAGTTGGATGGGCCCTTGAGGGCATCACAGCAGCCACAAAGGGGTGAGTACACTCTCATTCAGCTGACTCTGCGCGCCTTACGAGGTGTCTGGGCGGGGGAGGTGGGCAGTGGGTTCCCCTAGACCAGGACGATCTTGGTAGGCAAGGTCCCTTGTGAGGCAGGCTATGTGGCACCCCAATCCCACTAGTGGTAAGAGCCATCTACACCTAGTCAGGCTCCTGTGACTTCCAGGTGTGCAGCAATTGGGCTTAGGCCTCATACCACATGGGCATGTGAGAAATCTAGGAACTATAAGTGCATGGCGTAGTGCAGAGGGCTGCTCACTGTCTGTTGTGTCTGCCAACGGTAGTGGTGTTGCATGCACTGAACGTGTCTTTCTTCTGTCTTTCCCTCCCCCTTTTTGTGGTCTCCCTGTTCTTGTGTGCAATAGCATCATCAGGCAGAGGAGCATTGGCACCGGAGCAGGAGGGAGCTGCATCCCACTTGGCCCTGGAGGGTGAAGCTGCGCAGTCTGAAGCCACCAGTGGAAGGGAGGGCGAGGGGAGCTCCACGGCGGGGACAGGAGCAGAGACCAGCGACAGGGACTCCTCCTCTGATGGGAGCTCCCTTGTGGTGGCGGGCCCCTCTGTGCCCACCGCATTAACAGGTACAGCCGCCACCCCCACTACCAGCATCGCCCTCCCAGAAGCCCCTCAGCGTCTGTCCCCTGCCCACTCACCCAGGAGCGTGGGCATCTCCTTCTCCCCAGGCACCTCAGCCCCTGCCCCAGTCAGCCCTGCTGCCCTCAGTGAGGAGGCTATTGACCTCCTGAGATCCCTAACTGTTGGGCAGTCTACCATTCTGAATGCCATCCAGGGTGTTGAGAGGCATTTGCAACAAACAAATGCATACCTGGAGGGCATTCATTCTGTCCAGGCAGCCCAACGGAGAGCATTTCAGGCTCAGAACTGATGACAGCCATTGTCCCTGTGTCCAGCCTCCCCCTCCAACCTCCTCCACCCAGACCCAATCCCCTGTACCTCTGCCTATCCCAAGCACACATCAGACCAGCGTGCACACACATCAACACACAAGAGTGGCTCAGGCAAGCATAAGCGCCACACATCCCACAGGCACTCACACAAGCAACATATCCATGCACACATACCAACATCCTCTTCCTCCACTGTATCCCCCTTCTCCACGTCTCCCTCCTCCCTCCCAGTCTCGTCTCCACTTACACCTGCATGCACTACATCCTCAGCCACTACCTCCATCACCAGCACGCCCATCACCACACACCGCTCACGTGCAATCACCACCCCCACTACCATTCACACATCCCCAGTGTCCTCTCCCAGTATGTCTGTGAGCCCTCCTCCCAAAGTACATAAACTCAGGCACACACCCAGCCAACAGCCATCCACCTCACAACAGCCTCCAGCCCATGCACCTTCACCCAAATTCAGCAGACGTACACCTCCTACAACCGCTGCCTCTTCCTCCACTCCCAAACCCCCTCCATCTACCCGTCCCACTGTGTTGAAAAAACTTTTCCTGGCTAACATTGACCTCTTCCCTACATCGCCCCCCCCACACGGCTTCCCCTAGGGCCAGGCTTTCCAGTTCCCAGCCAGGCACCTCAGCCACCACATCCCCAGGCACAGTGGTGCCAGAAACTGCGGGCTCATGGAGTGCGCCAACCATCAGGACTGCCAGTGTGCCACTAAGCGAGGGCAAGGACATTCCGCCACCTGCCAAGGTGAAAAAGGTGCCCACATCCTAGAGGGAGAAGCCGAAACCACCAGCCACCAAGGGGTCATCGAAAATTAAAGGGGATGTTGGCAAGACAACTGTGCCACCATCAAAGGTGGGGAAGGGCCAAAAACAGAAGAGCAGGTCAGGAGAGGGCATGGTGGCACAGACTGAGGGACCAGTGTCACACCTTCTGTCCACGTCCACGCCAACTTGTACGGCGGCGAACACCGCCACCTGCACTGCCACCTGCACCGCCTCCGGCACATCTACAGCCGCTGCGACAGTTCCCAGCCTCTTCCCCGGTGGGAAGCCATCCGAGGCCAGCGATGCCAGCACTGCCACCACAGACACCGCCGCAAGCACCGCCACGACAGACACCGCAGCAAGCACCGCCACAACAGACACCGCTGCAAGCACCGCCAGCGACCCCACGACGTCCTCGGACAGTGGCACCACCGCTGACATGCCTACCATCCCCGGTGGTCAGTCTGGTGGTGAGTTCCAGGACCTTGGGCAGCTTCCATGAAACATTACTGTCATCACTGTTGGCACCTGCAGGTGGAATGCGAAGCTGCAGCAGTGTGAGGTATGTTGCTACCTCCATGGCGTATCATGCTACCTGTACCTCGCCAATGTCATAACACGCACACCCAGGTGAGGGAATTGTACCGGCCACACTGCACGTGGAGGACTCTGGGCACCACGCTCCCTCCAGAACCAGCGGAGAGATACATCCACTACCTCAATCCTTGGCAGGAGGAAGCACTCTGGGCACCAGGCCCACTCCAGAACCAGTGGAGAATGACATCCACTACCTCAGTCCTTGGCAGGATGAAGCACTCTGGCCACCAGGCCCCCTCCAGAACCAGTGGAGAGATACATCCACTATCTCAGTCCTTGGCAGGATGAAGCACTCTGGGCACCAGGCCCCATCCAGAACCAGTGGAGAATGACATCCACTACCTCAGCCCTTGGCAGGATGAAGCACTCTGGGCACCAGGCCCCCTCCAGAACCAGTGGAGAATGACATCCACTACCTCAGTCCTTGGCTGGATGAAGCACTCTGGGCACCAGGCCCCCTCCAGAACCAGTGGAGAATGACATCCACTGGAGAGACTGTGGCTTTGCACTCCCCAGGATGCAGCAGTGGGCAAACCACCCAGTGGAGAGGCTTGAGAGACTGTGGCTATGCACTCCCCAGGATGCAGCAGTGGGCAAACCACCCACTGGAGAGACTTGAGAGACTGTGGCTTTGCACTCCCCAGGATGCAGCAGTGGTCAAACCACCCACTGGAGAGACTGTGGCTTTGCACTCCCCAGGATGCAGCAGTGGACATGGAGCCCCCTCGTGCAGCAGTGCCGTTGTGCGTTCATCTGGCTGAGGTGCTCCCCTCCCCATCCCCCTGAGGTGCCTGTTTCATTTTGATCGGATGCCCCTCCAGTGTTCTCTACGTTTCTAGTCAGGTATCTAGTGTGGGCTTCGCCCATGCATTTTTTGCCCAGTGATCCACGGACAATGATTGGTGCACTATCTGGACTTGTGTAGTTGGTGTACATAATTGTATTGACTGGATTTTAAACGTTGATAATGAGATTTCACATGATTACATTCGTTGAAATAATTTCCTTTTGTCCTTGCATTCTTCCAGGGGGTGGGGGAAGAGGTGTATGTGTACTGTTGCTGCATGTATTTGTGTGTATGTTGTTGTGGGTGAGGGTGGGGGTGTTGCGTGTTGCGTGTGTGTGTCACTCTCTTTTCCCTCCCCCCTCCCCTGTGTTGTAGGTGCAGTACTCACCATGCCGCCGTCTTTGGTGCTCCTGATAGAAGAGAAGGAAGACCAGCATCGGCAATGTCTGCAATTAAGGCTCCATGGCGTCCTGGTTCCTCGTGGGGTGTGGAGAGGGGAGTGTTTTCCCTTCTGTGTACTGTTTCCACCGTGTTTTTGTTCGTGTTGGTTCCGCCCCGGAAAAGGTGGTGGATTTGCCTCTTGTGATATGGTGGGCGGTACTTTGTCCTCCGCCTGTCTGTTGGCAGTTACCGCCGCGGTGTTGTTTCTACTGCCGTGGCGGTCTGAGTGTTAAAGTGGCTGTCTATGTTGGCGGTTTCCGCCAAGGTCATGATTCCATTTTTTTTCCCGCCGGACTGTTTGCGGTATTATCACCGCTTTAACACCGACCGCCTGGATTGTAATGAGGGCCATAATGTGGAACCCATGTACAGATAAAGCAGAAACCGTGTACTCATGATTTGTTTTTTATTGAGCTGGAACTGAGTTCCTGCATAGATAGCGCTGCGGCCCTGGGAAGACAGAGCTCTTCCAAGTATGTATTTGAGCTCCATTGCAGACAGTGCTGTGCCCCTGCACAGACAGAGATCGAAGTGAGCCAGTTTAAGGCAGAGTTGGCCTCTTTCAGCATTCCTTCCTGTAATGTAAAACCCAAGCTTCTGTGGGACTGAGAAACCGGGACCAGCTAATATTGTGTGGGATTATAACATCTCTCACCTGCGTTAATCTTCCATATGGCCTGTTTTGGATAGGGAATGAGGTGGAGAAGGTTTGAGGGAAGATAACAGTGAGAGAAAAGGGATTGAGAGAAGAGATTGAAAAAAGAGAGCACAAGATAGGCAAAGTAGATAGCAGTGAAAGAGAATCAAGCATGTGTGAGAATATGGACAGAAAGGTAAGAAAGAAGTGGGAGGAGAGTGTGACTGAGATGGAAAAGAACAGACTGTGTGTGAAACGTGAGACACCAGAGTGAGAGACATATGAACAACACAACAACAATGATGTTATGATATATTAAGGGTATTTGTGAAGCCACTGCCCACCCCTGAGATTATCCTGGTGCTGAGAAAGCAGGGGATATATTGGCTGTGATGGGGCCTTATCCAGGTAAAGAGGCATGTTTTCATGTTCTTGCCAAGCTCAAGTAATGAGAAGGCAGCTCTAATGTGTGGGGGCAGGTTGTTCCAGTCTTAGGGCACAAGGTATGAGAAATCATGACAGCCAACTCTGGCTCTTTGTATGTGAAGTATGTGTGCAAGCAGGAGTCTGACTGAGCAGAGGTGGGTGTGTTGAAGTTGATGCGGCTATTGAGGTAGGTGGGGTAGCAGTTGCATAGGACTTTGTATGTGTGTGAGCAGATTTAAGAGTGTGGGATAGTAAATGTGGAGCCAGTGGAGTCTTTGAGCAGTGAGGTAATGTGAACACAGTGAAAAGCCTGAATGTGTGTCTGGCCACTGGGTTTTGTATGGTCTTATGTCTTCTAGCAGAGTGTGTTGTCATAGTCCAGCCTGCTGGTGATGAGGGCCTGGATGACTATTCTGCATGTGTTAACTGGGAGCCATTTGAACATTTCATTGAGCATTTAAGGGTGCAGAATCAAGAGACTGTGACTATATTGACTAAAGCAACTTTACAGCAACTTTCACCCATTCCTTTTGCTCCATTCATCAGACGTATGCCTTTCACTCTGTCACTGGGCAGTGATGGTGCAAGTTGTGGATTGGTGCTGATACCAATCTCCAAAGAAACATTTTGGTCACCAGCATACATTTAATTTTAGAAAATTAAGCAGTGGGTTGCAGCGAAGGTGTTGTACACGTGACAGATTCACTTGGCAGCTCAGCTATGTTTTAGAATTGTAAAAGGTGGTCTAGTCCATTTCGGAATTGTGTTTCATGTGGAACATCAAATGTTAACCCTTCAGATACTGAAATAGTTTGCGTTTTACATATTCACTTCCCTGGCATGGTTAAAGCAAGCAAACTCCAAAGTGAGTGAATGGAGGAGTAAAGCATAAAGCTTAGGGGGATTTCTTGCAGGAGCCTCTATTAGTGCATGTACATTAATAATTAATGTATGACTTGGTGGTACCACAAAGGGAAGGACTCCAATCAGGTTGCCCTTAAATCATTGTCCCCTCAGTGGACAAAAACTCTGCAAATTCCCCTATACTGCAAGCTGTGCCTTCCATCGTCTTGTGAGAGAGCACCAGGCATCTGTTCAGGTGAAAGAACATGAACTCTATAGTTCAGGCATTGTGCACTGGCTGAAACTACAGGAGCCCTTTGATAGCAATGCAGCAGTGTTATGGGCATGCAGACACTTTCCCACATGCATGGGTCTACTCCCAGGTCTCCTTCTGGCTTTCTCAGTTTAATCCTACAGAAGTGTCTTCTGCTTTTGATGATCACCATAACAAGAATACATTTAATGGCTTCAGTTCCTTCACTAATATGGCTGTCAACACTACTTCACATGATGAATTTATGTTGCATCATGCACACATTTATATCTGTGCATCTTTATCCAGTCTTCTTTCATTTGGAGAGAAAGAAACAGTGACTGAGTGCAAGTTTGGCTTCTATGTAAGTGTCTGTTTTTATAAGGAAATTAACTGAGACCTAACAAAATGGGAACTGGCTCTACAGCTGTAATTTATGAAAGTGTCTCATTTCTCTCACAGCAGTGCATAGCCATTTTTAAAGAAGTAGTGCAGGGCCAAGAACCGAAAAAGATTCATAAGCAGTTTGAACACTACGTTAGATGACAGAAAATACCAAATTAAGAAAGATTCTCATCCCCACCATGATCACTACTCCACATGGATGGACACAATGGAGATTATTGAGAAGTCATTACATCTTCAAGTAAAAATGCAAGTATTGAATGTTTTGGTGATTTGATTGAACAAAATGCAGTGGTATAAAACCCATGTATTATTGAGGAACCATGGACAATATGTCACAATTACTTGTGAAATACAGATTTTGTTGTCATGATGGTAGACCCTAAACCACTGTGCAGAGGTTTTACATTATCCAGGCTACTAGGATTATGCAGCCTAGGGGACCAAATGTTTATTTATATTATGCAGCACTTTGTCTGACAGTATTATTTTCATCTGTTTGAGATAGAAACAACAATTTTGTTCAAATTCACATATTTTGGAAATTATGTGGGAAATTAAATAAATCCATAATTGTGCTGTAAACTCTGCACAGATTCACATAAATCCACTGATCTCACTACTGCATATTTTTTTATCAATACTTTAATTATGAGCAAAACCTCAACATGAACAACACCTCAAATGGGCAAATGCCCATTGCCCTTTGACTAAAACTAAGCATGTACTATATAAAATAGATAACGGTGCCCTGTCTTTGACATCTTGGTCTTCTGGTGAAATTTACAAACTACAGGGACAAAGATATTACCAGAATCTCTCAATGATAATGTTGGACCAGATTACACAGTTACCCATTATGCATGCTCTGTATGTACTTAACATTAAACCAATGTGTAAAGCAAATAGGTAACCTCAACCTTAATCAAGAGTCAACTCAATTAGGGGCTGCCTATGTAATTACACATAAAAAACAATTTGCATTTTGTCTACTCGTTAGTCTCTGTGGCTCCCCGTCCCTTTTCAGGTGTTGGTGAGCACCCCCTTATTTTGTGACTTTCAGAAGCCATACACAATTTTTTTTATCCCGGTTTATTATTCTCACTGCATGTCTACTTCTCAATGTCCATGGGTGTACTTTCTTGGGCTTATTGGGAGATTTCCCCCACACACATCTTTTTCCCTGGAAGCATTTTATCATTGTACAGTTCACGGTACTTTGAATCAGAAAATACACTTTTCCAGTAAACATTCAGTGGTTTCTCTTATGTGTGACAGACATGCACAGGACTCGCTTTGTACAAGCCATCTTCCAGACATCCAAAGCTTGCAGGTCTGGTGGACACTGTCTGAGCTCCAGCAGTGCTCGGTGTCTTAGAGGAATGCATTGGAGAAGACAAAAGATGTGGCTTTAATGTGCTAAAGCATGAAAGAACAGACAGACACATTCCTTTTCCATGTGTTAGCACATGAAACCCTAACCTACTGACCCTCCAAACACACATTCTAACACTATCTCCACCCCCAGTGTGCGAAATGATAGCCCTGCCCCCACTGTTTAGTACTAATCCCCCAACCGCCCAAGTTCGGGGCTAGTTGCGTCCCTGATCAAGATCGCGTGATACTGGTGTAAGACAGGACAAGGCTGATGTGAGCCTGCTGTCTTCCTCCTCAGATATAAAGAGCACCTTCCCTGCCCTAGGACTGAGGTGCACCGTCAAACACGGACAACAGCCTGCAAAAGGGAAGGTGATGTCACATGATCCTGCTAACCAGCTGGAGCAGACTTCCGCTGTGGATGGTGAAGGGGGTTGTTGGTAGAATTTACACTAAAAAATATGTACCAGTCAGCTGAATCTACGTTAGCCAATCGGAGGCGGCAGCAGCACTTTTAATAGCCTTCCATCTTGAAGTGCCACAAACGTCTAAAAATTAACAATTGCATGTGTCTGCAGTTGTGATGACGACATCCATCATCACTAAATACAGTATCGTTGATAAATCATTGTAAGGTTTCAAACTCCAGATCAGTTAGTGCTTGACATTTGCAATGTTTAAAATATGACCGTTTTCTAATTTTTTGTGACTACCTAAAATACAGATTGTATCCGGTTTCTCAATAAACGTCGAAATCATGGAAATACAAATTAAAATGCTTCTCCCCAATTCCTGAATGTAATCTGTAATTACAGTCGTGGCCAACAACAACGAAAAAATATCGTGTCATTTAACAAAAAAAACAAAAACATTTTTGCCTAATTTAACAGTCCCAGAGAATGAAGGTTTGACCAGCGCTGACACAATTCCAACGTTTGACCTGCTGGGGCTCAGTGGATAATGATTTGATTTGGGTGTTTTAATATCAGTTAAATGTCTAGTTAGAACGTTGCCATACACACATTAAATGCAACCAATGTCGATGGTAAAGTACGCATATTTTTTGTAAAGTGTTTTGATGTAATAAGGATGCTTTCGCTGGGAATGACATAATGACTTATGGGTTGCTGGGACGTAGTCCCTGTGCACTGAAAATATGCTATAAAGCTGCTGTTGCCAAACACCCCTCATACTCAGGATTTGGAAGACAGAGGCAGGTGAGGCTGATTTAGTCAGCGCAAAAGGCACTTGTATGTTCGGAAACGTGTTAAGGCAGGGGCAAAGTGGGCTTTTCAGGGGCCTACATGATAGAGCCAGGTCTGTTCTGCAAAGAGTCTTGCCCTCGTGATTATGAATACATCTTAAACAGTTTGTTTTACATACCGTTTTCTTTTAATTTTATTTTTAATGTAGGTGATGTGTGAGGTCTATTACAGCTATTTTGCAGAGAAATGTGTTTATGTTTCCTGCAGCATTCATAAACAAAGGTTTCTTTTAGAGCAAAACAAGACCAACATATGGTAAATGGGAGGGTATCATAAAGGTTATTTGTGCTACCAGTAGTGAGCTGCTGCTGTGTTATAATATTGAAAACACACATCACTGTCACTGAGTATTAATTGCAGACACATTTAGAATTTGGATGAGTGTGCCTGTGCCCTCTCAGTGATCTGACTAAAGAATGCATGAAAGAGATGAAATTGGATCATACATTCAAAACTGTTCGGAAAAGGTGCCCCCTAAAAATACCTTTGGTCCAAGGCCTCCAAAATCCTTAAGTTGTCCCTGTGCATGTTGCATGGTAATAAAATGCAAGATATTTTAATACACGGTGTTTTGCGATGCCAATTCTAATCCAAGGCTCTGTGCAAAAAGGCGAAAATATCAAGAGACAAGAGGTCAAAACAAAGTACATGAACTTGGGCAGTTTTACTATCTCTTTTGTACAGTGTAACAGCAGAAGATACAGTTCCTTAACTCAGTGGTCCTCATGTCATTGTAAAGAGCTTGACAAGATCAGAGGCTGAAGGAGCCATGTCAGCATTTGAGACACACGCTTACAGGTTACTGTAAAGAAAACTGTGGCAGGGACATTCGTCTGTTGTGCTACATCAATTATGTCTCTCTATCTCTCTACCCTACCTCTCTCTTTCTTTCTATCTCTCTCGGTAGTATCAATGCAAAGGCACAAGGAAAAAAATAAAAATATATATATATATATATATATATAAAACCTTTATAATTTTACTAACGGAAAATAAATATAGAAAGGAAATAAAGTGCCTGACCCCTAAAAAAATCCATGCACTTGTACACTCAACCAGAGCAAGGGGAGGCTTCCTCGGACTAAATCAAGTGTTCAGACGTACAAAGCCATTACTAGGTATGGCTATCTTTGGGCTGCAGTCACAGGAGGAATATTGGCCAAGTATCTGTGAAGCAGATTCAGTTGTGTCAGCAATTACGTTATTTAACGCACTACACCAAACACATCTCTGCCAGGCAAAGAGCCATGAAATGTATTCAGTGAGATCAATTTTCAAAATATATAACAGACACAGGGAACCTGACACACATTTTTAGAGATTCCCTAGACTAATTACATTTTTGGAGGATCGAATACCTGTGGGGGAAAAAAACACATTTGTGCACAGGATATTCTGCATGCAGTTGCGCACCCTTTGTTACATTATTTGGCAGATATCAGTATCAGCGAGGCAGAGAAATATTTACATATTGCTCACGTACAACCATGAAACAAACTCCTTTACAATACTGAATAGATTATTCAACTCCACAGGAAGGGTGAAGAAAACTAATATACATAGGTAAATATGAATATATATACAAGCATCAGGCAGAGGAAAATGAAAGATTAACACAAATGGAGCATGTTTCTCGAAGATTACTATAGATTAATATTTTGAAATATTGGCATAATTTTTCTCTGGCCTCTGTTCTCTTTGTTACACTTGTGAATGACACATTAAGTGCTGCAGCCGACAAGTGGCATTTAACTTCCCATTACATGGGTGTACTTTCTCCACCATCTTCTATGGCCTTACAGGAGAGTTAAATATGCCTATCAGGCATTAGCCAATGTTTACTTGTTTTAGGGGCGAGATCACATACACATTTCACTGGACAGCAGCACTCCAGTGTGCAGAGTCTAACAACCAGCAATACTATTAGGCATAAATGGGGTTGACAAAGCAAAAAGAGGAATTTTCTCACTGCAAACATGTGAAATGTGTTAGAGCACAAAACCACTGTGCTTCATGTTGTCTGTCGTAGAGTGTATGTAGCAAGGTGATGTATAGATGCATTTGATTATGTAGGTTCTGCCTACATCCCCTGTGATGACCAGGATGACACATGGAAACAATAATTCTCAAAAAAACATTTGTTAGACATAGCAAGTCCTGGGATCCTACTGTAGGCCATATCTCTCCTCACCCCATGAATGTTTTTGAAAATAAGTGTGAATTGTACATGGACTGCACTGTGTCTGATTGGTCACTTGGGGCCAGATGAACAACACATTTTACAGGTCAAATGCATTTTGACATGTACCAAAGGCAAAATGTGAGTTCGCAACTTGTTACTGACTCACACTTTGCTTTTGTGATACAGTATTAGGAAGGGGAATGTTTAGGGCTTCCCTTCCTAATACCGAATTGCACTGGCATGTATGAATGTTTTGCGAACAGAATGCGGTTGCAAAACATTCATAATTCACTGACTCTGTGAAGTAGGTGCCAAGCAGGAAGCGGTCCCAAAGGTACCCCTTCCCTTTTGTGGATGGGGACACCAACATTTTTTCCCAGGGACCACTGCATCACCTTAAAAAATGAAAAGAAGACTTTAAATTTTTTGTTTGAAATGCATCCAATTTTCCTTTAAGGAAAACAGGCTGCATAAAAAAAATCTGCTTTATTTAAAAAGCATCCACAAACATATTGGTCTTCTGACCCCGACAGGCCACCATCCCTGTGAGTGCCGGCCATTCCCAAAGGGTCGCAAATTGCGACCTGCCCCATGAATAGTAATAGGGCAGGTTCCTTGCAAGCCATTTGGGAATCTCAAACAGTGTGTCAGACACTGTTGTACAACCTCTGATGGTTGTACATCTGGCCCTTGGTATCTAAGTTGCAGGGGTTTTGAGGGTGCATCTCAGGTATGCTGCAACCACAATGTTCACATCTAATTGGATATACACCTAGTATGTACCACCACATTTCGGTTGTGTTTACACAATGCATGGGGGTGGCGGAGTGATGCTGTGTTTATCTGTGTCTGATTGATATTTTCTACTTTAGAATTTAATCTTAAACAAAAAGTGATCTTTCCATTCAAATTTGATGTACAGCATGGCCATTAAAGGAAACATATTAGATGTGGGTGAGGTGAACACATATTTATTACTATATATATGCGTATGTGTGTGTTTAGTCTTTCTTTCTAAATTAAATCAAATTTTCTCCCCCATTTAGTCCTTCACTAAAGTCCAGTGTTCGCAGTGATTTATTTTCAGAATTTCCATTTTAAGAGCATTTGATCATCCTATTCTCTATTCATTTTCACACAATGCATTTAGCAGCAAATCAAGGACTATTGATATAAAAGCAGCAAGTTTAAATGTTCATTTAGTCGTTTTGTGATGCGCTAGTGTTGTAATGCATCCAGATAGATATTTACACAGTGCTTCTGTGGTCACTTCTTACCAAGCCCCTTTTCTCCAGCTTATCATCTATTTGCCTAATCCTTGTAGTTGTTCATATATTTCTGCATCCTGGACAGTTCTACTTTGCTCAGAAAAGGTTCAGACATTTGTATGGGTTCCCCTTTCGCAAAATTACTTAACAATCAATAGATTAGTCTTTAGACAGGTCTTGCATTTAGCTTTCCGTCTTAAATACATCTGTTACAAAGAGACCAAATGGGTGGTCTAATAAGCCCACCTCGTATGCAAATATAGTCATGTTTTAGTTTAGCCATCTTTATATTTGGAATCTATGAAAGTTATTAATAGTCTGGAAAGATGTGATTCATAATATATTTGAAGTATGGAGACGTAACAAACAAGATATGTATATCTACGTAAATTAAATCAACTCTGTAGACCCAATGCCAAAATTTACAGCTGACATCTATAATACTACAATTATTGTTTGGAAGTTACACTCAGAGAACAGAAGCAAAACTATCCACAGTTATATTTAGAGAAAGCACACACATACAAATTATTGCATCCCACAATTTGTCATTCACCTGGCTTGAACAAGAGTTTACCCAAACATCAGTTCATCTAAATTAAGTGGATTATAAAACATGGGATTCTCAGTGGTGTAACAAAGGCCCCCGCATCCCTCACAGTGCGGGGGACCTCTGAGCTCCAGGGGCCCCACTCAGCACAGTACCCTGGCCTGAGAGCTCCTGAGTGCGTCCAGAGTGTTCCCCTCCATGTACTTTGCAGGGGGGCCCTCAAGTTCTGTTACACTACTGGGTATACTGTAATCCCTGCTTGTGACTTTTCATGCACCCAGTCGCCGATTATACAGAAAATACATCAGAACTCAATTGTAATAAGTTATTGCAGTTGAGTTCTGACATCACAATGCCTGCTGCCAGTTGTCAGGTGAAAGGCAAGTCAGGTCACAGAGCAGCTGTTTAAACCAGCACAAATAAAACATTGCATTTCTTTCATCTGGTCTATTTTTCTAGCTTACAGTGTCAAGCAGAAAGAACATGTTTATTTTGTGCACTCCTTAGATAATTATAGAAAAGTTAGAATCTTTCTAAATGTTCTACACATTCCAAGCTACTGTAGTTTTGTTTTTACTGACATGCATTAAACTGTCTTTTTGCAACAAATATCTAACTGGTTTTGATGTGTTTTGTTTTGAACTGGAGGTTCAATGTTTATTCTTCATCTTTGCAAACTTTCTCTCTTTTTCATATGAAAGAGATATGCACCAAGGTTTAAAGTGGTTTGTAGGAAAGGTGACGGTGTGACCATGTTTTATGTGGGATAAAGTACCCCGCCACACATAATAAGGATATTGCAAGTCACCTTGGAGTTATACATCCATATAGAGGAACTCGGCCTTTGTGCATCTATATGGTTATGGAACTCCTCTGTGACTTGCAGTATCCTTATAATGTATGGGTGGGGGTAATGTATCCCATTATATATCAGACAAGAATGAATTTCATCTGGAAAAACATGGTTAAACATTTTAGAAATAGGTGATATCCTAAAGTTGTTTTTTTTAAATTTCTATAATAGTATTTGACAATTACAACAGTGGTACAGTGGTAACAGATATGGGTTAGGAGGGGAAAAAAGGGGCAGGTCACAAAGTAATTACAAGCACATTGCTGTTATTACATTGGCCCACACATGTAGGACCTCAGAGATAACAATTCTGACAAAGCATTTCCCATTGTGGATGCACACTTAAGGAGGGCCGTAAAGCAATTGAGCTGGTGTTGACAGGGCATCCAGCATCAGAGCCATAAGCATCAAAATGTGGGTGTGCAGGATTGCGCACAGCTCAGGGAGCAGACGCGTTCAGGATCTGTTATGGATATGTAGACACTAGTAGTTTGGGTATGGTTGTGTCACCTGGGAGTCTTAGAATGTTTTTAGTATTTGCATGCTGTTTTTAGGAATTCACATGCTGCGGTTGACACTTAACACAGTGTTTGTTGGGGGCAAGTGGTGCACATTTTGTTTCAGGTATTCTTTGTGGCATACTGGGTACAGATTCATATCCATTTGTGTTCATTTAGATTTGGTCCACTGTGGGGCCCTTTCAACACTAAGGGCCTTATTAAGAGTTTGGCGGGCTGCAGAGGCTGCCCACCAAACTCTTTGGGTCGGAAAACCACCTCTCCAGTTTTTCCAACCGCTGACCCTATTACGAGTTTCCCGCTGGGCCAGCGGGTGGAAACAGCATTTCCGCCCACTGCACCCGCTAGCCATAACATTGGCGCCAGCTCGTAATTGAGCTGCCGGCAATGTTGTGGTGCGTCGGGTGGAATATCACCCGTCAAGCTTTTCACTGCTTGTAATTCAGGCAGTGAAAGCACGATGGGGTTGTCCATGGAGGCCCTGCACTGCCCATGCCCCCCTGGGGCCCTAGGTACCCCGTCTCCACCAGCCTTTGAAAGCCGTTGGAGAGGGGACTCATAATCCCAAGGGCAGCGCAGCGCAGCATGCAGCGCTGCCCTGGAAGATTAAGACCGCCGGCACTACCAGGCTGTTGACCGGCAGTCGAGATATGGCGGTCAGACTGCCACTTTGGCGGCAGTCCAACCACCACCACGAGTGTGGCGGTCTCCAGATTGTCACACTCGTAATAAGGGCCTAAATCCTGATGATGGTCTTGTGGACCTATTGTCGACGGTTCCTCCTCTTTAACACTACTTATGACATTATATTGCTGATGAGTCCTTTACATTTTTGATAATAAGGGACATGGAATTTGGACTGTGGAGTTAAGAACCTGTTCAAGTTAAGAGGATTCTACACCTCACAAAGATTCCTGGATTTGAGCCATTTGAATTTTGTTTATGGATGTTCTTGTTTGTGGTGGAACAACAGTGTTGATTTATTGAAATGCCTTCTTTGATTGATTTATTTGGTTCTATGTAATATACCAATTGTTTTTTTTTAAACAGTACGCTTTTTCTTTTTCTTTTTTGCTTTTATTGATATTTGTACTGATTTCAGTTGGATCATATGAGTAGCACAACTGAAATGTGTAAATAATTGTTCCAGGAACATTCTGTTATTTGCATCTTACCATCAATGTCAAGATGAGAAGGGGGAGATGGGCACATCCCCACGTACACCTGAATAGGTTGTGTCCTGCCTCCACACAAAGGGCTGCATCCCCCATACGGTTAGTCTGGTTCCATGACAGGAAAAGCAGGAGGCATGTGGACTTCAAGGTTAAAGCTCTAGAAGCCACCATTTCAGTACACTTCTGGACCTCTGGATATTCTGCAGGAAGAAGGACTGCTGTGCTGCTGAAGGACTGCCACTCTGCTGGACTCCTGCTTTGCTATGCTGACCTCCTGCCCTCTTGCCTGAGTGAGAAGGGCTGGACCTGCATCTCTTTAACCCAGAGTGACTCAAAGGGATAGTTGACTGGCCTGATCTGAAGCCTCAGGGACATACCAGGCTTACAACAACTTGCACCCGCACCTGGACTCTGTCATCTGTGCGTCTACCTTGCCAAGTGGTGCCACTCCAGTCATGGACCCTTGGAGGTGTGCTTAAGGTGCTTTTCTTCTGCTGTGATGCCTCTCTGCTGCTGCACCAATTGGACCCGTTGCAAAGACTTGCATCACCACCACAGTCTGCATCATCTTTGGAACGGCTGCTGTGTGATGCAGCCCCTGCTCAGGCCCTAGCATCTCTCAGTGATGCCAGCCTAAAGAACGTCATTGGAGCCTCGCAGCTCCTCAGAACTGATGCCTCGCCTCGACTCCGCTATGCATCCCTGAGTCTGCTACTCATCCCTGACTTTGGACTTCACATTACTAGCCCTTGTCGACAGGAACCTCGATGTGGCCGCTACAGGACCTCGTACTACATCCTTGCCACTTCTCGGATTCAAAGCATCACATTGTCTGTAGAACTCATCTTCCACTCGGATCCACACATCGGTCCACAAACCCAATTTAAGGTACTTTGGCCCTCAATTCAACAATGGCGGTATTGACCGCCTACCGCCACAGCGATGGCCGCCAACATACTGCTAGCGAGGCTACCAGCCATCTACCGGTATCATGACCGCCGACGATGATGGCAGCAGACAGCGGTAAGGCGGTGCTGCTGACAGCAGCACCGCCACGCCAGCAAAACACCGCCGACCGTATCATGACCAGTGATACGGCCTGGCGGTGTTTTGCTGGCGGATGCTGCTGCTGACAGCAGCGCCACGAACCGTCTCCAGCCGGAGGACCCACTGCAAGCAGGTAAGTCGGGTTCTCCAACCGGAGAAGGGGTGTGGGGTGTTGTGTGTATGTGGGGGGTGTTGTGTGTATGTATTGGTATGTGTGCATCCGGGTGTGAGTCGCGTAGGATGCATGCATGAATGAGTGATTGTGAGTGTTGTGTGTTGTGAATGCATGTGTGTGACATGGTATTTGGGTGTGTGTCGTGGTGTGTGGGTATGTATGTGTGCATGCTTGGGTGGTGGTGGGTATGCGTGTGTGCGTGTGTGTATATGGGTGCACGTGTGGGTGTGTGTATGTGTGGGGGCAGGAGAGTGAGGGGGAAGGTGGGGGAAGACGATGGGGCGGGGGACAGGGGAGACCCATATCAGTGCCAGGGAATACCTTCCCTGGCACTATTAGTGCCTACCGCCATGGTTTTCGTGGCGATAACTTTGGTACGAAAACCATGGCGGTAGGCCGGGTCATGATCCTGAGGGTGGGATTGTGGCGGCCGCCGTGCTGGAGACCGAAGTCTCCAGCCCAGCGGCCGTTACCGCACTGGCGGTCGGTGTGTTAAAGTGGCAGATTGGATGGCGGTAATCACTATGGTCTAAATCCCAATTTTTTTACCTGGCGGTATTACTGACACTTTTTCACCAACTGCCAGGGTTGTAATGAGGGCCTTTGTGTTCAGTGGACCTAACTGGGTCCCTGTATCAGGCCTGCACTCCACCGAAGTCAGCCTGAACTTGTGACTTTGTCCTGGTCCAGGTCGACCAGATATCCACAGCTGTTGTTTACTTTGTGCCTTTTTTCAAAATTTTCTCTAAAAATATTAAAATTCTATATATCCAGTTCTATTAATTGCACTTTTGTCATTTTGTTCTTGTTGTATTAAAAATCTTATTATTTTTGTAATAATGTTTTGGGCTCCTTTTGTCGTGTGTTTTCACTGTGTTAGTATTTGAAGTGTTGCACAATTACTTTACACATTTCCTCTAAGTTAAGCCTTACTGCTCTGTGCCTAGCTACCAGGTGGTTGACCACTGGTTAATTTGTGTTTTTTTGTGTGCCTTACTCTGATAATGTTTGTGGTTGCTGCTTGGCCAGGGCTCAAACCCCAGTCAACCAGCAAACTAAATTCAATAAGATGTTGGGACCTGCATTTCGTAATCATCATCTTCTCTTATCGTTCAAAGTTTCTTGTTGAGCCTCAGCTGATGGGAGACACACTTGTTTTTTGGGTCATGGTTCTTCATCATAAAGTATCACTCTTGAGGTCTTTGGTTGCATTCATAAGGCTGTGAACATTCCTTGCGGCATATCAGGATTGCTCCTTGTGCATTCAGATTTAGATCTATAATCCTTGCATTGTGCATTATTGAATATTATTTATGAGCAGACAGAAAAAGCCTAAAATATGTTCCGGGAACTCCATTGGCACCTTTCACAAACATTCTAAAAAATTTCTACCAGGTATATTAGAGATGGATGGCCCACATCTTTCTGCACCTTCGCACCTCGAGGTTGAACTTCCACACCTTCTACTGTTGCTTTTCCATCTTACCCACTAGTAAATCTACCACTAAAAGATTTAAAAAAGATCCACCCTGTCCCACAAAGATTCCTCTGCCTGTTTAAATGCAATTCCTCTTGGGAGAAATTAGTGCTTCGTGCCCATTCATGGAAGAGACTAATATAAAATCACAGAGCCTTGATGACACAGAGCCTTGATGACAAAAATGTCACAAATGGAAGAAAGAATATCGACCATTGAACGACAGACCTCCAATTTCAACAATACTACTCTTAGAGTACACTATATTCAGTCATATGTTTATGTAATCAAATAATCTATGTATTTATGGTTTGCCTGAGACACAGAAGGTGCTAAACCAATCTGATTCTTTAAGGCTTTCCTTCCCAAGCTGCTAAATATGCCAGAGACACCCTTGCTGAATATACATGAGCTGATAGGCTGAGTCGTCCACATAATATAGCATCCTCCTGAAAGAAACCTAGAGAAGTTATTCTTTATGTGTTAGAATATATTGGCTTACTTAAAGTTCTTTCTGCAGCCAAAGCAATGAAATGAAAAGGATCTTGTGTTTAAGGAATGCCATTTATTTCACACAAGACTATGCTAAAACTAATGCAGACAGAGGTAAGGAGTTCCTAAATCTGAGACTGGCTCTTTGCTCTAATGGTGCTCACTTTGGTATCTTTCATCCATGTCTTTTTGAGGTTACTCGAGTGTTGAGTTGAAGTTATTGAAGTTTCAAGATCCACTAAGAATTGATATTTGTTTGATTATCCATTTCCTTTCCTGAGTGGACTTTTAATATATTGTTCAAATTCGTCCGGCTCATGTGCTGGTATCTCCATGTTCCATTGTCAAGTTCTCAAATACATCCATTAACATATGTTCCTCATTTTAATCAACCGACCTCTTCTTGTTTTCCATTGCAGGTGCTTACTTCATGTTCTGTGCCTGTGCTCGTTCTTTACCTCATGTTGTATGGTATAATTTGTGCTCTCCCCTCCTGGATCCCAGATGCATCATCTTTTACATTTGGCCTGAACCCCCCACCTACCTGATATATTTATAGTTATGGTTTTCCTCCACCTTTTGTTTTCCCTATGGTTTTACTTTTATGTCTGCAAGGCATTTTATCTCTCTCTTTTATACTCTTTTATTCCCCTTTTCCCTTGTAACTCCCATATGCACCTCCTTGATCATTCTAATCTTATTAAGTATCTTTTCTTCTTACCACACAAATTCAGACTCTCTACGTGGTTATTTTTACTCCTCCTCTTCACCAAGCCTGATTAATTTTTTATTACTCTCTTTTTATGTTTCTGAAAATCATATCCTGGTGAGAGCGTGCAGGAATGTAAATTAACACTCTCTTCCGATTGACTTTTTTACATTGATCGAGATACACTAAGGAGTTAACAATATTAAACAATTTAATTTTATGTAAAGCCCCTTTGGCCCTGACAATAAGGACCAGCAATCAATGAGTGAAGATAAGTTGATTTATTCCCAATCAATAATAAAATAAATATGCATGTCATGAGAATGTTGAAAGGATACAGAATTACACAAGCAAGCTGAAATATTGCATTTGGTTCAGTCTCAATGGATTTAGGTACATAGCAATTACAATCACAGCAATATAGAAACTGAGAATCAGAAGTAGATGTTCCATAAAGAAACACAATTCCCTCCCATAAACATGAAATGATTCTAAAATCATCAAGCAAGAGTTTTAAATGAGAAATGAGAATGGCTCAAGAACAAATCTTAAGGATGATTGGAATAGAGGCTTAAGAATGAGTGTAGAATTGCTTAGGGCAAGTTGAGAATGCTAGAAACTCTCAACATAGTGAAGACATCAGTAGAAGTCTTCTGAAACGGAATAGGTGTTTAGCATAAAGCTTCATACTTGCAAGAATAAAGAAAGCAGAGAGGTCTGTACCCCTCAAAGTCTACAGGGAATCTGCCTTAACTCCTAACAGTGCAAGCATTAATTAAAACAAACAGAACCTTCAACATCAGCGGAATGTTCCATTCCCTTTCAGTGACCAAAGGGATACGCAGCCATCTGTAAATTGTAACATCACCCAGGTTTCTCATCAAACGGAAACTCAAACAGTCTCTGTGACCCTGAATGTCCGACATTCCTGGTACAATGAATGGGAGACTTCTCCACTGGAATGTCAAGGGTTTAGGTTCACCAATTATGAAATAATGGGTGTAATTCATTTAGCACAACTTAATGGTAATACTGCATTTCTACAAGAAATGCATCTTAATAAAAGTGAATCTTTGAAGCTAAAGAAAGCATTGGTGGATGACGTTTTCTTTTCTCTGAGTAATGGCAATAAAATGGAGTTATAACTCCCTGTTACAAATCTCTTGATGCTCATTAGATGTCACAAGAAACAGATGATGAAGAAAGACGGTTGCTCAGAGTAGGAAACTGGGCTTCTTTGCACACACTCGCCACATTTCTGCCCCCTTTTAGAACTACTAGCTGCTGATTTTCAACTCTGACAGTGCACTGAGACCTGCTAATCGGACCTCAGTGTCAGTGCTCTTTACTTAAAACAAAGTATGTCTGATTGTTTCACAATTGGGATAGGATTATAGCACCTCTGTAATTCCCTAGTAAATGGTAGCCCTAGTACCTAGGGCGCAGGTAATAAAGAGGGTCTATACGGGCTGCAGCATAAATTATGCCACCCTAAGGGACTCACACACAAATTGCACACAGTCTGCCAACGCAGACTGCGTGTCAGGATGCAAGCAGTGAGTGAAAACTCAACATGACACACATGTGTGCCATGTCAAAGTCACTGCACAATTTATATGCGAGTCACCCCTACAGCAGGCCTTAAGGGCCCTTAGGCAGGGAGCATTATAATACATGTGAGGATATATTTGCATGAGCAGACATGCCCCGTGATTCTTAGTTCTATTCCTAGATATTGCAAGTGACTGGGCAGCCATCTTAAAATATGTACTGGACACTAGTCAGCACGAGTGACCCAGCTACATGATGCCTACGCCTAAAGGTGTCAAACACCTCATCTTAATAAATCTATACTGATGCCAGTATTGGATTTATTATGACATGCACCCAGAGGTCACCTTAGAGGTGCCCCTGAAACCTATTAGTCCTCTAGTGTGGTGGGTGACTGGTTTTGATCAGCCTGCCCCCATAGACCACTTTCTGACCCCTAGAAAGTGAGAGCCTCTGCTCTCCGAGATCAGAAACAATGCCTACTCTGGCAGGTTGTGTTATCAACGATGCCAACAGGATGACTAGTAAATCTGCATACCAAGGCTGGCCACCTTTGGTATGCACCCGCTGCTGGAAAAGGCAACTCCCTGCCCTGAGGCCCATTTGGCACCAGGACAGGTGGAAAATTAGCAATGCAGGAGGCGTGTTGCACTGCTCAGCTGTACACACCTCTAGGGTGACCAGCCTGAAGTGTGCACAAAATTAGGAATTTTGCCATCTTGTTTATGGCTGGAATTAGTAATTCTGAGACAAGGTGATACCCACTCCCCAAAGGAAATGGTCATCTAGGGGGTGCAGTGATCCAAGGGGTAAGTAGCCCATTGGCTACTACTCTTCACTCCCCTTAACGCCTCTAAATTGAGTATTTAGTAGACCCCCTGAGACTAGGACTTCAGATTCCCTGGACTAAAGAAGAAGGAGGACCTGAACAGCAGTGAAAAGCAAAGACGGAGGAGCAGCAACTGACTTGGCCCCAACCCCTAAGGCCTGCCTGCTGTCCTCAACAATTGCATGAAAGATAACTCATCCTGCAGCTATTCTGCCTCCAAAAGCCAGGGAGGACTTTCAGCACTTAGAGAAGTAACCAGGGTCTTCTGTGGAATAGTGAAGCTCCAAAGGCACCTAGGAAGTCTCATGTGGACACCGGACAGTCAAAACCAAACACCGGACAGCACCAATGCACCCGTGCCCCCTAGCCCGAGTTGAAGTGGGACAATGGTGCCAGCATGGTCCCCAGGCCCTTGAGAGCCAAAACCCACCTTGGGTTTGCCAACAGTTGCCTGCAGACGCAGGCCCCCCTCCAACTGTGAGTATCCCATGCACCGGAACCCAATGGCAAAAGACACTACTGCACCTGAGCCCCACACCCTGAGAAGTTGCCCAATGGTGTCCCTACATGCCCAAGGATCTCAAGGCTCGAGGCCCCTTGTGGGTTTCCCTGGACTGGCCTGACATTCCCTGTTTACAACCCTTTCTAACTGGACCAATCTCCATTGATGTGAATGGGGCATGCTGCGCCATGACACACCTCTGCTCCCGGCGCACCCAAGGTGACCTGTTGGTGTGGCCTTGGACCTTGCCCATACTCACATGAAGTCCAGAAGAACAGTCCCATAAGTCATTGCCGAGTACCCCTATGCATTGTCTGTTTCTTTCCTATATGATAACAGTAGGGCACCCGAGGCTCAAAAGCACCTCTGTACCCAGATGCCTCAGTGCCTCCCGAAGTGACCTGTTGATGCTGCTTTGAACCTTGCTCCATATATACCTTAACTTCAGAACAGTCCTGTCAGTCGTTATTAAGTGCCTGAATGCAGTATGTGTCTTTTACCCATAGGATAATGTTACTGCTCCAGACATTGCACTGTGTCAACTTTTGAAAGGTTCAAAAATTAATATCTTGAAAAGTACTTACCTGATTCTGTTGATCTTGGTATATAAATTCAAATAAAAATAGGTGTTACTTTTGTAAATTGGTGTTGGATTTCTTTATTGAGTGTGTGTTCGCTTACTGGCTCTCTGTGTGCAACAGATGCTTAACGCTGCTCTAATAAGCCTAACTGCTCACCCACACTACCACAAAAGAGAGCCTTTAGGGTTATTATTTTAACCCTTGCCAGCAAATAAGGGCCGCTCCTGGCTATCTGCATGGTGTCTCCTTACAGTGTCACACTAAATAGATAGCCAGCTTCCTGCACTCACTAAATTTTTAATTGATAAAATCCCAGTCTCCATTTTCGATATCTGTGGTATGACCATCACTGATTGTTTCTTCTCGTCTAATGTTGCACAAAGGCTTATGCATTAACCTGATGATAATTGTATCAGATTGTTGACCCATTAGGAGGAGAAATTCCACTTCTATTATGTGCCGAACAAATCTTAAAAATGATTTGTTGATGCCATTCAGCAAAGAGCATTAACTGATACTTGGAGACATTGTAATCCTACGTTAAGAGAGTGCACATATTTTTCCCTTGCTCATCATACACAATCATGAATAGACCACATCTTCATCTCTGATGCTCTCACTCAAATTTTTTGCTCTGCTGATTTAGGATCAATTTTAATCCCTGACCATGCCCCTGTTTCAATAAGACTAGATAGTCTTTCTTAAACTTTCAAATCAAAACAATGGAGATGAGATAATTCTTTACTATTGGACACATCTTTCACCTCTTCTTTCATCTAATTTTTTACCATGAATATTTTCAATTTAATGAAACTGTAACATAGCATTTCAAGCTATTTGGGAGACTTTGTAAGACCTCTGCAAGTGATTTTATTATTAGTTATGTTTCCATGAAGAGCAAAATATATATTGCTAAAACCTATGAGGTTTTTACAACAATTACAGAACTAGAGCACACTTATTACACATGCAGAGCAAAAGATTGTTTACAAGAATTGATTAGCACCAAATTTAAGTATAATACCATGCCACTGAAAATGCATTGCCTAATCTTCATATAGTACTAGGTATTGCTGAGGCCAGAACAAGTCTGGAAAACTCTTAGCAAGTTACTTTAAAATTCAAAAAACAACTAAAATTGATTCTATCCTAGGTTGTCACCAAGTACCGTGGTGTGGGGATCCTGATATTTTAATGAATTTGTTCATTTCCATAGACAACTAAATACACCTGAGAATTCTCCAGATGATCTTGAAATTATAAATTACCTTTCAACAGTGCAGAAATACTTTGATACCCATTTAGACCTCATGACAATAGAACTCGATATAACACCAACAGAACTTCATACCACATTATATTCACTTAAAAAAGATCAGGATCAGATGGTTTTGCCGCCAATTTTATTTTTCCTTTTCTCTTAACTACTTTTCCCTAAGTTTAACTGTATCATAGCTTCTTTCTTACACATAGACAAATTGAATAGTTCTTTTTTGTAGACACTCTATTTGTCTCATTCTAAAAGAGAGAAAGGATGCACTATACTGTAGAAAATACAGGTCTGTCTCTTTAGTAAATATTGTTTACAAAATGTTTTCTAAAGTTGTAGCCGTCCGATTATGTCCTTTGTACCTACACTACTTTGCAAAGAACAATCAAGTTTTGTTAAAGGAAGATATATATATATATCTGATAGCACACATTTATTACTTGATATTTTATCCAAATAATCAAGAGGCAATCACTCAATACTGAAAAGCTTTCAATTGAGTTCAATGGCCTTTTATCTTTCATACCCTCAAATAAATTGACTTTGGATAAAAAAAAAATACTTCCCTATTTTCTCTTTTATATACTTCCCCTGAGGCAGCAATTTGTGTTCATGGACTAACTTTTTCATATTTTACACTAGGTGGAGGCGTTAGACAAGGCTGTCCTCAGTGACCTTTTCTATTTAATTTCATGTTAGAACCTATTATTTCCAAACTAAGAGAAAATCAAGACCTTCCGTTTTTTCATATAATAAACAACAGATTAAAACAGCTGTATATGCAGATGATATGTTGTTATTTACTTATAAGCCCAAAATGTCACTTCAGACATTTTTAATAGTTACAGTTACCTCTTACTCTCTTATATAAGGTTAAAATTTAAATCATGACAAATGTGAGATATTGCCACTTAAAAACTATTCCTTGAAGCATGACTTTTTATCCACTAATTTCTCATGAAACCTGATCAAAATAATATTTAGGCTTATGGTTCACACATTATCTCATTGAATTTAGAGGAATGCATAACTAGATTATCAACATTAGTTAATCATTGGCACCCTTTACACCTCTCTTCGTGGGGTCATCCTGACACTATTAAAATGATGCTAGTACCCATTGTCTTACGCACTGTACCTAATATTTGATTAAACATTCCTTCCATTTTTTTAAAGAAAATTAACTCTAAAATCTTTTCCTCTCTATGGAATAACAAAACCTTCGCAAATCTCTGCTAAAATTGAAGCTTTTCATGTCTCATGCTGGTGTTAACTTTCCAGACTTTTGCAATTATCACATAACTTATGTATTAAAAGAAACCATCTTATGGATTTGAAGATCTCGCGACTATAATCAGTTATGGACAGATTTGGAATCAAGTTATATTTCTTCTTTCTCTTTTCATTAATATTTGATGTGCTCCAGAAGACCACAATTTCACCCCCTTCTTTAAACATGTAAATTGTTGAATCATATGATGTCTTACATGCCTATAGACAAAAAGACATTCTTGGATTCTACTGTTTGACAAAATGAATTAATAATTGGAAATCTTGGTGCAAAAAGGGTTTGATATGGGTCAAACAATTAATAATTATTTTCTGGCATTTCCGCAAGCGCAGCTTCTCTTTGGTTATCTTTCTTCCTTTCACAGTAAATTTCAGATACTTCAAAATATCCCATATAAAGCTGATAATCTGTCCCAAGTTCAAAGTAATCATTCCTCACCTTCCACTAATTACTTGGGGCACCTTTTGCTCTTGGTTCCTCAAGTTTCTACTATTATTAATCTTTTACAACAAATACCTGCTGACAGAACTAAAATGGAAACTGAAGGTCCTTGTGAAAGTGACTTTGGAGGTAATTGACCTAACTCTCTGTGGAGGAAAATATGAGAAAAATCTGAAAATCCTCATGCTCAGTGAACAGCATGCAAACACGTTTATGTCTACAATAAACTCTTATTATCCCCCTCAACATCACACAGATCTCCTTCATGTTTGTTGGTCCTATCAGTCAAAACATGCCGATATAAAGCATTTATTATTCACATGCCCTTTTGTTCATGATTTCTGGTTGAAAGGGTGGACTCAGATTATTGCCATCTTCAATTCCAAAGTACCTTTCTCTTTTATTAACATTTTTAAAGAACATATTTCAATGAATGTACTAGTATTAGACATATTACTAGCTTTTCAGCTAATAACGAAAAATTGGAAAGATCTCTCCCAACTGTCTTTTCGAACATGTTGGTAAGCAATTTGCTATAATCATAGATTAGATACTGTATTTTTACATCTAATATCTCTTGAAAAGAAACATACTGTTCTGTGGCCTCCAATTGCTACTTTTCTAGGTAAATATGCAAAACCCTATTTTGCTTTCCAACCAATCTCAGAAGTTTGTCAAATCCCTTGACTTATTCTGACCTTATTGATAATACTTTTTATCTTCATAATAGCTTTTTCTTTCTGATTTACACAATACCAGACTACCTATATAACACACAATGCATGAGTTTTTTATTATGTTGATGTTGTACTATATTTCTTCCCTTGTCCACCCCCTTTCCTGATTACTTTTCTCCTTTTATACTGTGAGAGAACAGGGCTGATTGCAGAGGCCCCCTAACTTTTTATCCCCATTTTCCACTTTTTGCTGGTGTTTTCCTGACTCTGATGGTGCCCTGGGTACTGCTAACCAGTCCCAGGACCTGTGCTCTGTGTAAAATCAGTATGCAAATTAGGCTAATTATAATTGGCTATGTCAACCTACCTATAAGTCCCTAGTATATGGTAGGGCATGTAGGTTTATGGACCCCATCATAGGTAGTGCCCCCATAGATGCACTGCTGAGGTGCCCAGTGTCATTTTAAAGACAGGCCTGTCTTGCTGGCTGCTTTTAAATTAAAGTTATATGCAAATTCGACTTTGGAATTGAAAGTAGTTCCAAAGTCTTAAACTACCTTATTTTTACATATAGGTCACCCCTAAGGTGTGCCCTATGTGCCCCTAGGGCTGGGTGCCATGTAACTATAAGCAGGGACCTTATAAAAATAGTTTTATAAGCCCTGGTAAGGTAAAAACAGCCAAATTTGTTTTTCCCTCCTTGTAGTGAATGGCCTCCATAGGCTAGAATGGGGAGACTTTTTTTTAATTTTCAAATGTCCCCTTAAGTAACAGATACCAGAAGTTTGGTATCAAATTAATTGCTATAATAAATCCCACAACTTCCAGTTGTGGGATTTAATATAACTTGTTCAGGTGAAGAGTTTTAAACTTTACCTGAAAAGTTGCCAACTTCAGCCCTGCAGTTTTTTTGCTGCTGTGCTCTGATTGGCCAGCCTCTGGCAGCCTGGCCAGGCTGCCTTGATGAGGTGTGAAGTGGCCTGGCTTCACACAAAGAGATGTGCATGTGGGTGGAGATCTCCTCTCAGCAGATGGTGAGGCAGGAAGGGGGAGGGCTGCCAAACTGGTCTTCAAAGGCAGAGAAGGACATTTGGAGCAACCCAGCAACACATCCACATCCTGCAAACCCAGACAATTAGGTGCCCCCTTGATTAGATTAGGAGAGGGCAGGAGAGGGGTGTGTTTAGGATTTTTAGGCAAACCAGTGGGTGGGCTCAGCCAGATGTAACCTCCAAAAATCACTTTCAGCCATGATGGATTTTTGAGGAATGTTGCTCCCTGGGATTGATTTTTGCCACACTTCCCAGGAAGTGGTCATCACAGTGGGAAGGACCCTGCACCTGATTGGAGAACCAGGACCCCCCTGTTTTTCACCCAGGAGCAGGGATAAAACTGGCAGACGTGCACCCACACCTCAGTTCCCTACCAGATCCCTACCGGGAAGAACTACAGAAGAAGAAGGACTGCCCTGCTGGACCCCTGGCCTGCACCTGGACCCTGCACTCTGAAGGACTGCACCAGCTGCACACTTGGGCTTCACCACAAGAAGGAAATTGCCTGGCTTCAACTGGATCAAGGAGGGACTCCCTGTTTGCTACAGGTGAAAAATTGCTAACCAGAGTCCCCTGCACCAACTCCTGAAGAAGTCAACCAACTGACCACTGTCCAGTGGCCAAAAAGGAGTTTGCGCCAGGTGCATTCTGGGAGTTGTAGTCCACAACCCCAAGGATCATCTCAGAGCTTCTGGAACCTTTGGGTGAGCTGTGGACCCCAAAAGAACCTTAAAGGAACATCTGGAGGAAGATCCAGAAGTTTGAAGAAGTTTGGAGAACTTTTGAAAAAAAGCTCCATAGAGGGACCAACCCATTTTCCAACATATACATTCTGTAATATTGTCATATTTTTATCTTTTTCTAATGTATTTTATATTCTATGAACAAGATTATAGCCTATGGCCAAAATTGTATTATCTTATTTTACTTTGTTTACTTTAGTAGAATTACTCTCTTAAACTTAACAAAAAAGAACCTCAGTATGTCTGCCCCTAGGGCTGAAAGTCTAACATACATGTTACCTCTCTGGGACTGCAAGGGAAAGCCTAGCAGTTGCAAGGAATAAACAGAAGAAATGTTCATGTCATGTTGGGAGAAAAGTGCCAGCGTGTCAGGGACAATAATTTTTTGTTTTTCCATTATAAACTCCTGATTTTGGAGTTTGTTTTTGAAGAATACAAAAACTTTGCTGTACAACCACATTATATATGGGGGCCACTCAGAAAGGTTTTGGTGCCTTTAACGGAGCTGCCCTAATAGCTGCGCTGCTGAAGGCACAGAGATCTTCACCTCCCACGTAGAGGGCGCTCTGTGGTGGGCAATCTTCCAACAGAGTAGCAGAGTATATCCCACTGCTGCCTGGTGGACCAATGGGCCAACTGCCACATTCCTAATGAGGGCCTAATTAGGTTATTTATAGAAATCTAAATCTTGCATATTGATAACAGATAAATATCTGATAAATGGTAATACAAGAGGGTATGTGAGAGAAGAAAAGTCAATATTAAAGACCAGAACAAATTGACCATTCGGTTGGGTATGCTCACAGCTATAGCTTGAAAAGGTTTGAATGAATTTCTCAACTTGTATGCGTTTTATACCAATAGTCTGTGGGTAGCAGCAATATGTAGGGTGAAGCAATGGATGAAAAGTATGAATGAAATACACCTTTGATGCCAATTGTGACTTTAAGCTGCTTAGATGAATGCACTTTAGTGATACAGAATGAAAAGAGTTGAATATTTGATTTGTTAGCTTGATAAAAATGTAGCGCTATATATTATGAGTGTGTGGAAAATGGAAATAAGCAGCATGAATATAGCCATAATATATGAAAACATAGTGCTGAAAAACACTGGATGTGGCAATAAAATAGTTTCAAGGAAATTCCAGGTGAAAGCAGGCATACAGGGAGCATATAGGTTTTTGAGGAACAGCTGTACGACAATCGGCGAGATCAACTAGTAGGTTACCATTACGTGGCATGATAAGACCTCTGTATGTCTCTTAAGACGCTTTATTGAGGAAATAGTATTAAGTAATGGAACACATGACATACAACCTATATGTGGTGTACATGATATACGGTTCATTTAAAGTGACAATATTAGGAAGGAAAAGTATATCCTGCTGAAGATTTGTTTTGCAAGAAAATATCGAAGAAACAACGTGAAGATGAAGTGAAATTCAAACTGTATATTTCATGCACATTGGAATAATGTTTTACAAGTATGTATAGAAGAGAATATTATGACTACTAAAAGGTACAGAGATTTATAAGTCATAATAAAAAATAAAAAAAATTAAACTAATTTATTTTGTGGAGAAGAAGTTGAAAATTTAATATTTCCTTGGATTATAAGAAGTTTGTAATCTAACAATTTTCATGCATCAAATGCAACATGGAAATGGCCACTAAAGTTGGGACTGCAGGCCAAATCAATAAGTATATAATTGGAAGCTGGTCTTGTTGTCATGGATGCAGCAACAGTCTCTAAGCAACTCTAAATTAATAGTCTCTACTATCCACTCAAGCTGTTGTGGTAGTATCTAGGCGGCATCTCAAGTAATTTACAGCCTGGGGCTCATGGACTGTAAAAGGAAGAGGGAGGTGAACTGAGGTTTCAGAGATTAAGAGCTAGCATCTGATGTAAGGGGCTCCACTCAACAGAGTGGGGAAGGACATTACATCTGCCATCCTGATGATCTACTGTCTGCTAGATTTAGAGATGACCACGGGCCCTGTGATCATCTCTTTACATTGAAAAGAACCGCCATAATGACGCTTTCTTTACTTGTACAAAATATTTTGTAGGACGCATTCCTTTCAATTTACAAAACGTTTGATGAAAACGTCTGCTCGAGTTTATTGGCAATTCACCAAACGTTTCAGATGTTTGTTTTTCTGAAACAGGCTCCCAAAGCCAGATTGTGTTTCATACAATCTAAAAAACAATAACCCAAACACCGTTGGGTTTTTCTACCAGGGTGCATGGGCCATTATTATTTTTTCCATTCCCCTCTCAAGGGTTTTCCTGAAAGTGATGGATAGGAAAAAAGACAACCAGTAAGTAAACCATCTACTCTAAATAGGACAGGAGGTGTACTGTCCTTCCTCCGATGACTGCCACTCTGTCAGCCTGTCGGAGGAACTTGTCCGGGGACTGAGCTACCGAAGGCTCTTCAATGGGAAAAATAAGGACCACCCACTTCTAAAGGAGGCAGGAGGACTGAGGGTTTGGTGGACAGAGTATTCTTTCATCTTTGCAACAGAGAACCCTGTTCAGCAATCTTTAAATTAGGCCTTAAATATTTTCTCTGTCATGTTAAGAACCCTAATCTACTTTCACAGCTTCCAGATTGGTTACACTGATCCCAGCACAATGCTGTCTTAGTGATTCTTGTTTAGTGCTGTACTTTCTTAACTAGTACTTCATGGTGTGTCTTTGTCTTTCCATCTGTTCACTTACCTATTAGTCAGCCTCCATACATTAATTTGTGTCCCTGATTGATATTTCCTCTGATGTCCAGACCACAGCGATTTGCTCTATTATGTTGCTTTCTTGCAGCTTATCCAATGATTTCTCTCTTCCTGTTTCAGATGAGTTTCAGCGCCACTGCATCCAGGGGCAATTGGACCTCCCTGAAAGAGTTCACTCTAGTTGGATTTTCAGAGCTCCCACAGCAGACTCAGACCTTGCTTTTCCTGATCTTCATTCTTGCCTACGTATGCACCCTGTTGGGGAACACCCTCATCATCACTATTACCATGTCAGACCCCCGCCTGAAAAACCCAATGTACTTCTTCCTCAGGAACTTATCCTTACTGGAAGTCATCTTCACCACTGTGACTGTCCCTAAACTACTGGCCACTTTCCAACCCTTAAGAAGGAGAATCTCTCTTGTTGCGTGTGCCACACAGATGTTCTTCTTCTCTTCATTGGGGGTGACAGAGTGCTTCCTCCTGGGAGTAATGGCCTGTGATCGGTATATTGCTATCTGTAACCCTCTGCGCTATGCATCAATCATGACCCAGCACACTAGTATAGTGCTAGTGACCATAACTTGGGTCAGTGGCCTAGTGTTGGCTCTTGAGCAAGTCCTCCTTACTTTCAGTGTAACCTACTGTGCAGATGACAAAATCAATCATTTCTTTTGTGACTTTTCACCCGTACTGAAGTTGGCCTGCGGGGACATAAGCATCAACATAATTTCACTCTTTGTTATCAGCGTATTTGTGGTCCTGCTTCCATTTCTGTTGATCCTTTTCTCTTACGTCAACATCCTGTCCACCGTCCTGCAGATGAAGTCTTCTGTGGGGCAGCGCAAGGTCTTCTCTACATGCGGCTCCCACTTGGCCTCAGTAGCCCTTTTTTATGGGTCCTGTATGGTGGTGTATTTACGAACCCAAGCTGGGGGGTCTGAAGCTAGCGGGAAGCTGCTTTCAGTTCTCTACTGCATTGGGACGCCACTGCTCAATCCCCTCATCTACAGCCTGAGGAACCAGGAGGTGAAGAGGGGACTCTGGTCACTGATCAGAAGAAAGCTAATTCAGCAGTGAATGTGGTAGTGCAACTAATGGAATTCATTACCAAAATACTAATGTGTCCTAATATTGAGAAATTCATTGTCATTGGAATCCAGTGTAATGTTTTTGTGGATAAAATCACCTCGTGTCTCGATTTTGAAGTAAAGAGTGAAACACAGCGGTTCGTTCTGGGTCACATCTAAATCACATTTAGTATAAGGGGATATATGAATTGTAGCTCAAGTAAATTAATCAATAGAGTGGCGTATATCACACACCGCCCTCAGTAGTTCAACAATTTAAATAGAAAATATACTGCTTATTAGAGCAATGAAAAAACAGGTGCAGGTGCTACTAAAGGGAATACTTTGTGATTCCGAAAAAAACACTGTTCATGACACCACTAATTGAAGTGGCAAGGAACAACAATTATATAGCAATATGCAACACTTTCTGTGGCATTATTATGTCGGTATTTTAAGTCATACCGCTAGACAAGACACCTTAACGCTTTGTAGAATACAAAGGTTTCTTGAGAAAAAAATAATATAAACTTTCACAAGACTCTATTCAAAATGTCATTCACCACCAACGAACGTTTTTGTCTTATGTAACAGTACACCAATTCCAAAGTAGACTAGTTTGTGTAATAAAAAGTGTGCATCTTTTTTTTTGTCCATCCCAAATATGATTTAAAGTGATCTTCTCTTTGGTCTATATGCTGTGTTTAGACTTTGTTCCTCTTGTGCAGCCTGCTTCCATTAGAGAAAATCCTGCATATATATGTATATATAAGTGTCTCACTGGGAAGGGCTGAAAGATTCAATAAATTAGACCTGAGAAAGAGAAAAATAATGTTTGGGATTTATTCTAGGTTACGTGCCCTCCTGATATAATTGCTGATTTAAAAACAGTGTCTCTAGTGTAACATGAAATTGCATCAATTATGGAACAAAACATTTTCATGACCAAGAATGACTTATTTGAGTAACTCCACTAGCAGTCATATTTCTGTTTGCTCAGGTTGGAGTCTGCAAGAGAAATATCGATGAGGCACAATACTGTGGCGATTACACAAAAGCTGTCGATGGTGATTAGGGTGATATCACTTCAGTGTAAAATTAGTGACTTTTCAACTGTATTTTATAGGATCGTTTGAGACTATTATGGAAGAAATTGTTGGGAAATGGTCTAGGCCTATTCGTCATGATTATCAAGGCATATAGTGAAATGTGGGAAAGAGTTAAAAGTAGGATAAGTTTTATAAACCCAGAAAAACTCCAAGTCATAACAGTAAGTCAAAGTTGTGTAGAGAACCCTATTTCATTCAAAATGTACCTTAGTCGTTCAACTTATGCTACCAGTGGTATATATTCAATATAGTAAACAAAGTTGTTTAATGAATGCCAGCCTACAGGAGATAAGTCCATGCCTTGATAAAAAATTACCCTAACTATGCCTTGTGACTGGTGATTCTAGATTACCGTTTTTGAGGTATTAAACAATGTTTTCTTAAGTTAGTTACTGCTGTGGTTAGTTCCTTTGCACTCTAATAATAAATGTGTAACTGTATTTAGTAGTACTCTGGTTCCAAATAACATATGTTAGTAGCCACATTTATTTTCAATGTTGTGCTGATATGGTTAGGTCAGACATTCCACTGAAAAGCTGGATGGAGCATGGAGTCATCAAATCAACAATTGCCATTTTAACTCCTATGGGAATCTTTGCTGTGGACTACAGAACAAAACATGAACGGAAGTGCATCAAACTTGGCATGGAACTACTCAGAGAGCCTTTATTTGGTTAGGGGTAAATCAGTTCCTTGGTTTTTTAGAAATAAGCAGTACAAAAATGTATCAGGTGGACTTTAAAGGGTTAAACGCTTTTTATATCATGACAGATTAAACATAGATATATTTTTTGATTTGCCCATACTTTTAGCACTGCTTATCAAACGTGCAAACAATTTGACAGGCGCTTAGCATTTATAGCTTACTCTTAGTATTTTTCAGTAGGTGCAGATGTGTCAAAATTGGGGCACAGTTAAATGGGGGTCAAAAGGTGTTCATCTGCTATTAAGTGTGATATCCTTTAACAAATCCACCCCTAAAGTAGGCCCTAGGTAGCCCATGGAGCAGAGTACATTGTAAATAAAAGGTTGGACATGTACTTTTAAGTTGTACATGTCCTGGTAGTGAAAAACTCCTAAATTCGTTTTTCAGTACTGTGAGGCTTACCTGTCCCATAGGATAACATTGGATTGCCTTATTACATACAATAAGTGTTAACTTTTAATTGAGGGAAGACAAGCATTTAAAGTTTGGTATCAATGAAATTGTATTGTAGTTATTGCAATGGTAAAGTTGGATTTTGAATTACAATTTTGAAAATGCCACTGTTAGAAAGTTAGCATTTTCCTGCTATCTGCGATCTGGTGCCTACAGCCTGTCCTCAGTTACATGACTGGGTGTAGTTGACAGTGAGACTTTGTGAATTCCTCCCACAGAGTCACACCATAGAGGGATTAGGTGTGCCAGCCTGGGCCATCTACTGGCAGAATTAGGGGCCAATCTGAGTGCAGCCCTACTTGCAACTGAATAGGCTTGCTCTGCCTTCACCTAAAAGTGCTTGTCACCACTTCATTAGCCCTGCAACCAGCCTGGAGCCAGGGCTGGGGTGTCAGGAAATTTGAAGCACTTCAAAAAGAAACACCCTGAAACATTTCCTATTTCAAAGAAGGCACCAGGTGTAAAAATAGGACCCTCAGACCCTCTCTTCAGTTCACTTTCCAGACCTGTGGAAGGACTCTCAGAGGACTACCTGCTGCTTTGGACTGCTTAGTACTCCACAAGGCTGCTTTGCTGCAACCGGAAGGACTGCTTTGCTGCCTAGAGCCTGCATTGCACCCTCAGAGGCCTACCCTGCTGCTTGAGCCCTACGTCTTCACCTGAACCCAGAACTGCCAGAGTGACTCCAAGGGCTAGTTTGTTGGCCTCCTGTTCATAGCCTCAGGGACATAACAGGCTCCCACAATCTTGAACCCGGACGTGGACCCAGCCTGAGTTCTAACTCCCCCAGTCCTAGTCTCTTTGTGGTGGTGCTAGAGGTACCCAGATAGCCAAAATCCAAAACTTCTTGACATTTTTGGCTAAAAACTGTTCTGAGAACTGAGAATACCAGGACCCACCTGCTTGTCTATCCACCCAAGGTGCATTGCCAGTCACCCTGACTTTGCGGCAGTTCCAGCTATGTTATTCTCCACAGCAGCAAATCCTGCTCGGCGTTCCTTCACCAAACAGGGTATCTGTTATCCTAGAACTTTTATCAGCCACAACTTCCTGCCTCGCCCTGCTGGACATTTTCGAATTCCCAAAAATGACTTAGTGCCTGATGTAGAGGTTGGTGGAGGGCGTTACTGTGTCACAAACATGCCAGATAGCCCGTCCACTGTATTATTATTCTCCCATTATAGCTTACGGAGATTGTAATATGGCGGATGGGATATACTCGTCCTCCAAACTTTAAATGAGGCCCTAAGTCTGAATGGAGAATTTTTCACCACAATTTCGTCTAGCAGCTCCCTGACAATTAGGCTGCCTCCTCGGACATCGCCTACTGCCTTACTCTGCTGAACTTTACTTTCTCAGAGCATTTTGTCAAGAATTTCACTTCTAAAGGTAAGTGCTCACCAGGCCCAATCCACTTTCTGCATGCAACCTGCGCTCCATCACGGTCCACCATATTTTTTGTCTTTGACCCGGTCTTGCACAACTAGATATCCACAGTTGGTGCTTTGATCTTTTCAGTGCTAACTTTTACTAAAAACTCATAACTTCAGTTCTACTGATTGGATTGTTTTGGTTTAGTTTTATTTATCTACTCTATCCTAAATTGGTGTGGAAATTTTCTTTTGTTGTGTTGTTGCTTTATTATTGTCTGTGTGCTGCAAATATACTTTACACATTGCCTACGTTAAGACTGCTTTCATGGTTTAGCACAGGTTAATTTAGGGATTGTTTTGTGGTTCACCCTGCCAGAGATTGTGTCTGAGCTTGACCAGGGCTCATACCCCAGTGAACCAACAACCCAACTTATTTTTATGCTATTCCTTTTCTTATATGTCTCTATTTAAGTCCTCCTTACATTTTTTCAGTGGGTTCAGCCTTGCCTTTGTGGTATTGATCAATTCTCAGTAGAACAATGTGATTAGGTGTTTTTGATTCACTAATAGCTTTTATACAGTGCCACATATCTGCACTACACTTGGCAGACACCTGGAATGTTTAACTTCATCTTGATATAATGAGTTTCATGCAAATCTGTCGTGTGGAGCACAGTTAAAGAGGCAAGGGTCAAAAAGTTCTCATTTTGCAGTAACGTTGGCCATGTTTAATAATTCTGCTTGACGTTTTACAGATTGTAAGCAAGCTTACGTGAGTGCATGGATTTTGTGTTTCAATGAGATCTGGTAAATGAGAGTAGGTAAACAAGGGGCCAAATGATCTTTGAATTGCTAATAATTGTAGTGCCATTTCATGGATCTGCACAAAATGTTGCATATACTTGGCATATTTAACATACTTCAGGCAAATCCTTCAAAGGGCGCATAGTTAAAGGCATGGGGCAAAAACTATTTTTATTTGCTAATAACGTTAGCCCCATCTGGCATATATGCTCACTCAAAATGTGTCAGGAATTTACATGTTTAGCTTCTGTTTGAGCCAAGTGCAAAGACCCCGTGTTTAATGCAGATCTGACAAGGTGGCATAAAGTTTAAAAGGTTGGGGGGGCTAAAAAAACCTTTGATTTGTTAATAACTTTGGCCTTACTTGACAGATTTGTATGAAAGATGAAATGCCAGAATTGGGTTTCACTTACAAACTACATGTGCAGCTCGTGGTTTGCCTCATGGGAAGTCAGTTTATGGAGTAATTCACGTTTGCATATGACTGAATGCAACGTGCACTTGTTGAAGACCAGGCCATATTATCAATCCCTGCTGCATATAACTGAAAACCATGCCCAGTGGGGTTTTGCCCCTGTGGAGAGGGTTGTGGAGAAGAGAGATTGTAGAATATCATTTAAAAAAAAAAATCACTGACAAAAACATAGGCTAAGTGACACCATGGGTAGCTTTGTTCATATTGTGTTTTATATGTGTTAAAAAACTATGAAATTCACTTAATCAGACACATTTAAATTACAGTTATGGCTACAAAATAAAACAAAAAAACAGAAATTCACCAGTTAGATTTAGCTTGAGTTCAAGGTTTGTAAATTCATAAATAAGATGATTTTACACCACATATTTAATTTAAAACATGTACACAAACAAGATCATACTAAATGCATAGTAATGGCATTCATAATGTTAATGGTAAGGTAATTTATCATGTCACTAGTCAGATAGTTTATATCTTTTGTGAAGTCATCCACTATATCAAGTGTAAGGTCATGAGCATTAAGGGCCACATGTACGAAGCTAAAAGATTGCGAGTCAGAAATAGCGACTCAATGCAATTCGCTTTTTCCGACTCGCAAAACGGGATGTAACAAAAAATCGCAGATTGGGATTTCCTAAATTGCACATGGGTGTGTCACAGAATCGCAAATTGCAACTGAGTCGCAATTAGCGAACAGGTGCAAAACAGAAGAGAAAACACACTTCCTGGTGCTGGATGATGACCTCAGAACCAGGAAGTACCACCCATGGAAGTGGGAGGAGTCTAGCCAGCACATACAGCAGAGGCACACACAGCTGAGAGGAGCAATTGCAGCCTTGACAAGTCAATGTAAGGAGGCAACCACTGCAGGGAGGAAGAGAAAGCTGAAATTCTCTGATAAAGAGTTGGAGGTCCTGGCTGAGGAGCGCTGCCTACACCATGAGGTCCTGTTTGGCAAGACAGCAATGAGTGTCCCTTGCACACAAAAAAAGAAGATTTGGCTGGACATACAGAGCAAGATTATGGCCATAGGAGCCAGCCATCGCACCATCGAGGAGGTGTGCAAAAGATGGTATGACCTCAGGTCCAGAACCAAGGAAAGGGTGGCAGAGCAGTTGAAGGAGGCGCACGGAACAGGTGGAGGACCATCCACAGTACCACCACCCACAGCAATAGAGAGCATGATGGAAACCACTCTGGAGCAGAGGCTGTGGTAGGAATTGGGGACCTGGACAGTTCAGCACCTGGAACCTCCAAAAGTAAGTAGCAAATCTCACTTATTTACACTATTCAATGTACCATGCACACAACCACAGTCCACAAAAGCATGCATCATCCAAATTTGTTCCATGCCTATATGCCAACCTCAAGGAAAGTGCATTATGGTTGAATGTAGTACAGTAGTCCAACTATTTAGGAATATTTATTTTGATACACAACACATCTGAGAGGCACTGACAGTGTATCTATTGTGTCCCATAGGTCTCCCTCAAGTATCCATCGATGACCCTAGTGTGGAGGGAGATGACGATGCCACCATGACAGCAGACGAGGCAGTCAGCATTTCCGCAGGGGAGTGCAGTACCACACCGATTGTACACCATGCATATGAGACCACTGAAGAGAGAGATGTGGACAATGAGGCAGGTAACCTGACACCGGGGCCACAGATGGGTGGGAGTCGGCCACTGCGAACAGCTGGGTCTGGGCTTAGAAGGTGTCGCCGAACACATGATGCAGGAGAGGAGGATGTCACAACAGAACAACTCCTTGGACTGGAGGCATCCCTACTGAGCAGTCACTGCCTGCAAAACAAACAAATGCGAATGATGATGTGGAACCTGCACAGAATGCAACAGACCCTCACAGAGGGAGCTGGAAATGTTGAGAACCAGTTATCCACCATGAACACCAAAATGGTCAGCCTCACCACCGCCATCAATGACCTGTGTAGGGAAATGGTTGCCGATTGGGCCCATGCAAGGCGCAGAGAGCCTAACACAGCTTCACGTTTGGACCGGCTCAATCTGTCCATTGGCCACCTAGCCACTACAACTACCCGCCTGTCAAGGCGCACTGTCACGCTCCTGTTGAAACTAGGCCTGGCAAGGGGACTAGGGCACATTACTGCTGCAGTTGACCTCATGCATACCTCCCAGGCAGCAAGAGGTATTGGTGACACCCCTCAGGACAGTGAGGACATATCAAGCGTAAGCAGCATTTCTGCCTCAGATGCCCACATCCTGCATAGTAGCAGTGCTCGCCAGACATCAGGGGACCAACCAGGCACATGCCATGATGGACGTAGCTGTGCGAGGGTGTGAAGTTGTCTCCCAGGATTTAGCCCGAGGCACATGATATTACTCTGTCAGGCTTTGTTACATTTTACTTCCTTACTGCTAGCTAAACGCCAACATTTACATAATACACTCCTGACATTAAAGGAAAGTTTTGTTTTGCACAACCTGGCTAGGTGTGTCTTACATTTGTGAGTGCTGTAACGGTTGCCACGTACCTGCCAAAGTAGTGAGTTGCTATATGGTCCCGTCTCCAACTGACCTCCATTGAGATGCTACCATCCCCAGGCGTTGTGGTGGCTCCTGCTTCTCATCCTCTGAATCTGTGTCATCTAGGGTGAGATGTAGCCCACATCTGGTTGTTATGTTGTGTAGGATGGCACATGTCACCCCAATCTTGCTTGCAGTCTCTGGGGCATACTGGAGTGCACCTCCACTTTTGTGCAGGCATCTAAAATGTGACTTTAACATGCCAAAGGCCCTCTCAATAACGGTTCTGGTTCGCCAATTTTGTAGTGCCTCTCATTCTGATTGGCAGGTGTTAGATATAGGGTGAGTATCCATGGCCTCAGAGCATATGCACTGTCACCTGTGGAACATAACAGCGGATATGAGCATGGCTGCGCATGGTTATGCATTGAAATATATTTCTGACATTGGTGTGTACTACACAGTACCTAATAAATATCCTTCACCAAACTCCCCACGTTCTAGGCGTTGGTGTATCCCACTGTGCCTGAATATGTATGCATCATGTGTGCTCCCTAGAAAGTTTGCCACTATATCAGTTATGACATTATATGGGCATCACATACCACCTTGATGTTGAGTGAGTGAGTACATTTCCTATTGCGGAACACATATTCAAGATTTGGAGGTGGAAATATGGGTATATGTGTACCATCCACACACCCTATTACATGGGGAAAGTTTGCAATTCGGTAGAAATCCAATTTGGTGTTGTGTATTTCCTCCACATTCCTGGGTAGGTATATGTATCTGGAGATGTGTGTGAGTATGGTATCTAAGAAACGTCTAAAAAATCATGACAGGGCACTTTGGGACATCCCACTAGCATCTGCAATCACCCCCTTGTAGCTACCCGAGGCCAAGAGGTGCAGTGAGCACAGCACTTGCACATGTGTGGGGATGGAGCAGCTGCACAAGGTTTGGCGTTCTAGCTGAGGTTTCAGCAGTTCAATAATCTCAAAGATAACTGCGCTGCTCAGTCTGTATGTGTCATATATTTCCTCCTCAGTTTATTGAAATATGGTCTGCCTGGTTCTGTATACCCTCTCCTGTCTCCACCTCCTCCTCCTCTGCTGGGCAGCCTGGACTCGCCTCCTCCATGCAATCACATAGAGTGCAGCCATTTTGAAAAAACCCTGATGCCTTCTGGGTCTGCTTTTATACTTTGGCTCTGGTTACCACCTGTTTGGAATCAGTGCTAATTTGGGTGTGCAAAACGGCCTATTTGTGACTATTCGCAATTTTCAACTGCCTTGTACATTTGGTTTGCGACTCGCAAATTGCGATTTCTTAATTGTGAGTCACAAACTCGAGTCGCAAATTTTTGCGATTTGGTAATTGGTTGCATCGCTATTTTGGACTCCAAATGGCATTGGAACATACCATTTCGCGTTTGTCACAGTCGCAAATAGTGTTGCAACCGATTTGCGAGTCGCAAAACGTACGTACATGTAGCCCTAAGTGTGGTGTGACTGCAGTCTGCATGGCAGATATGCAAGCTGGCATATCTTGAACCATAACTTGGAAATCTCTGTGGATTTCTATTTCTATGTATCTATTTTGAGGACATAACTAATTAAATATTACTTTATGTTAAAACAAAAAACTAGAAATTTACTGAAAAAACACTGAAAAAGCAAGGGTTAAAGTAACATTATAGATATTTGAAATGTTCAATAGCAACTTAGGGCCTAATTCAGACTTTGGCGGGCGGCCGAGGCCGCCCGCCAAAGTTCCGCCGACAAATGACCGCGGCGGCCATTCTCACATTTCCGCTGGGCCGGCGGGCGCTCTCCAAAAGAGCGCCCGCCGGCCCAGCGGAAATGCCCCTGCAACGAGGATGCCGGCTCCGAATGGAGCCGGCGGAGTTGCAGGGGTGTGACGGGTGCAGTGGCACCCGTCGCGATTTTCACTGTCTGCTCAGCAGACAGTGAAAATCGTGGTGGGGCCCTGTTAGGGAGCCCCTGCACTGCCCATGCCTGTGGCATGGGCAGTGCAGGGGCCCCCAGGGGCCCCACGACACCCGTTACCGCCAGCTTATTCACAGGCTGGCGGTAAGGGGGTCGGAATCCCCATGGCGGCGCTGCTTGCAGCGCCGCCATGGAGGATTCCCTGGGCCAGGGGAAAACCGGCGGGAAACCGCCGGTTCCCCTTTCTGACCGCGGCGTTACCGCTGCGGTCAGAATGGCCCAGGAAGCACCGCCAGCCTGTTGGCGGTGCTTCCTCTGCCCTCTGCCCTGGCGGTGTTACACCGCCAGGGTTAGAATGAGGGCCTTAATGTTTTAAACTCTGTGGGCCAGATGTATGAAACTTTTTTGCGTTTGCAAACGGTGCGAAGCGCAAGAATCGGCCGTTTGCGAATGCAAAAACGTGGTCTGCGATGCATGATAGGTATTCGCAGACCAAAAATAAGAAATCGCAAAAATTGTGATTTTTTGCGTTGCGACATGGTTTTGCAAGTCGCATTTTGCGATTCGGTATTTCCAGTAGGAAATTGCGAGGCGCAAAATGCGATTCGCAAAATCCAAGTCGCAATTCGATGCACCAAAAAATCACAAATTGCGATTTTTCACAGAATGGCATTTTGCATATGCAAAATACCACTAAGTGAAACCAGGTGGTAACCAGGTGCAACCTATATAAAGAGGTCCAGAATGCCTCAGACTCTTTTCCACAATGGCTGCACTCTACGTCATGGCGAGGAGGATGAAGATCTTGGCAGGTTTGAGGAGAGGGAGGAGGAGACAGGAGGGCATTTTCAGAGTGCGCATTACACTCTTTGACCAGACTGAGGAGGAAATATTTGAGAGGTATAGGTTGAACTCAGCCATGATACTTGATCTGATAGCTGAGCTACAACCCATACTGCAGCGCAGAACACATAGGACTCACAGTATCCCCACCCACGTGCAGGTATTATGCTCCCTCCACCTACTTGCCTCAGGGAGCTATCAAGGGGTCATAGCAGCAACTGGAGGGTTCTCACAGAATTCCCTCTCTAGATTTTTCAATGCATTTATTAACGCCATGCTGAGCAGGATACACCAGTACATCAGATTCCCCCACACCCCACAGGAAATACAGCAGATTTTTACCAGATAGCACAGTTCCCCCATGTCCCAGGTGCCATAGATGGGACACATGTTGCAATCTGTCCACCATCAGCCACAGAGTATGTGTACCGCAACCGTAAATACCAACATTCAATGAACATACAGGTGATATGCAATGCCTCCTACATCATAACTGATCTCGTGGCCAGGCACCCAGGGAGCACCCATGATTCATACATCTTTCGCCATAGCAGCATTCACACAAGACTGCTAGCTGGGGAGTTTCGAGAAGTATCTACTAGGTATTGTCCCTCTGTACACTGGCGCATTGATGGCGTGCTGATGTCAGATGGCTCAGTTACTCAATATACCCTCTGTCCCATCCAGGAGACAGTACCTACGCAGTGCGCACCTACATGATGATGCCCTACCTAAATCCTACTACACCTGCTGAATGTAGATACAATGCAGCACACAGGGCGACCCGCAACGTGGTGGAGCGCACCTTTGGCCTGCTGAAGAGTCGCTTCCGGTGCCTCCACAAAAGTGGAGGGGCACTACAGTACAGCCCAGAGACGACATGTAGAATAGTGGCTACTTGTGCAATCTTGCACAATATAGCTACCACCAGGGGCATACCTGTGGAAATATCGGAGCCAGACTCAGATGAGGATGATGATCCCATACCACCCCTACAGCCAGCAGACAGGACCAGTGCAGCAGAGGGAAGGCAAAGGCGTGCTGACATCACACACAGCCATTTCAAATGTAAGTATGTAAACACAAATGCACTGACAAATGTACCTGTAGTGAGTAAATTTATTACCTTAAAGTCAGGTAATGTTAGTCCAACGAATACCAACAAAAGGGAGTTAAAAAAAACAATAGCAGTTCACAGTAAAGCACTATTCCTTCAGACTGTACTCATTACCCCTCTGGCCACTACAGTCAGTTATTGCGACCACGCAGGCCACTCGAGTGCCCAGTTGCCTCACTGGCACCTCAATTGTCTGCCTCTGTGGCAGTGCTGTGCCTGGCACTGCGCCGTCTGGGGTCCATTGCGGGCACAGCTAGGCTGCTGAGGCTGGATGTGTCCTCCGTGTCCCCCAGTCCAAGCTCGCTAGGTGTGGCTGACCTGTTTCCCATGACATTGTCTATCACATTTGTGATTTGGACTAGTCCATGAGCCACATCCCTGCTGCTGTGTGCTGCCTCTACCTGTGCAGCCACTGCACGACGTGAAATTTGGGAGGTGGAATTAGCCAACCTAGTCACAGAGCGACAAAATCCCCCGAACATGCTCATGAAGCGTTGCTCCTGCCTGCGGTGGCTCACCCTGTCATGGTGCAGCTCCTGACATAGTTCCCTCACAGCAGAAGTGAGCTCCCTGTGTCCTGTGATGCCTGGACCTGTCCCTCATGCAGCTGTTCAATGTTTGCATTCAGGCACTCCAGCGGGCGATGCAGGCCCCCCATGTTGGCATTATGTTGCTGCATCTGTTTTTGTAATGCAGTGATCTTTTTATTCTGCAGGCACTGCTGCTGCAACATAGCCGATTCCAGGACACGAAAGAAGGAGGTTCCCTCACCTGCCTCATACGCCTGTGCACCTGCATTTGTAATTATCCTGCAGGGTGGTGTGGTCTGCTGTGAACTGGGCTCCTGCATCTGGGTGCATCTGCCAGTTGCGGATGGTGTATGTGGGCCTTCCTGCTGCTCATCGGAGTCCTGACTGAGTTCTGGCAGTGGCAGTGCCCTGGCCCTGCGTCGGAGTGGCACAATGTTCAGAGACCCACTTGTATTGGAGTCTGAAGCAGGATGGGTGTCAGTCTCCCCTAAACTGGCACATGCTGTGGCTGCTGGGCCTGGCCCACCTTCAACGGCAATATGCAGCATGTCAGTTATTTTTGTTACAATTACGGTCACACAATGGTAATAAAGGTACAGGTACTTCTCTTCACTGTGTTGTGGGTGTTGTGTTCTTCTGGGTGTCGCTCTACTTAATTACATTGTATGTGCTACTTTCAGCTCTGGGTTGTGGACTGCCACTCCCATAAGGCATTGTTGTGCTGCTTCTAAGATGTGGAATGGACTACTTCTCACACTGTTTTACATTACTTGCTAATTCCTAAGGGGCTTTTGTGCATACACATATGGGGTTACAATTCAATATTCCACTTACCTTTGCTGGTACTTGGTGTGCCAGAGGTGTCAATCTCAGTGACCCCACTGACTGCTTCAGGGAGGAGTGTGGACTCCACTAGGTCCTCTATCGGGGTGGAGGGTGACTCTGTGGGTGGGCCGCCTCCTGCAGTCGTCTTGCCACCCTCTCCTTGGCACGGGACCGCAGGTTGTACCACCTCTTCTTAATTTCTTCTACCGAGCGCTGTGCCACTCCAACAGCACAGATCTTTGTTTGTATGTCTACCCAGAGTCTCCTTTTCTCACTCTCATGCACCTGGAGTGAGCTATTGCCAAAAAGCCGGTCATGGCTCCTGACCACCTCCTCTGTCAGCACCTCCAGCTCTTGCTCGCTAAATTTAAGCTTATGCTTTCTTTCTCCCTTCTCCTTTCCTTGGGCAGAGGTGTCCATGGTTGTTCTGGTGTACTGCCTTCTTCAGAGTGTTGCTCAGTGTGGCTGGGCTGACTCTCTCTGAGTGCTGGTTTAGGTGTGGCACCTGAAACTGCCTGGGATGACTCACTTCCTGCTTGTGATGTCATCAGGCTCCTCCAGGTGCAATTCTCGCAATTCCTCGCAATTTGCGATTGTCAATTACCGAATCGCAATTTGCGAATATGCAAATTGCGATTCGGTAAATGGGCCTCGCAAACCACAAACAGCGATTTTTAAGAAATCGCTGATTCCGAATCACAATTATGATACATGGCCTATTGCGACTAGGAAATAGTGATTTCTTAAAAATCGCTATTTGCGATTCACAAAGCCATTTCTTCATACATCTGGCCCTGTACCACTAAAAACCACAGAAATGCACCAGTTATGGTTCATATTACCTCATGTAACTATAACTTGGGCCCTAAGGTAACCATAACTTGTGCTGTCACGATGCACTGTTAATTATCCCATACATTACATCAATCATGACATCTTGTACAACATCAACAACAATTGCTGTGAAATTATTAGTGAGAAAACTGTGCATTACGAGGGTGTGAGTTACGTTGTTAGTTACATGAAATAACTCTACCTCTAACAGCTGAATTTCTAAGGTAACTATAACTCACGCCCTCGCCATGCACAGTTTTTTCTTCAATCATTTAACTTCCAATGTTTCATTGATATTTTTATTGACGTCATAAAAGTTGTCATGAGTGAAATAACTCCACCTTCCCAGGGCAAAATAAAATACATGAATGTGAGGGCAGCTGCATGTGTGCCTCCCCCCACTGCTCCGCGGAGCACCACCTCCTGGGGGCTGAAATAAAAGAATGAAGGGGGTCCATTGCGGACCCCTGGCTCTGGGTACCACCACCTCTGTGGGGCAAATACAACGTTGGAGCCATATATGGCCCTGCAGACTGCAACTCACCAGGACCAGCTCTTGCTATGCCCTGGGGTGCCCACCCCCGGGACATAGCTGTTTGCTCTGACTTGGTGGGAGCAATGACAACTCCCGCCAAGTCAGAGCAAACACTCCAGTTCCAGCAAGCAAGAGCTGTCAAACAGCTGAAAGTGTAGGTTTCCTCTGTTTCCCTCCCCACAGACATGCAGGCAGGGAAACAGAGGAATCAATTGCTGTCACAGAGAGGCAGCTGCATGTTTAGCAGCTCTCGGTATGTGACAGCAGTGCCTGCTCCTGCAGGAGGTGGGAGCCAGCTGGGACTGTGGGGGCCTTCAGACTTCCCCCCTGTCCTATTGCACACTGGGGTTGAGATCATCCAAGGGAGGGGTCACGTGGCTCCCCTTCCCAAAAATATTTTTTTAATTATTAGGCCGGGCTCTGGAGGATGGGGCCCAAGGGGGCAAATCAGTTGGGGGAGAGGGGGACACACAGCCCCCCCTTCATTTATTGAAGGCTGGAACACGGGGGATGAGGTCCCCGGGCCTGTGATCGGCCTTCCCCATGGAATATTAGTGGGTCGCCAGGGCCAAAATCAGCCGGGGAAGGGGGGGCCGCATGGCCCCCTCCCCTACACTGAATATTTACCCAACGAGGTAGCACTTACTAACTAACCAGTAGAAAGTTGGGTTGACATTTTGTACAAACTGTGGACTCTTGTTGTATAAAGGAGCATGTGAGCTTCCGTTCTGGCCATGATAATCATTTCACAGAATTTAAACCTCAACAGGAAGCACTTACAAATACAGAAGTAGCAGGTGCCCCAGTTGAAGCTCTACTACTGGAAAAGACAAATTATCCTAACTCCAGTTGGCTGAAGGGTGGTGGTTGGATTAACATATAGAAAATTAATATACGTTAAAAAACACATAGAAATTCACTGAAAAAACACAGGTTACAGGGACGTTATAGTTAGGAAATAGGATTTTTATAAAACATAGAAATTCACTTAAAAAAACAAAGGTTACAGGGACATTATAGTTAGGCTCACATTTTAAACATATGAAACCACAGACATTCACCAGTTATAGTTAGAGTTACCTCAAGTAACTATAACTTGGGCCCTGAGGTAACTATAACTGGCACCTTCATCAGTAGTGCTTTTTAGGGTCGAGCCTGTGTCGCATACGCTTGCGCATGCTTTTCGCTTGCGAGATGCCTTAGAAGTTAGAAAAGGGCTCAGAGCCCCTTCCACGTCATGTCAGTGTCTTTCATTGGTTCGTGGGCTTGCCTGTTAAAATCTGCTTGCTTTCATTAGTGGAAAGCATGCATACGTCATGCCTTTTCCGGTGGTTAGCCCTCCTGGAGCGCAGCGACCAAGTACTGAAAACATGCAAGGCTCGCTGTTTCCCGTCAGGTTTGTGGTCTACTTTTTATCTTTTGTTCGCAGCACGATCTCGCTTGTTCCTTGTCTTGCTTGTAGGGTAATCCCCCCATTTTTTTCTATAGTTGAGACCCTCATCAACTCCCCTCTGACAAAGGCTTCCCCGGTTTCCCGGAGCACTAGTCTTGAGGATATTGACCCTTTATTATCATTTAAGAAGTGATGTACGTGGGAGCACAGCCAGTGGTGATCCTTGGGTTCTTTATACGAGGATGCATTCAGGAGCCAAGGCCTGAAGTGGCACCAGCAGCTGTAGATGGAGGTTCACTTCTACAGCGTCATGGTCAGATACCCCTCCCGGTACAATAGAGGCTTCAGTAAATTGCCTGGTGAATTTGGATGACAAAATATCAAGTGCAATGTTTTTTTACAAAACATGTAAAAAGACATTTAAACGCACACACACTACATTATCCATAGAAATAAATGTTTTGTCAAACGCTTCCTGATGCATGTGTACGCGATAACTGAAGAGCCGGGGTCATGTGCTGGGTTATTTCCAATAAGCCTCATCACGGGGACATCTGGGATTCTTCCAAGCCTCTTGTTTACATTCACAAGGCCCAGCCGAGTCCCAAAAAAACGTAAAAATAAAGGGAGGGGGCCATAGTATGAACACCCTGACCTCTTAGCTCTGGTGGTGGAGTACCAAAGGGACCTCCCCCGTGTTAAGCACCACCTCCTCAGGGCAAATCTTAAAGATGCGGGGGGCACATGCCCCTGTGTCATGGGGACCAACATTCCCAGTGCAAATATTTTAAAAAAGGAAGGGGGTCCCTTTGGGACCCCCAAGCCCCGGGGGACCATCCCCTCCCTGGGGCTGTGTGTACAGTTGGAGGGGAGGCACGTGGTCCCCCTTTTGGAGCCACAGATGGCCCTGGGGACTGCCAGCCCCCCATGGCCAGCTCCTGCTATGTCTTGGGGCGCCCCAACCATGCACAGTTTTTTCATCAAAAGTTTTACTGCAAATATTACACTGGTATTATTAAAGATGTAATCAAAGTTGTCATAAGTGCGATAATTTGTGGGTAATTACCAGTGCATGGCAAGGGTGCAAGTTGTAGTTACCTTAGAGCACGAGTTATAGGTAGTTGGGATAACTCTAACTATAACTATATCTGGTGAATTTCAAAGGTTTTCTACGTTCAAATTTAAAATGTGAGCCTAACTATAACATCCTGTAACCTTTTTTTTCCAGTGAATATCTAGAATTAAAAAAACCTTAGAAATTCACTGAAAAAAACAAAGGTCACAGGGACGTTATAGGTTCTGAATTTACTTATACAAAACTATAGAAATTCAGCAGTTATAGTTAGAGTTCTTTCAAGCAACTATAACTCATGCCCTAAGGTAACTATAACTTGTGCCCCCGCCATGCACAGTTTGTTCTTCAGTAATTTGAGTGATAAACATGTCATTTATATTTTTAATTATGCTATAGCAATTGTCATGAGTGCTGTAATATATGGGGTAATAATTAGCAGTGGATGGCCAGGGCGCGAGTTATAGTTACCTTAGGGCAAAATATCTTGTTTCATATCAATTACTAGCATCATGGTTGTATCTCTCTTTTTAACAATGTGCATTACTTTAGACAGTTTGTGTATTGTTTCCCATGGATCATCCCTTGCATTTGCTTAGTCCCATGGATCATCCCTTGCATTTGCTTAGTCCCCTGATTTCTATCAATGTATGTTGTTCTCCCAAAAACAGGCCCAAAACTCCGTCCAAAACTCCGTCCATTTGCACATGAACGTATAGTGCTTGCAAGTGGTATTTTCACCTATTCACACCATACTCCTATGTGTTTGTACATGTTATAAATGTGTGTTCATCTCCATTATAGTTATTTAAATAGATATGTGTAACTCACTTTTTAACAACTATTGTCTATGGTGTCAACAGATGATTGCAACTGCTGTGATGCCCTGTTTTTGTATCTGCAAAATAATAATGCAATGTAATGTTGCTCAACCTTTCTTTACTTCCATATGTGCACATATCTCAAAAACGTTCATTTGACAGTCACCATGTCATGCTATGGATGAAAATATCAGTTGCTGTGTACCTCAAGCATGTTGACACCTTCTCATAGCTACATTCAGGGGATGTCAATGCTGTTGAATCTAAGATTTCCTACTACGTGATATAGCATGCTGAATAGAAGTAGTATTCACATCCAATTTACTTTGCATTGTCCATATAATGACCAATGACAGTTTTACTATTAAGATGAACCACAGTTTGTCTAATGTTTTGTAGCCTGCTAGGCCTTGGAATGGTCCAGTACTCTACCCTACTAACCACTGTATTGGCCTGAATGTCTTGTACATGTCATGTACAATTCAGAAACAACATTTTGCATGTCAGGACAGCTCTACCACATCACCACTGGAGTTTGCCTCTGTTTAAATCAGTCTGCATGTGTAAAACAATGAAATTGCACAAAGACCTGATCATTCTATTGGTCTGATTGAACTTTTTTAGTTTGCCCCATGTATAGCTGAAACACATATGAGATACAAACCAGATTTTAATTTCATATTGCCTGAATTCTTCTCAGGACCAACCCACCGGGCCAGTGTACCACTGTCTGCCACTCAAGACACCTCCACTCCAGATCAGGATCAGGTCTTCATTGAGGACTGCACTCCTGCAAAACCAGATGATCAGAGCAGAGTTTTCCATCTGGTCTGTCTGTCCAGACAGCCCCAGTGAGTCACACTTGGCCCACACCAACACCTCCCAACCTAGCTGCAATCATATCTCACCATCAGGATACTTCCCCTTCCTGTGTACTGAGGAACTACACACCAAACTTGTGCCCCCGGTCCTTGCTGCTGTAGAGACAACACGAAGACCACCTCCGGTTGTGCCAGGACCCAGTGGGATGGGACACACTGCCTCCAGGGCACAGGGTAGTAGGCGTAGGCGTAATGGGAGGGAATCAGTGGGCCAGGAATGTTAGGACACTGGTGTCTTTATCAGCCAGACCTACATTGACTGAGTCTTGGGAGCAGAACAAGAGTCCCAAGACGTGATGGGCCAGGTCATAACTGAACTTCGGGAAATCCAGGAGGTGCAGAGGGAGCTCATGTTGGAAATAGGCAACCACAATGCCAAAATGAGCTCCCTGACAGGGGTGCTTTTCGACATGTATCACCACATGTGCAGGGCTTTTCCCATACCATCTGCCCCTGTGTGTGGTCCTATGTCTGGACAAAGTACACCACTGTCAGCCACATACAGGGAAGCCCTGCCACATGAGGAGCCTCCTCCTCCCACCCTGACCGCAGTCCCTGCACCTGTGCCCCCCTCCTTCCCAGAGGGGACGCTCATCCGGACCACCAGGACAGGATGGCAAGACCTCCACCACTACCTCCAACATACGCAGATCCTAATTTCCTCCAGGGCGTGTCTACCATTCACTCTGAGGACCATTTCAGGATTTCAGGATCACGTTTACCTTTTTTGAGGACAGTTGTATTTTGTACATTGGACCTCAAACAGTTTTTTCCTCTACGGCTATACTTCATCCACCAGGATATAATTTTTTTAGTTCATGTTCTCATTGTTTATAAAACCTTTCTGTTCCTTTGTGTCATGCAAATAAATGACATGGGCACAAACTACAAGAGTGTTTTTTTGCATTTATTGTATATTTAATTTTTCATGTCTGTCTTCTACCCTCATTTTGTCAAATCTTTTGAACATTAATTTGGAAAGGAAAATTAGAAATTACAAAGAGGTAATGTGCTACCCTTTTTATTCAAACAAAACAAATCAAAATCCCAATGTATTGGTGACATACAGATGTAGGTTACAAGTCTTATACAAAATCAGAGCTTAGTTTCGCACACCATGCATAACCCCAATAGTCTGTGCCATTTAGAGGTGGACACTCCACGACCTTGATACCATGGAAGAAAGAGAATATTGCCTGGCATCAAATTAAATAGGCAAAGTATCATTGATGCATGACTTCAAGTGGAGCCATACATTATGCCCTCATAATAGGAATCCTACATCCTTAACACCAATAGTCTACATTATGGCAATAAAACAATTTGAGACCACATGACCCTTACAGGACACTTTGGTAGTATCAGGTGCAATGTCACAACCACTATTCAGTGGTGTGCTAAACAAAGTTCTGTCAACTATGAGGAAACACATCAACAGCTACCTCCACTAATCACAAATTGAAGATTTTGCCAATGTGAAGGAAGAACAGTATGCCATGGTTTGACATACACATGTGGTTTGAGCAAGTTAAGTGGCACATATTACCTTGATGGCAACATCACACAGACATCAGGTCTGATACAGTCTCCATCACAGTGCAAGTTGTCTCTGTTCAAGATCTTTCAATCCTAAGTGGGTGTCTGTCCCAGATCATCACATTTTCACTTTTTGCATTCCAACCGCAGCATATCACTGCAAATGTCACAACTTTGAAATGTCCAAATGAAGATGACATGGGGAAGGACCCTGAAACAGAGTAACAAAAGATAATTAATGATTTCACATATTAACTTTGACTCCAATGACAAGTTAGGAGGACACGTAGAGTTAGCGCAAGAAAAGTTAATCCATGTCATTAAACACAGTAGTCAATGTAGGAAAACCCAGAACCACTAACATCTTTTCCCTGGACTTTCCTGAACTGACCATTCCGACCAAATTACCATTGCAGACTGATATGTCCCCTATGTCACAAGTTGTTCTGACATTAGAGGTTACAATACGTAAAGGTACATTTATACTCAGTTGAAGAAGTAGTCAATAACATTTTGACGTAGGTTAATTCCTTCTTCTTCACCACTGTTATCTTCATTGGGCATTTCAACATCCTCCCCCAGTGGCTTTTCACAGTCTCCATCCTCTGCAATTATTGAGATGTTCTGTCTCAGGGCAATGTTGTGGAGCATGCAGCAGGCAACTGTGATTTGCCATATCTTATCGGGTGAGTAGAGGAAGGCCCACTGGTCTTGTCAAGGCACCTAAACCTGGCCTTAAGCAGCCCAAAAGACCGCTCCACTGGCCTCTGTGTTCTTCCATGCACCTCATTGAAGCGGAGTTCCCCTGGCGTTGTTGGATCCCTCATGGGTGCTAACAACCATGGTCTGTTAGGATAAGCTAAGTCTCCTACTTGGAAGCATCTTATCAATAGATTAATATCATATCAAGCCATTGTACCTTCCTAAACTAGAATTCCAGCAAATAATTATCCAGTCATACTGTACTTACAAACAGGCCAGGCTCTCTCATGCCCAAGTTGTACAAATGAATCATGTGTGATCCAGGAAAGCAGAAATGCACACTTTAGATGTACAAATCTGCTAAGCAGACAACTTGCACATTGATGGAATGAAAATTTCTTCTGATTGCGGTAGACCTGTTACCTTGTGTGTGGTGGCACCAAGGCAATATGCTTGCCACCTATTGCTTCAACCAAATGTGGTAGTCTACCCAAAAATTAAAATTCTCCCTTCACAGTGGCCAAATCCTGTTGTCAGGGGAACTAGATTTATCTGTTGTGTCTCAGCATTGAAGAAAGGACTGAAAGTTGGTTGGGACATGCCCACAGATACTGACACAGTGTATTGAAAGGAGCCAAAATGAAGTACTGCCATGAGTTTCACTATTGGTATTGTTGCTGTTGTATTCCTATTGCAAGGCAGGAGATCAGGCTCCAGCTGGTGATACAAATACAGAATAGTTTGCCTATTTAGCCAAACCTTCTTAATGACATCCCTTTCCTCCATGGTGGCAAGGTATGGAAATGGCCTGAAGAGCTGAGGCCATGCCTGGGTTCAAAGGTCTGCATGCATGGAAAAGAAAATAGCTCAAATGGTCACACCATACTTTGATGATCTACATACATCTTAAGTCTTGGTAACATTAGGAATGTCATTGTGTCATACATGTACAGGCGTTGTTATCAAATTTGATATTATTTTATATTTCAAGTTTTTAATTATGTGCAAAAAATACAGTTGAAATGTATTATTTGCACCTAAATAGTTTTGTTTTTCGAAATACCTTCAACAGAGGTATTACTTGCCCTGCGGCACTATCAATGTCAAACACAGACACGGTTCACTTTTTAATGTGTCATATCTTGCCAAAAATAGTGTAGTTCGTATCTGACATGTGTATAGTCACTAGCCTCTTTTTTAGTGCTGGTGATGCGCTAACAGTTTAAAAATACACATCTTCACACCTTGAAATGGCAGCTGCCAGACCTTGCCGTAAACATATTGGCTACCCGACGGCCGTCGGCAGAAGTTGACAGCATAGTAGGTGGAACAGTCCATGACAGACCCTGCCATAGAATAATGTGTGTAACTGCTACGCATGAAAGCCAATGGACATGTCTCCGTCACTTATTGCGTCTGCTGTGTGCTTGTACGTGGCATATTGAAAAAAAGATCACTTGCCTCCTAACACTGCAGCCAACAAGATCTCCTAATCTTTTTTGCTCCTGTTACCGGCTTCTGGGAGCCAGGATGGCGGGCAAAGCAGGAGACAGGGCCCCTGCTTCCATCCTTGAGGAGCTAGAGCTCCTCCCCGGGGATGTCCTCTCCCTGAACAGACAGCTGTATGGGACCCCAGGGGAACAGGTACATGTTTGAGTGGGAAATGTTTGCCAAAATAACTTGTTCACTCTTTGTCCACAGGCTATTTGGTCCTTTTTGTTCATGATTGATGTTTTGGAATTGGAGGGTAGTGAAATGAATGATTTAGCTAGGTATAGGGTGTTGTTTGAGGATGTTAGAAATGTCTGTGTATTGAAATGAAAAGTCATCTGTGAGAAATAGCTGAGTTTTCAGTGCATGCTGCTCACGATTCCAGGTTTAAAGAGACAAAATGCAGGCCCCTTACTTCCAGTGGCTAGTAGGCACTGTACCACTAGATTAAGTGGAAACATACCGCCCAGGACAAAATGGTAGAAATCTGAAATCCAAGTGGATTTTTTACTGTTCTGGAGTTGTCTGATGCTTGTCTGTCAAGTGAATGTACAGGTTATAATTGGAAATTGGAATAACTTTTTGTTCTAAACATGTTATGGTGCCACAAATGGGGAAAGGTATTGTCTCTAATGCCAGTTTAAATGACACAGGCCATACAAGTATGTCCCATTACTACACACACTTTTTCATACATCACCCAAAACCATGCTCTCACCGACACATGGCAGTCCACGTATACTGCCCTTAGTAACTGTAAGCAGTACAAACAATAGTTTATGACTCTTAGAAGGTTAGGAATGAAGCCAATGTAGCTGTGTGTGTGTGGTTATGTGCACATAATGTACAGGTTGTTTAGCCTTTAGTAGCTCACAATGAGTTGGACTAATCTAGAGTGGGTCTCAACATGGCAAGTTCCCTATCCCTGTCTTAGATGGTGTTTATGCAACATGAAGTAAACATAAAATAACATGAAGTAAAAAATTATGTTGAGGCTACTCTACACATTACTGCAAATTAGTGTTTCTAAGGAACTTTGAAATGTTTGTAGATAATCTGTACTGTCTGTTATGGGAAAGCTTGTAGAGGTTCTGCTAAATTGTGTGACTGCACTACAGACAACCAAAATCATTCAAAACCTCTTTTATTGGCATTTATTCTCATCCATATAGGTCAACACCCATCAAAAGCGGGACATCTGTAAGGCTATCATGAAGAAGATGCAGACCTTAGGGGTCTTTTAGTGGCACAGACTCTATTGAAGGAAGAGGTGGGAGGACCTCTGATACTGGACCAGGAAGTCACGGCGAGCCCAGCTCGTCCAGACCTTCCAACAAGGCAAGCACATTCACTGCAGCCTGACCACCTCCAATGGCCCACACCATTGCGGTAGCCTACCCGTGGCCCGATGGGCAGTTGAAGGCCCAACAGCAGCATCAAGGGGGTGAGTTGTTGTATGTAGCTACTCTTGCTGTTTAACCTTTTTAATTTACAGCAATGTAGTTTGGGATCAATATGACAGTTGACACACATCTCACACATAAAGGTTTCTGGAGGTGTATGTTTTTCTGATGCTGTGTTTGGAATGTATTTTTGTGCCAAAGTTTGTCACAAGATTCCTCATCACAAACCAAGAACTAAGTAGAGCAGACACATAGCAACATGTGAAAAAAGGGGTACCTGCATTCTCTCCATGTTATGAGGGACATTTGTACCAAACATGGACCATTTGAGAAATGGTTCAGGTGTGATGCTCCATCACAGATGTGAGTAGGTAATGTAGGCCCTATCAGTGGTAACATGGCATAGTAAGCATTTGTGAGACAGTTGCAGTTTCAGACTTTATATTGGTAATTTGGTACAATGAAAATATGATCATGAGCAACTGCACCAAAAGGACTGGAAATATGCATACAATTTCATCATTCCTTATCTGACAACTGTTTGAGAAATGTTTCAATAGCAAAAATCAGTTCATTTTGTGAAGACAGTAGCAGGTTGTCATGAAGCCTCAGCCCTTCCCAAATGAGCATTGAGCCAGTCTTTGTCAACCAACATGACTTTTCATGCCAGAATGTATTGATTGAAACAGACAGGAATGTGTACATTTTAATGACAGTCACACGTAGCCCACCTACATGTAGGTGTCTTAGTTATGTCCAGATGGGAAAGAAAAGATGGTGAGCAAAGTGAACCTTGAAATGACAGTTGCAGTTGGAAGGATCCATCACATAGATATTGGTGTATCCCATCTTAATGAGTCTGTTTTGGACATGTTGAATCATTTTTTGCTCTGTACTGCAGTGGTTTAGGAATGTATCCAGGCCTATGTATTTAGTAATGCTATGAAAGCCATTTGTTATTAAGAGGAAAGAAAGTGGATAAGGGACAAAAGGCATACATGGTATGGGAGGTAGCATGGGGAATTTCTGGACTGTGAGCAGATGGTTTGAATAATTCTTCCCAAATGGATGAAATACTGATGATATAGAAGGTAAGTTTGAGTGCCTTGAAGCTGGTGCAATCTGTAGACTTGGCAAATGTTTTCTGAGCAAAGTTCATGTTAAACTCCATCTACACTGATACCCTCAAACTGCTGTATCTGTTTTTACAACATTTCTGGCTACAGTGAAGGTGACAGCGGCCACTTCGGCAGAGAAGGAGTTGGGCACTGTGGCCCTGGTGTGGACACCAGTAACACCAAGAGACACAGTGCCACTGAGGGTGAGCGGGCTGGCACATAGGTCACAAGTGACTCATCATCTTCTTCGGAGGCCTCCACAGATGACCAGTCCCTAGTGGTGTCCGACCCAAGTGCAACTTCTTAATCCTCATCATCGTCCGCCACCTACGATCCAATCTCCACCCTCCCTCTTGGTTCCCCCTTGTTGGCCGTAGCCACTCCCCTAAAAGAGGTGGCATCACCTTTGCTGCAGGCACCTCTCCTGTCCTGGTCTCCCAGGCTGTGCTCAATTAGGAGGCTGTTGATCTTTTGAGGACTATCGCTGTAGGCCAGAACACATTATTGAATGCCATCCAGTGGCTTGCTGGTCAGAATACACAGATGCTGGCTATTCACAGTGCCCTCTCTGGGGTACAGTGTTCAATCCAGGGTCTGGTCCCCTCATTGACCGCAAAGTCCCATCCCACCCCAATCTTGTGCCCCAACTCCCACCCCTTCCCCATGCCAAATCTCTCTTCCTAGCCCTATCCAGAGCACTTGCATACTTTTACATGCACCCACTCCAAAACACACATGCAGACACCACCCATCCCACCACCACCACAACCACAAGCATTCCCACGGACACCACACCCACCTCAACACAAATACCCACACTCACCATCAGCACACCTGCAGACACCATAACCCACTACTACACAAGCACACACCACCAGCACACCCACACTCACCACATCCATCACACACCACCAACACATCCACAGTCACCACACCCACCATGACACACCCATGCACCAGCACACCCACAGACACTACAACCACACACACTACCTCCACAACATATACATCCACACACACACATATTGAACACAAACACTCACACTCATCCACACAACAGGCACCCAGTACAAAAAAACAAAGCAAAACATACACAACAAACACTAGACCCTCAGTCACCCCCAACATCAACAGACACATGCACAACAGCCACTGACACTCCCTCTAACTCCCAACCCCACCTCCGTCCCAGTCAACTTACCTCTTTACCCAAGGAGGACTTTATGTTTGCCCTGTCCTTTTCTCATTCCAGACCTTCCCTCCCAAACCTCAGAACACCCCACTCAAACATCTTTGTACCCCTTCCAGATCACAGCCCACCCCTTCCAAATCACAACCCACCCCTCCCAAACCCAAAACCACCTCTTCCAAACCAAAGGACCTCCCTGTAACATCATTGAGGTACCTGCTCTTTGCCCCATAGATTACCTTTCCAGGGGAGGTTTATTTTGGTAGAGATATTAGAAGGCAAGTTGTAGGCATGCAACCTATACTACAGACTAATGGTTTATTGCCTATTTACTTTACTTATGAGAGAGTTATCTCATTTATCTAAAATATTTTTATTTTGAGAATATGTTTGTCCTGGCTTTATTTTGTTATTGTTTCTAGTTGTTTGCTAAAGTTGTTGTTATTTCTGCTAATGTGTGTGCCACACACTTACTCTCAATTGTGACAGTGACAGGCACAAGTTGCATATTTTAGAGAATTTAATAATTCATACATTAGTGTTGTTCACTTGTGATGGACATGTCAATTTTGGTGTGAGCATTCATCTTGTTACTGGACACTTACAATGCATGTGTGTTTATTTTGACATGATGTGTTAATAATATACACGTATGCATTACACAGGGAAATTAAATCTATTGTTTGTCATATATTGCGCACACTAAGGGGACATGTGACCCTCATAGACCCTCCTGGATATCTGCCATGTTGGGAGTTTAGAGTTAGGTTTGGTAGTACATTCTTTCTACACTCACTTGTAGCATGTTGTAGTGAAATTGCTAAATTATCATGGGATTGAGTAGCTTCTATAGTGTATACTAGGTATGTTAATGATTTCAGATTTATTGGGATGTTATTGAACACACCTGTATGGACACATTTCTATTTGTGATTGTTGTGATTTTTTTGTGTAGGTGTCCATTGTCATGAAGGCAGTTAGTATCGAATTGGTGGGCGCTATTAATATCTTGAGGTGTGTTATGATACAATTTTCGAAGTACGACATAACACATGCATGCATTGTGTCCTCATCATGGTATTGTTTGCAAAACTTTTGTAGACATGATACGAGTCCAGTGCTACTGTACAGCAACAATTCCAAGGATGACAGGGATAACCATGACTTACCTTCTGTTCTGGTGATGACGGGGTTTATTTTCTTGTTTGTCCAGGAGCAGCAGCAACTGCAGGACTTGTATGACTGGGATCATGGTGGCAGGAAATGGGAAACGTGGAAAAAAGTGAGTTTCTTCCTTTTATCCTCCCAATCTGTCAACTCAGGTGTGAAAATGTAGCCACCACAGTTGTGTCTGCGGGAATGCACATAGTGATTGGCTCAACGGCAAAAGGGGCAGGAGTCCCTCCACCAGCTGCATTAGCCTATGGCACCATCGACGTGGGTAGAGATTCTTGGCAGTGACGGTGAACCATCAGCAGTCTTTCCCTTCTGCTTCTGCTAGCATCTAAATGGGATGGGCCGACCGTCATGGCCCAAACAGGTTTTCAGATTGAAAAACAATGGGGGGACTGTTACAGCCAAGATCTAAATCAGGCCCGTAGACTTTTAGATGTACTGGTAACTGTCTTGTAAATTTTTGGGCAGTCAGTGCTTACAAGTAAGAGTGTTACCATCACGTTCTGTCCAACCTATGTTCTTTAAGTAGATGGCATACTGTCCTGATGCTGCAGTCTCTCTATGATGAAACATAATAACATTACAAGTAAAAGTACACCCTGAAATAGAAATTCACGAGGCAGTAAGATTGTAAATATATGTACTGATATTTCTGTTATTCAGAGTACATCTTTGAATCATCAAAATCAAATATTGTGTTACCATTATTAAACAAAGAGTTGAGACAAGTTCAGATTTATAGATCGGACAAACGTTTGATTGCACAGTGTTATATATTACATTTTTAAACGGAATTGATGTGCATTCAGGTAGTTATATATACTCAAATCTTTCACCCATGCAGAATTCCAGAGTGTCTTGTTATTCATTGATAGAAAACTGAATAGCACCTCTACACATATCTACCAGATCTCCAAGGCCACTTGCAGATTGGCATATGTAGTTGTCAGACACAACCTGTTGTTGATGATTTGTCAAGGTCTTGCAGAAAGGTTTAACTTGTATTTCATTCCCTTAGCATAATCTCTGCTTTTTTTGTCACAATGCCAAGGTGAATGTATTGTAATATCATATTCTTTATTATTAGTTCACGTCATATTCTGTGTTAGTTCTCTGTTTGAAAAATCCATCCAAATGTTGATATTCTCTGTACTTCCCAAAGAAGTCTATGGGGGTCATTACAACATTGGCGTGCGGCTTCTGCAGCCCGCCAAGCTGTAACCGCCATGCGGCCGCCAATGCGGCCGCACTCCAGCGGTGCCCGTTACAACATCCCCGCTGGGCCGGCGGGCACAAACCTAGTTTACGCCCGCCGGCCCAGCGGGGATGCGGCCGCAACATAGGAGCCGGCTCCTAATGGAGCCGGTGGTGTTGCGGCCGTGCGACGGGTTTTTCACTGTCTGCTATGCACTACCAGGACTACAGTTGGGAGTGGGAAGACAGCTGCGCCACCATCCAAGGTGGGGAAGGGGCACAGAAAGAAAGGGAAGTCGCCGCCAACCTGCACGGCGGACAAGACCACCACCAGCACCGCTTCCCAGGACACCACCAGCACCGCTTCCCAGGACACCGCCACCACCAGCACCGCTGCCAAGGACACTGCGGCCACCAGCACCGATGCCAAGGACACCGCCGCCACCAGCACCGCTGCCAAGGACACCGCCGCCACCAGCATGCTCACTGAGCCACCCACCAACACCGCAGGCCAATGAGTGCCGCAAGCACCGCCGCTACTGAGGCCGCCACGAGCAGGATGAAGCACTCTGGGCACCAAGCACCCTCCAGAACCAGTGGAGATTCACATCCACTACCTGTGTCCTTGGCAGGATGAAGCACTCTGGGCACCAAGCCCCCTCCAGAACCACTGGAGACTGTTATCCACTTGAGAGACTGTGGCTTTGCACTCCCCAGGATAAAGCAGTGGACAAACCACCCACTGGAGAGACTTGAGAGACTGTGGCTTTGCACTGCCCAGGATAAAGCAGTGGGCATGGAGCCCCCTCGTGGATCTGGCGTCGTGCACTCATCTGGCTGAGGTGCCCCCCTTCCGTTCCCCCTGAGGTGCCTGTTGTATTTCTATCTGATGCCCCTGCAGTGTTCTCTCTGTTTTGATCGGGTATCTTGTGTGGGCTTCTCCCATGCATTTTGGGCCCAGTGGTCCACGGACTATGTATGTGCAGTACATGGACTTGAATTCTTGGTGTATATATTTGTAAATAGTGTATATATATATATTTGAGTACTGGATTTTAATTGATTACATTTGTTACAATCATTTCCTTTTGTCTTTGCATTCTTCCGGAGGGGTTGGGGGGTGTAGCTGTGATGTATCAACATGTATTTGTGTGTGTGTTGTAGTGGGTGAGGGTGGGGGTGTTGCGTGTGTGTGTCACTCTCTTTTCACTTCCCCCTCCCCTGTGTCGTAGGTGCAGTACTCACTTTGGTCTTCGCCGCCGGCGTTCGTGCTCCTGGTAGAGGAGCAGGAAGACAAAGGCTGGTAGAATGTGGAGTTCTGGCTCCATGGCGTCCTGGTTCCTCGTGGGGTATGTAGAGGTGAGCGTTTTCCCTTCCAAGTCCTGTTTACGCCGTGTTTTTGTTTGCGGTGAATCCACCCCGGAAAAGGTGGCGGAGTGGCCTGTTGTAATAGTGTGGGTGGTACATTGTCTTCCGTGTATCTGTTGGCGGTTACCTCTGCGGTGTTTGTTTGTACCGCCGTGGCGGTTGGAGTGTTAAAGTTGCTGTCTATGTTGGCGGTTTCCGCCATGGTCGTGATTCCATTTTTTTTACTGCCGGCCTGTTGGTGGTTTTACCGCTGCTTGAACACCGACCGCCAGGGTTGTAATGACCCCCTAAGTACCCAAGGTACCCACTACAAACCAGGCCAGCCTCCTACAATTGTCAAGTTTTTTTTTCTTTCTCAAACGTTAATTGTGTAGAAGAGATGAAGTTAGCAACATCCAGATCTTTACAGTATATATATTGTGTTTCTGAAGGTAATGAACCTATAGATCTTCTAAACATTATCTATGCTGATTAATTGTTTGCCAAACCTTTTTTGTCTTTTCTAGGTACTCCAGTAACTAAAACCACTAATGTTCCTTTGTTTTGTGTTCTATGCCAACAGTGGTTATACGTTTGATAAAATCTAATGAAAGGAAAACTCCTTTGCGCTTGAGAGCACATGCTAATTCATGTGAAATTACCCAGATTTTGATTGCATTCTAACAATGGTTTGAAAAGTATGGACAGTTTGAATTAAATTGCTTTTCTATAAATTAAGTTTGAGTAATTTTGCTTGGAATAGATACATTTCCGAATTATTATGAACCCCCAAGTGAAGGCATGAAGTTGTGGTCTAGTTTTCCATGGCATTACTTTCAGAAGACGTGATATTCCCAGACATCATATCTTTCTGCCAAAAATAGAAATAGAGACAAATGTTTCCTTTTTTTTCATTTTCCATTTACTCAAGGATATCAATCATTTTACCATGCTTTTTTGTAATGTGCTCTTTGGTAACAAATGCATATCTGATTAGATATTTCTGAAATTGCTTGTTGGAATTCCAGAATATCCATTTTATAGTTGGCCAAGTCCATTCATGTATTTTCTGCTTCATTCTGAGTGAAGACAACCTCTGGACATTTATTGCTCTCAGAGAGTTCATCAAAGTATTTACATTGTATGTAGTCCTTAATACTGTTTACTTGTGGATAAGAGTGCAGTAGAGTATAATCTAGTTGTTCTAACTGCAATGATTGGGGTTTCACAAAGTATAATGTGTGTACAAGTTATCTTATTGTTGAATGATGTGTCAATCAATCAATCAATCAATCAATATTTGTAAAGCGCAGCTACTTACCCGTGACGGTCTCAACCATGTGTAGGCAGCATCTTGATGTGATGGAATGTGGTGTCAATTTGTGATTTTTGAGACAAGCTTAGAAATGTCCTTGTAGGTTACATTGACTATAACATTCCTTTTCTCCATGCAATTGTTATATCCTTGAATATTACATGACATAGTATATGAAATTATAACATTGCTAACAGCACCTATAAAGTGAAATGACATTATTTCAGAGAACACAGTGAATGGGAGAGTAGTGAGTTATAGTTAATGTATTGTGGCAAGTGAAGTGACATGGAGATGCACAACTTGTTGTAAATTGGAGGTGGTGCATAAATTAAACATTTAAGTCAACTTTAGAATTTCTAATGTTTGTATAGCTTCAGATGGGTTTGTGTAGAAAGAATAAATAACGTTTTCATAACCATAGCTTATCCATAAACCTTTGGTTTTTTCATTGAATTTAAATGTTTTTTATGTGAAAAAAAATGTTTCAAATCATAGTGTTGAGTGTCATTTAATTGAGTATTGTTAAGTGCAATGTCTTTGAGTAAAGATAAGGACAGTGTCAGACAGTCCAGTGTCATGAAGTCTAGTGTTGAAGGGTGGGATTGAGTGGAGTGGAGGAGAGTGGAGTGGTGTTGCGTATAGTGAAGTAAAGTGTTTTACAATGGAGTGGCATGGTGTGTCATATAGTGGAATATTGTAGAGTGGAGTGGAGTGGTGTGTTGGACAGTTGTGTGTCATACAGTGGAATGTCATCGACTGCAGTGTCGTGGTGTTGAGTGTCATGGAATGGAGTGTCATTAAATATAGGGCCTGATTTAGATCTTGGCGGAGGGAATACTCCATCACAAATGTGACAGATATCCTGTTCACCTTATTACGAACTCCACAGGATATCTTGGGATCATACTATAGTGAACTGGATATTTATCACATTTGTGATGGAGTACTTCCCTTTGCCAGGATCAAAGTCAGGCCCATAGTGTTGTACAGTGGCACAGAGTGGTGAAGAGCGTACAGTTTAGTGGCATACTGTAGAGCACAGTTGATTAAAGGGTTCTACAGTTTAGTGTTGTGGAGTAAAGAATCATTTAGTGGAGTGGCAGAGAGTATCATACAGTGTAGAGCTATATAGTGGAGTGTCACTGAATGGTGTTTAGTACAGTGTAGGAGAGTGTCATAGAGTGAAGTTCCATATTATATAGTGGAGTAATGTGTTGTAGAGAGGAGTGGAGTGGTGTGTGCTAGAGTGTCATATAGTGTAGTACAGAGGTGTAGAGTGTTTGAGTATAGAGTGGAGTAATGTGTCATATAGTGGCATAGAGTGTAGTGGAGTCTTGTAATGGAAGTTTCATTGAGTGCAGTAGAGTGTTGTACAGTGGACTGGAGTAAAGTTGAGAGTCAACCATTGACTTACAGTGGGCTAAAGTAGAGTGGAGTTGAGTGAAGTAGAGTAGAGTAAACTGTAATATAGTAGACTGTTATGTTGTACATTAGAGTGGCCTGGCGTATCATACAGTGTAGTAAAGTGTCATAGAGTGGCGTGCTGCGTGGTTCAGTGGAACGGCTTGCCGTAGAGTGTTGGAAAGTATTGTAGTATAGATTACAGCTGAGTGACATAGAGTGGAGTGAAGTGTTGTAGAGTGGGGTGGGGTGGGATACACTGTACAGTACAATGTGGTAGAGTGCGGTGGTATAGACTGCTGTAGAGTCAAGTGGCACAGAGTTATGTAGAAAGGAGTAGCATACAGTCCAGTAGTGAAGTACAGTGGATTAAAGTGGAGTAGTGGGTCATAAAGTACAGTGGAGTAAAATGGGGTGGAGTGGTGTTGCAGTAGTTACGTAGTGTGTCGTACAGTTCAGTAGAGTGTTGTACAGTGTCATACAGTGGAGAAGAGCATTATACAGTGTAGTGTAGGGGCATACAGTTCAAGTGAACTACATGTGCCCAGGGTCAGTAAATTAAATGCTACTAGTGGGCTGCAGCACTGGTTGTGCCACCCACATAAGTAGCCCCTTAACCATGTCTAAGGCCTGCCATTGCAAGTCCTGGGTGTGCAGTTTCACTGCCAATTCGACTTGGCATTTAAAAGTACTTGCCAAGCCTTAAACTCCCCTTTTTCTACATATAAGCCTTAAACTCCCCTTTTTCTACATATAAGTCACCCCTAAGGTAGGCCCTAGGTAACCCATAGGGCAGGGTGCTATGTAGATAAAAGGCAGGCCATATATCTGTGTAGCTTATGTGTCCTGGTAGTTTAAAACTCATTTCATAGGCTAGCCTTAGGGCCACTCTCATGTACTGGTTGAGTGGTAGATTCTGATCTGAAAGGTCATATTTAGTATGGCCAGAATGGTAATGCAAAATCCTGCTGACTGGTGAAGCTGGATTTATTATTGCTATTTTAGAAATGCCACATGAAATGAACATTTCTCTGCACTTAAATCCCTCTGTGCCTTACAATCCACATCTGGCTAGGTTAGTTGACAGCTCCCTTGTGCAATTCACACAGAAAACCCCAAACACAGGATGCTCAGTCACGCCTGCACACATCTGCTTACTGAATGGGTCTTCCTGGGCTGGGAGGGTGGAGGGCCTGACACTTATATGTCAAAGGACAGTGGCCTGCCCTCACACAATGGACTGCCAAACCCCCTACTGGGACCTTGGCAAACAGGATGGAACTGAAAGGGGACCCTGGGGACTTCTAAGCCACTCTTTGAAGTCTCCCCCACTTCAAAGGCACATTTGAGTATTTAAACCGGGTGTCTGACCCTACCGACTCAGACACTTCTTGACAAGATACCTACTGGGAAAGGAACTCTGAACCAGAACCTGCAACCTGCTAAGAGAAGCTGCCTGGCCGCCCAAAGGACTCACCTGACTGCTTTGCTGTGAAGGACTGATGCCTTGCTATTGCCCTGTTGCCTTGCTGGCTCTGCTGAGAAGTGCTATCCTAGGGCATGGATTGAGCTTGCTTCCTGTTTCCTGAAGATTCAGGACGAAAAAGACTTAGGCCCTCATTCTGACCTTGGCGGTCGGCGGAGAGGCGGCGGTCGGACCGCGAACAGACCGGCGGTATTAAAAATGGCATTCTGACCGCGGCGGTCACCGCCGCGACCGACCGCCACTTCCCCACTCCGACAGCCACGGCGGTCATGACCGACGGGCTGGAGTCTGCGCACTCCGGTCCGGCGGTCGACCCAAGACCGCCAACGGTATCATGACCCTGCTTACCGCCGCGGTTTCTGGCGTTCGGGAACCGCCATGCGAACCATGGCGGTAGGCACTATCGGGGCCAGGGAATTCCTTCCCTGGCACTGATAGGGGTCTCCCCCACCCCCCACTGCCCCCCCGAGTCCTCCCCCCACACCCTCCACCCCCCTGCCACCCTCCAGAGGTGGTACGAACCCCCTCCCCACCCCCACCCCGACATGCACATACACGCACCCCGACATGCACACACCCCCAACATGCACATATACACACCCCCTACACACACACATACACAACGGGGACACATACCCGCACACATACATGCCGACATGCGCACCCGCCGAACTACACACATCGCCCATAGGCACAGCAGCACTCCCCGCCCGCATGCATGCACTCACACACCCCCTCTACACACTCACACGCACACCCCCATGCACGCACACATCACACAACACCCCCCCACCCCCTCCCCTCACGGACGATCAACTTACCTTGTGCGTTGGTCCTCCGGGAGGCGACGGGAGCCATAGGGACGTGACCGCCAACAGAAGACCGCCAACAGAAGACCGCCACACAGAAATGTGGGTCGTAATTCTGGGGGCGGTGTTCTGCTGGCGTGGCGGTGGAGGTTGACCAGTCTCCACTTTCCCGCCGACCGCCAGTGTGGCTGCTGGCGGTATTCCGGCGGAACGCTCCCAGCGGTCGGAATACGCGCAGCGGCATACCGCCGCGGTCGGCGGTCTTTACCGCGGCGGTAACTCGGCGGTCTTGCGAAAAGACCGCCAAGGTCAGAATGAGGGCCTTAATCTCTGCAAAGAACTCCTTGTGTGGTAAAAATTGACACACGGCCTGCCAGAATCGACGCACAACCTGCCCTGCGGTGAGAAAATCACTGCAACACCAAACCAGAAAGACGCAGCCTGGCTTCCCGAGTGGAGATCGACGCAGCGCCAGCATTGCGACTGGAACTTCGACGCATAACCCACTGGACCAATGCATCAAGGAGCCGGAACAACGCAGCCCGACTTCCTGCGAGAGGAATCGATGCAGCGCCTGCTATGCAACAGAAATTTCCCTGCATCGCCCACCAGATCGACGCAGCTCCAATGACTTTGTCCTGCACACCCAGGATTTCTCTGCATCGTCCCCGGGGCGTCCAAATATCCTGCAACCCAAAGAGGATTCAAGTCTGCGTGCCCACAATCGACGCAAAGCCATGACTGTGTGGAAAACCCAGAGAAAGTGACGCACACCTGCCCGTTTTCCACGCACCTCCTCCTCTGCAGTCCCATGCAGATAACTTAGATGCAAACAAGGTACTTTGCGCTCGCAAGAGACCATTGTTGTTTTTAAGAACTATAAGACTCTATTTATCAGTACAAAAGTGATATGATATTTCAACTCGTATTTATCAAATCTTGATTGTTTTGACCTTAATCTACTCAGATAAATATTCTATATTTTTCTAAACCTGTGTGGTGTATTTTTGTGGTGTTATGCTGTGTTATTGCATGATTTATTGCACAACTACTTTACACATTACCTTCTAAGTTAAGCCTGACTACTCAGTCCTAAGCTACCAGAAGGTGAGCACAGGATCATTTGGATTATGTGTGACTTACCCTGATTAGAAAGAGGGTCCTTGCTTGGACAGGGGATAACCTGACTGCCAACCAAAGACCCAATTTCTAACATTACCCATTATCCAACCCAGCTAACGCATATATTCCAGAAAATGCATTAACACTACATTTAATAGTGCATGGCTTGAAAGACGATTGCCGGGATGTTACCTTTATAGTGGAAGCAAATAAAGAATAGAAACATTCTATTCCTGGGTCACCTTTCCTGAGGAAGACTCTACAACATACATATTTCACACATATGAAATAGCGAACGTACCACAATGGTATCAAGCATACCAGTATCTTGAAATCCCCATTACCTACTGTAGTGAATCCTAGTTTGTTTTAACAGGATAGCAGGAGTTAGCTTAGCCGTAGGCTTGTAAACTCGTGCCCCCGTCACCTAGTGACTTTTAACCTACTTAGCTTGCTCTGTCTTAGCCCATTTAATTATTTATTTCCTCTAAGATGGCTGCCTTGTTTATAGTTAGGCCACTTGTTATGAGCTTTATTATCAGTGTCACTGCGCCAAGGCATCAAGTTTAAACACGAAAGACAAACAAACAGTAGGTGTTCACACTTAGGGATTTTCCCTCTCTATACTTTCGAGGGATTGTTGATATTAATTGCCGTCCCAAGCATGCCTGTTATCTATTGTTTTGGAATACACCTACGTCAGGGGACCTTGTGGATCTGTATAAATACATCAAACTTTAGGCAGATAATCAGAGGGATTCCGACCAGAGGGCATCGCCACCATCGCTGATACCGATGCTGCAGTCGTCTTGACGCTGACCCAGTCTTCGTGTCCCTACGGAGTCTGAGATAGAGACCTCATTCCAAGGTAACGAGGGTTGGGGGCTCCTCTCATGGACACGACTTTGGCAGATTAGGTTTAGTAAACCCAGCTCTCCTTTAGGTAGGAGGTTAGGCCTATTCACATTAGGGTAATAGGGCATATTCCATCTTATATATCTCTTTCATGTATTGCAAAATGGTGGGGGTCTTCATAACAATGACTCTCTCCTTCACAATACTGTTACTTGCGATATTCATTATCCTAATCATTGCAGTCCATGCAACTCACCGCAAATTGCAGTTATGTTAAATAAAAAGCTATTATAACTATACTGCATCTGTGTCATTGCCTGTGTTTATATGAGACATAATATATCTGTGAGAAAAGGGTAATTTCCGTTTAACCATGACAATCCCTGAGATATCTTATTTGTGAGTCCATGCGTAAACGGCTGCCATAAATCACCTTTTACTATTGTGTTTTTGGTGAGGTGCTGCTAGTGAGCCGGTAAGGTTGGGATGACAGTTGCGACTTGTTGTAGGAAAGACGCAGTCGCATACAAACAAAAGTACTGCCATCCTTAAACCAGCAGTCTTGCTCAGAGCAAGAGTCCAAACTACGACATGGCGCCACCAACGATGGTGTTTAGGCACTAATTTACGGATACCCTGACTATCACTGTCTCACAGACAACAGGTACCTTAAGTACCATTATACGGAGACGTCCGTGGTCTTTGGGAGAATCCTCCTCAGCCGAACAGGTAATACCTAATTAAGCTGTAGGTTGTTCGAGCTCGAACTCATAAAAAGGAAAATCTTCCCCTATTTGGTGTTCCGTTTCTCTAAACAACTATGGCTAATACCATAGACATTCCTGCAAATGCTAGACATGCACTTATACAACATTTATTAGCGCATGGCCTTACAGAAGAGGGCGGGGATGTTACGCTGATAATAGAGGCAACTGAAGCATACCAAACAGAAACGTTTTATTGTTGGGTCACCTTTCCTGAGGCTGACCAAAGAACGCACACATTTCACACATATGAAATTGCGAACGTGCCTGTACGGTACGAAGCATACCAGTATCATGAGATATCACTCACATATCAAGAGCATCAAAACTGGTTTGAAGGCGCCCTACCAAATGTACTACGAAGAGTGAGGCTAGGTCCTTTAAGTAATGAGGGCCCTACGTGGCCTATGTTTGCCACATATACACCTCACCCAGGCATACAGATTATGCCGATCGCAGATTTACGAGTATTATATAATGAATTAGTGGCATTATATAGACGATTGGTTCAGTTCGTAATGCGAACATTGAACACAACATCAGCGCTTCCAGCACCGCAAGTAGCTGGTGGTTATCAATTGGCTACTGGGATTAATCCACAAACAGTGCATACTATTATGGGTAAAGTGCCCATGGAACGGGAAAAAATACCGTTCTGGATTGCCCAGAAAACTAATCAGCTGGAAGCTGTGTTTCCCCATACGGGACCACAGGATAAACATAGATTGCTCACTATGTGCTTGCCGCTTGGGATGGTTCCCTCGGTGGATGACTGCGCCACATGGGGCACAGTCTTCGCTGCCGTTTATACTACCACACATGGTACCCCGACACTTGCCAATTTACCGGAGGTGTTAAAACAAATACAAAATGAACATGGGGCTGCACCGGCCCTGGATCTGGGGATGAAATTGATGCATAACTTTGACGCCGTCTCCTCGATAATACTGAATAATATTAAAGGGGAAGCGTTGGCACTGGCAATACACCAGCGTCTCCGGGAAACTCCGAATGTGGAACAAGAGAGACAGCTACCGAAAATAATTTCCGATACCTATACTAGTATAGGACGGGATAGTTTGGGAGCCAAACCTAAAAAAATTGAATTACCGTGTACCACCCATAAGGAAGGTACGAAGCAGGCACAAGAGGGCACTAAAAAGCGCTGGGACAAACAAAAAGATTTCAAAGACAAAAGAAATAAGAGAGCTGATTCTCCACATCCGGAGTACTCCGAAAGGAGGTATAATTTTAGAAATAGGGAGAACATTAGGACTCCAGACAGATATACTGATTCACGTCCCTCTCGTTCCTTTCAGGACGCACTGGATAAACTTAGCGAGAGAGGGGGCCGTCCAGATCGACATCCGGAATACGTGAAAGAAAAGAAAGACTCACCACAGTCTGCCATTAAAAAAGAAGAAAAAACTCCTCAGCAAAAGCCGCAGTTTAAAAAGAAGAAAGTGGCAACACTGACAGTTAAAAATGCCAGTAGTATTGAGAACACTGTTGAGGAACAAGAAGTGGGCCGTAACTCTGTTGGACAGCGCGGCAGAGGTCACGATATGTCGCCAGAGTCTGAAAGATCATCTGGATGCGACAGCAACTAGCGATAACATCGCGGTTGAGACAGCGGATGGCCGCGTTCTCCCACCCGATCGGGTTTATGATTTAACAATTCAGATAGAGGGAGACGTGGGACGAGTTATTAGTGTAATATTTTGGGATGAACTAACTAGTGATATCCTGTTGGCCGAGAGAGATTGGCCAACTGAACATGTCCGCAAGCTCCCGCATGGGGAAGATGTCATTTTGCCTTCTTTCTCCGATCTTGTTCCAGAAGCAGACAAAAAAGCATATGCTGCTGAATGGGCTTTAGCGCAGGCACCTGCACTATACCGTAATCATGTAGGTTGGGACAAGGACTCTCCTTGTCATGTTATACCCGTTAGGTCTACACCCCAACCACAGCCACAATACCCTGTTAGACATGAGGCGAAAGTTCTGGTGACGGAGATACTGTCACAACTGGAGTACCAGGGAGTGATTGAGCCCTGTACATCGGCAATGAATAATCCACTATTCCCTGTTGCGAAGCCAGATCATTCATATAGAATAGTGGTTGATTATAGATATTTGAATAGTCATACACACACATATGCTATACAAAACTCCCACAGCACAGATAAATAATATAGTGCGTAAAAAATATAAAACAACATTGGATATATCTAATGGATTTTTCTGCCAGAATTTAGCGCATGAGAGTAGGGACCTAAGTGCATTTTCATTTGGCTCCCAGAAACGCTTTTGTCGTTTACCTCAAGGCTATAAAAATAGCCCAGGCCTGTTTTCAGCCCGTGTAACATCAATTTTGAATGAAATTGATTCTGATGCATTGTCCTATGTGGATGATATCTATCTCACTGACGACGCCCGCGACATTCATCTTGCAAGGGTCGATCGGATCATTTTGGGGTTTGCAGACCTGGGGTATAAATTCAATTTTAAGAAAAGCAAGATAGCCTTTCTTAGTGTGTTGTTCCTGGGATATGAGCTATCAAATGAAGGGAAGAGCCTAGCCCTGCACTTTCTAGAAAAGTGTGCTCAACTACAGCCTCCCAACACACTTAAGAAATTACAGTCATTACTGGGTTTCTTCAATTTTGGCAGAACATACATTCTAGATTATGCAGAACGCATCAAGCCACTTTATGACTTAATACAGCCCAATTTTTCTAGCAGATGATGGACGATTGAACACACACATATCTTTAGGGATATGCAACGGGACATGCTCGATGCTAAACACTTACACACACGTGACAATAAAACAAATTTGGTCATCAGAATAATTGCTGGAGCACTTGGATTTACTTATGTCACCTTTAATGAGGATGACACAGTGCCAATAGCATATAAATCACATTTATATTCCAATAATGAAAAGCGTTTTGCACCTACAGAAAAGATTCTGACAACAGTTCAGATGGCCGTCATAAAGGAGAGGCCACTTGCCCAGGGGAAACGCATTATTGTTGTCTCCCCGGTGCCGGCCTTAAAGGCGGTCACTAAAGCGAGTGTTCCGAACGCTAAGGCATTACATCCACGTTGGATTCAATGGGCAACGTCTCTGATCGCCACTGATGTTGATTATGTATTCGATCCCAGACATGAGACACAAGAGTTTCTCCAGTATGAACAGGAGCACCCCGCTCCTCTAAATATTTTGCCACTAGACAGTTATGATACTATCATTTATACTGACGGATCAGCACAACCGGCTGTAGGTACTAAATATCAATACTCTGCAGTGTGCCCAGCCGTGTGTGGAGTGATGGAAGATGGCGTTTTCCACCCTCACAATACCTACACGCAGACCCTAGGGGACTGCACAGCCCAGTTGGCTGAGCTTAAGGCTCTTCTTCTAGCGCTCGAACATACTGAGGCAGGAAACTAGACTTTGATAGTCTGTGATTCATATTACTGCGTCCAGTCATACAATAAATATCTCACTCATTGGAGGCTGAACGGGTTTAGAGATTCTAAAGGGGACACCATTAAACACAAAGGGGGTTATTCTAACTTTGGAGGAGGTGTTAATCCGTCCCAAAAGTGACGGAAAAGTGACGGATTTACCACCAGCCGTATTACGAGTCCATTATATCCTATGGAACTCGTAATACGGCTGGTGGTATATCCGTCACTTTACCGTCACTTTTGGGACGGATTAACACTCCTCCAAAGTTAGAATAACCCCCAAAATGTTGTGGGGAAGGGTGGCTGACCTTAAGGATAAGCTGCCATGTGTCCATGTAGTTCATACATTAGGACACCAACGTGTAGGAGTACACGTTGCCGGCAATAATTTGGCTGCTGAAGTAGCCAAAGCATCAGTAGCTACGGCTTCTGTGGCTGCAGTGACTCGTTCTCGGACGAGATTGGATAATGAAATACTGATTGCTGTTAAAGCTTTGGCTGCAGGCAAGACCCTTCCGAAAGGATACCCTACAAACTATACTTACCATATCAGTGCACAGAATGTTGCTTATACAACAATTCCTGGGGTTGGAGATTGAGTGCTCCCCAATGAAGACCAGAGACTAGAGCTGATTATGGCCGCACATGAGGGTGTCGCTTCTGCACATGCTGGTATACAGGCCACAATAACAATTTTACAGCAGCGATACTGGTGGCCTGGTCTATGCAGACGGACTAAACAGTATGGGGGTTATTCTAACTTTGGAGGAGGTGTTAATCCGTCCCAAAAGTGACGGAAAAGTCACGGATTTACCACCAGCCGTATTACGAGTCCATTATATCCTATGGAACTCGTAATACGGCTGGTGGTATATCCGTCACTTTACCGTCACTTTTGGGACGGATTAACACTCCTCCAAAGTTAGAATAACCCCCTATGTCCTTTGATGTGACATTTGTCAGCAGATTAAGGGTTCTAATATCAAACTCCATCCGCAGACATCCCTCTTAGTGTCAGACAAGCCACTCCAGTGTGTGTACCTAGACCATTGTGGTCCCTTACAGCCTGATGGTGCATACAAATACATTTTAGTGGCTGTGGATTCCTGTTCTAGATTCCTGTGGGTATGGCCACAGCGGTCGGCTGACGCTCGGACTGTTATAAAAGATTTGCTGATCTTTATCGGTACATATGCGGTTGCAGCATTCCATTCGGACCAGGGCCCTGCATTTGCCTGTAAGGCATTTAGGGACACCATGGGGACGATGGGTATTGAACTCCATTACTCCTCACCATACCATCCCGAGGGAAATTCGGTCGTGGAGAGGCGGAATCGTGATCTAAAGCAGTCCTTAACAGCTCGATTATTAGGTTCAGGCCGCAGTTGGTTACATCACCTATATGGGGTCCAGAGAGCACTGAATAATCTGCCAAGACGGTCCTTGGGGGGGAAGTCTCCATATAAGGTTCTCTTTGGGATACCTATGTATGTCCCAGATCTTGATGCCCCTGGTAGGGTGGCAGCAGACACACTATTTGACATAAAAGAACGTCTCACTGTTTTACAGGAGCTTCAGCAATTTTGTGATGATAAATCATCTGCAAGTGCTGCCACCTTAGGAATAAGGGAATTGGCGAAAACTTCGACTGGCTGGATTCCTAACGTTGGGGATCTGGTTCGTGAGAAGATCGCTGTGAAAAAGGAGTTCGGTTCATCATACAGAGCACCTGTACCAGTCTTGGGAATAAAAGGCACCAGGACTGTCATTTTGCCACCACTGTCTGGTTCTAAATCGAACAGGTTCATCTCCATTGATGACATCAAATTACACCATGTGGCTGATTCTTCACAGTAGACCAGGAGGTCCCTTGGGTGGTTCCCGATCCCCTCTCACTACCCAACAGGACATCCATCTACATAGTAGGATGAACATCGCTACTACTGACTATGCAACTATGTCAACTGCTTTCCAGACGCTTCCTCGACCATGGGGAGGGCAGAAAATGAACTTTTGTTGGTTCCAGTCACATCTTCGGTGACCACCCCACTTCAAGATTTGGCTGTATTTTATACGAACACTTCCACGGCTGATGACGTTGTCTATCATGAGCCTCCACGAGCGGCGGATCAGAATTCAGCGGGTCCTGTGTTTGCAGAGACTTCCTCTGGCTATTTCATTGACATTGATGATTTTTCTTCGGATTCCTCCTCAACTGTGTCTGACAAACTTTCAAAAAGTAGTAAGCTGTATTGATGGCTTAAAAAGAACTATTTGATATACCCATGGAACTATCTATGGTTCTGTTTGACATTTATTGCATTAATTTTATGGGTTGGTTTTGTGACTATTTTCTTTTTGCTGATTAATGGTCACTATATTCCTGATCGCTCCTCTGTGGAGCCTGTTGATGAAATTTTAACACCGCATCATTCTTCACATAAGGTCCGACGAGATTTGTCCCCTGTAAATATTACAGCTATACCAATTACTGATGGGATTGTGTGGGACAAAGTTCCATTCAATATATACGGGCCTACGGAGATAATTCAAATACCATACGTGTTCAAAATTTCAATGTCTGATGTTATTACACCTAATGTTGTCTCTGATGATTGGTATGTCCAAACAGTTAATTCCATGCTAGCTGAAATGAAGGACTATTCCGCTTTTGGAAGTGATGATGTGTATGATTATACAATGAATTATGGGGAAATGTTCTGCTATAACAATTGGGGACATCACTACCTACACCGTGCAACTAGATATAGGCCTCTCTTGAACTACACACAGTGGGAACACTGTTCCACACCAGGGGTGGGGAGTCCAAAGTATTACAGCGATAAATTTACATACTTTTCTGGGCATGATACAAGGAAAGCGGAGTCGTATTATTTTAAAATACCTCCGGCACATATTGGTAAACTTTTGCTAACAGATACAAAACTGATTTATTCAGATCCCTTCATTTCCCGGCTCTCGCTAGAGGGTTACGAATATTGGAAAAACACTATTGATTTGAAAAGTGTATGGGGAACACAAGATTGGCAGACACAGGGTACAGAGGCTTTGTTTCGGGCATGCCTGATTCCTGTGCAAATGATTTTCTTAAATGACACTATAGAGCAGACATCCTGTCCAGGGTTAGCAAAAATTAAAGACATGAACGCACCCAGTATCCCTGCTCCTACAAAATTTAAAGATTGGCAAGACTTTCTTAATGCCTCAGAAGACAGACTAGATGCAATGGTTAAGGCTGGTGCCTATAATTGTTCACTTTCTCGTCCCGGCGGGTGGTTGGTATGGCCCACCGACACTGATGAGTGTCAAAAGCGTTTCTTGAACTCTTCAAGGGGTTTTTCCATTCACAGGCCTGACCCTCGCTTTCTATCAGGTCAACATACAGGTATAATTATGACATACAGTGTGGGTAAGCTGTGCCAGCAATGGGTGCAGACAAACACGTTAACAGCGGTTAAGAGACACCTGAACACTCTTTCTGACAGTATAGACTTGCAGGATTTCCTGTTAGGTCCTAGAAAATAACGCTCGAAACAGTTTTTATATGCTATGTACAATGAAATTTGGAAACTTTCCCAGATTGAGGCTGCTGCACGTTTAAGGCAACTCGATAAAGAAAATTTGGAAAAAACATTAGCTGTTGTCGACAATGGCATGAACACCCTGTCCAACAGGATTTATACATTATCAAATATAGTGTTGTCTGCTATTGATATCACTCAGACAGACTTGTCCCGGTTATATCATGGGCAAACGCAGCTACGTTCCATCATTCAGCTGGGTTGGACATTACAGACACTGAAAAGTGGCCACATTCCATGGAGGTACATTAATGGGAGTGAACTATTCACTGCTTTTAATTTTTCCAGGGAACAAGAGACAGTGGCTAAAAGGGAGGCTAGTTTCACCCTGCTTCAAGTAGAAAAGTTAGATAAATTGCCCTTCACAGTAGCAGAGAGTCCTTCAACTATCTGGCTCTTGCATGGCATTATTAATTTACCGATTTCAACGTTTCGTTTCTCGAGCTTCCTGAAACATCTTGCCGTGCGACTATATGAGCGGCTAGGAGATAGCTTTATTAAGGAAGAGTGGGAGTTGCCCTTTGACTATAAATGTCTGAACGGTGAACAGGAGGTCTTTCTTAGCGGAAGTGAATGTGAGACTGCTGTTCGTCATTCCAAGATATGCAAATAGGTGTCTCTTCACGGTCTTTGCAATGTGGGGGTCGCAAATTTGGCCTGTTTTCTGAAGGGTACTCCCGTCCCCTTGATTCGTCCAGTGTTTCATGTACTTTCCAATGGAAGTTATGTTCTACTGAACGATCAAAGCTGTTGCGGCTTGCGACTTGGAATTGCCTACGCAATCTCAGTCACGAAGGTCATTACGTGTTGTGGACATATTTTGTTTCCCCCCACACGAGAGATAAAAGTATCTGACATGTGGCCCCACATAGATACTATTAATATGAACTATGACAAGTTGGGTAGACTAAAGGCGCTATTGTTTCAGAAACAGGTCGCCTTGACTTCCGCAAAAGAGACGTATGCTCTCCAGATTGCGAGATCATCAGCTGAGATACAATCCCTTTTAAATACCGATTTCCCCAAACACTTTGGAGAGCTGGTGTCCAGAATATTCAATGCTTCAAGCACCACTGGGATTGTGCATTTCCTTAAGGCTGACGGGTCCGGTTTCGTGTCCATCTTCCAGACTGTCTTCGGAGTCATCCCATCAGCCATCCATTATCTCTTTTCCAGTGTGTTTGGTGGCTTTCCGATTAATTTGGCTTTAATTGGCGGACTACTACTGTAATTTCTTCTGATTCGCAGTGGTTGTTTCTTTCCAGCAACACAGAGCAATGGAGCTGCTCCCGTCAACTCCACTGTGTCGTGAGCGCATGGTTCAGATCTTCGGTACACCTTTGCTGGTGGTACTGGAGCTTGACTGGTCGTTGTCATTCTGGCCACTTCTCTGGTGTGTACAACCAGTCTTCCTCTGCATATGGTGTCTCTTTGAACATCTGCCTATGGTCTGTCTTGCTGTTGCACCAACATCTCCTGTGGACCACGAACTGCTGATGTCCCCGATGAGGGTTCATACACGGTCATGCCCCTTGAGACTGCGGTTGCTCCGCGAGGCCACCTATGAGCCTTCCGTTATAAGATCTAACATGGATGAGGACACTGCAGCAAGTATTGATGCACCGGTGTATATGGCTCACTTCTGCTCTGTGGATCCGTTTGTCCGCCCAGCACTAGACTTCACTTCGGACGATGTTGACTCATTTTTGAGGTCCTTGACTGGTGACTTCGATGACATTCTTCAAGATCCTGCGTATAACACATAATTTGATGAATTTGCTTACCATTCCCGATTCCAAATTATGCAATTATAATAAACATTTGCTGTACTTGTCATGGTTGATATTAACATCTCTGTATGTGTTTTTAGACAGTTTTTAACGTGTTTTTCACACACAGCGATTTTTATTATTAGCTTTTTTATTAGCTTGTTTTTTGCCTTTGGCCTTTAGTTCAGAAGCAGCTTTTTTAGCGTTTGGGTTCCTATACCTTCATCATACCTGTTACGGCAATGGGGAGGGTGTAGTGAATCCTAGTTTGTTTTAACAGGATAGCAGGAGTTAGCTTAGCTGTAGGCTTGTAAACTTGTGCCCCCGTCACCTAGTGACTTTTAACCTACTTAGCTTGCTCTGTCTTAGCCCATTTAATTATTTATTTCCTCTAAGATGGCTGCCTTGTTTATAGTTAGGCCACTTGTTTGAGTTTTATTATCAGTGTCACTGCGCCAAGGCGTCAAGTTTAAACACGAAAGACAAACAAACAGTAGGTGTTCACGCTTAGGGATTTTCCCTCTCTATACTTTCGAGGGATTGTTGATATTAATTTCCGTCCCAAGCATGCCTGTTATCTATTGTTTTGGAATACACCTACGTCAGAGGACCTTGTAGATCTGTATAAATACATCAAACTTTAGTCAGATAATCAGAGGGATTCCGACCAGAGGGCATCGCCACCATCGCTGATACCGATGCTGCAGTCGTCTTGACGCTGACCCAGTCTTCGTGTCCCTACGGAGTCTGAGATAGAGACCTCATTCCAAGGTAACGAGGGTTGGGGGCTCCTCTCATGGACACGACTTTGGCAGATTAGGTTTAGCAAACCCAGCTCTCCTTTAGGTAGGAGGTTAGGCCTATTCACATTAGGGTAATAGGGCATATTCCATCTTATATATCTCTTTCATGTATTGCAAAATGGTGGGGGTCTTCATAACAATGACTCTCTTCTTCACAATACTGTTACTTGCTATATTCATTATCCTAATCATTGCAGTCCATGCAACTTACCGCAAATTGCAGTTATGTTAAATAAAAAGCTATTATAACTATACTGCATCTGTGTCATTGCCTGTGTTTGTATGAGGCATAATATATCTGTGAGAAAAGGGTAATTTCCGTTTAACCATGACAATCCCTGAGGTATCTTATTTGTGAGTCCATGCGTAAACGGCTGCCATAAATCACCTTTTACTATTGTTTTTTTGGTGAGGTGCTGCTAGTGAGCCGGTAAGGTTGGGATGACAGTTGCAACTTGTTGTAGGAAAGACGCAGTCACCTACAAACAAAAGTACTGCCATCCTTAAACCAGCAGTCTTGCTCAGAGCAAGAGTCCAAACTACGACACTACCAAGAACATCAGAAGTGGATTAATGGCGCCCTACCACATGTAATACAACCCGTGAGATTAGATCCCTTAAGTAAAGATGGACCAATGTGGCCAATGTTTGCCACGTATATACCACATCCAAGTGTACAAAAGATGCAGACAGCTGATCTGTGCAATCTTTACAATGAGCTAGTAACATTATATAGATGACTTGTTCAGTTCGTATTGCGAACTTTGAACATGACACCAGCATCCCCAGCACCACCAGCACCAGCTGGATACCAATTGACCGTTGCTGGGATTAACCCACAAACAGTAAATTCTATCATGGGCAAGGTGCCCACTGAACATGAGACAATCCCGTTCTGGATAGCACAAAAAACGAATCAGCTGGAAGCTGTGTTTCTCCATATGGGACGACAGGAAAAACAGAATTCACACAATGTGCATGCCATTTGGAATGCTTCCTTCAGTGGATGACTGCACCACATGGGGTACAGTCTTTGCTGCAATATACACCACCACGCATGGTACCCCCCACACTTGCCAATTTACTGGAACTGTCAAAACAAATTCAAAATGAGCACTGGGCTCTTCCAGCCCTAGATTTGGGGATTAAACTGATGCGTAATTTTGACACAGTCTCCTCAATAATACTCAGCAACATTAAAGGGGAAGAGATAGCATTGGCTATATGCCAATGGCCCCGGGAGATACCACACTTGGAACAGGAGCGTCAATTACCAAAAATTATTTCTGACACTTATACTAGTATAGGATGGGATAGTTTGTGAGTCAAGCCAAACAAAACTGACATTCAGAGTACCACCCCTAACGAAGGTACTGATCAAGCACAAGAGGGTTCTAAAAGGTGATGGGATACACAAAAACAAAATAAAGACAGACAAAGTCAGAGAGCAGATTCTCCACATCCGAAGAACTCCGAAAGGAGATATAATTTCAGGAATAGAGAAAATATAAAGGCTTCTGACAGATATACTGATTCACGGTTCTCTCGTTCCTTTCAGGATGCACCGGATAGATGTAGTGAGAGAGTGGGCTGGTCAGAGCAACGTCCTGACTACGTGAAACAGAAGAAAGACTAACAGCGGTCTTCAGACAAGAAAGAAGACAAATCCCCACAACAAAAGCCATAATTTAAAAAGAAAAAGGTGGCAGCAATCTCAATTAAACATGCCAGCAATCTTGAGAACAAGACCTTGGCAGTGACCCTGCTGGACAGTGCAGCAGAAGTCACAATATGTCTCCAGAGACTGAATGGTCATCTGAATGCGACAGTAACTAACAACCTTCTTGCAGTCAAGTCTGCAGACGGGTGCATTCTCCCACCCAACAGGGTTTATGATGTAAATATCCAAATTGAGGGAGATGCAGAGTGCACCATTAGTGTATTCTTTTGGGATGAATTTAATTTTGATATCCTTTTGGCAGAAAGAGACTTGCCACCCGAGCACTTCTGTAAGCTCCCACATGGGGAAGATGTAATTTTGCCTTCTTTTTCAGATCTCGTTCCGAAACCAGTAAAAGAAGCCTATGCTGTCAACTAGGCTTTGCCGTGCTATACCATAACCACTTGGGTGGGATAAAGATTCCCCCAACTTTGTAACATCTATCAGGTCTACACCCCAGCCTCAGCCCCAATACCCTGTTAGTCACAAGGCTAAAGCTCCAGTGAGAGAGATTCTCACTCAGCTCGAGTACCAGGGAGTAATAGAGCTCTGTGTCTCTGGCATTAATAACCCGTTATTCTCTGTTGCAAAACCAGACCATTCAAATAGAATAGTCTTCGACTACAGACTCTGAAACAGTCATACACGCACCTTTGCAATACAAAATTCACATAGCATTACCCTAATTTACAACATAGTGCGTCAAAAATACAAAACAACGCTGGATATTTCCAAAGTTTTTTTTCTGCCAAAACTTAGCACATGAAAGTCGGGAACCTGAGTGCATTCTCATTTGACTCACAAAAACGCTTCTGCTGTCTGTCCCAAGGCTATAAGAACAGCCCAGGGCTGTTTTCAGCCCTAGTAACATCAATATTGCATGATATTGATCCCCAGGCGTTGTCCTATGTGGATGACATCTATTTCACAGATGACGACCTCAACATTCATCTTGCGACGGTCGATCGGATCGTTCCAAGATTTGCAGCCCTTGGCTACAAATTAATTTTTAGGAAAACTAAAATATCCTTCCTCAGTGTATTGTTCATAAGATACGAGCTATCAAATGAAGGCAAGAGCCTGGCCCGTACTTTTTAGAAACATTTTCTCAACTCCAATCACCAAACACTATCAAGAAACTGTAGTCTTTACTTGATATCTTTAACTTTAGCCGAATTTACATTCCTGATTATGCATAACGTATAAAACCACTTTATGATTTAATTCGCCCAGATTTCTCAAGCAGACACTGGACAATTGAACACACGTGCATCCTCAGAGGATTGCAGCAATACATGCTAGAAGCAAAACACTTACACACACGCGATAGCAAAGTAATGTGGTCATCAGAATAACTGCTGGTGCCACTAGGTTTACCTATGTCAACTTTAATGAGAGCAACACGGTGCCCATAGCATATAAATCACATTTATATTCCAATGCAGAACAACGCTTTACACCCACAGAAAAAATTCTAACTGCTGTACAGATGGCTGTAATCAAGAAGAGGCCACTTGCCCAGGGGAAACGCATTATTGTTGTTACCCCGGTGCCAGACGTAGAGGCTGTCACCAAAGCAAGCATTCCTAATGCAAAAGCATTACAGTCACATTGGATTCAATGAGCAACCTCCCTGACTGCCACTGATGTTGATTACATCCTTGAACCAAAACTTCAAACACAAGAATTTCTCCAATACAAACAGGAGTACCCCCCACCTATTAACATCTTGCCACTTGACAGGTACCACACTGTCATTCACACAGTTGTAAAACACAACCACACATGCAAAACCAACGCATGTCTGAACAACGTGGTCAGAACCACAACCATGTCTTTACCACACATGGCTTTACCACCCATGCCTTTACAATGAATTTTGCTGTAAAAGCATATGTGGTAAAGAAGGATGTGTGGTAAATACACCCCCCACCCTGTACCCAAACACACCTCTGTACTTAAAACTACCCCACCCTAAGCCATAAAGCTATGAAACTACCCCGACCTCCCGTGCTCTCAAAACTACCCCAAATCCACAAAAACTACCCTGACCCCCGGCCCTTCTACCCTTAAAATCTACCTGCGCTCTGAGCCCTTAAACACACCACCGATCCACCCTACCCCTTCCAGTAAAACTACCCTGTCCCTACTGCCCTGAGGCCCAAAGCCACAAAACTACCCCTACACCTCCTGGCCCCCAAATCTACCCCAACCCCCGGTCCTGAGCCTAAATTCTAAAAACTGACACCCCCCACCCTCATACCTAAACCCCCCCAATGCAGCCCTCAATACCGCCATAAACTACTCCAACTCCCCCCACCCTGAGGCCTAAATTCCAAAAACTAGACCATCTTGAGCCCTAAAACCCTCCCATATACCCCTAAACACTACCCCGACCCTCCTCCCCCGCCCTGAGGCCTAAATCCATCAAACTGCCCCAACCCCCGGCCCACCTACCCTTAAATTGGGCCTATTAGTTTTTTAGGCCCATTGTCCCCAAGGGGGCAGAAGCCACTTAGGCACCAGGGATGGTGTGTGTGTGTTTTTTTTTTGTTTGGGGGGTGGCCCCTTGGGCAAGGGTCGCTCCCCGTGGGGACACACTACTAAAGGTATTTTCTGCCCTCCTTTGGGCAGATAGGCCTATTTTTTTGTAGGCCCATCTGCCCCTGTTGCAGAATCCACTTAGGCACCAATTTCTAAATGCTTGATGGTGGGATGTTTGTCAACTGACGAAGTATTTGCATTTGTGATAATTGTTTTTCCTCCTTTTTGTTCTAGTTCAAAGCTTTTGCTTTCTTTGCTGTGGCTCCTTGCGGGTTTGGTGGTGTTTGACCTGCGGTTTGCCTAGTTGCATGTTTTAGGTAAGTAAAAACAATTTACTCCAAAGGAGTATTGTTGCCATGCATGAACTACATGTTTGTAGGTGGTGTACTAAATGCAGGTTTGTGTGAAATTGTCCTTAGATTTGTGCACACTGATATTTGTGTTGTCTTATTTCTAATTTGCATTTCTTTCTTTCTTTTTAGTGGGATATCATTGGTGATTGCTGTGTCTGTGCAGAGTAGTTGCTGGTGATTCAAGCTTTTTCAGGCAAGTGAGCGGTATAGTTTTTGAGTTTATAACTCTTACTAATAAAGCTACACTTTATTACTTATCTTACACAATGCTGGTTGTTGGTGGAGCATTTGCCCAGTTAATTTTCGTAGGAAAGATCATGGCTAGCCGCAGGATGACCGCTCAGCAGGTGGTCGGTATGCTTTTTGAGTCATTGTCTGATCATGATTATGAGACGGACTCTGCATCTGAGGCAGAGGAGGAAGTGAGAGATTCTGGCAGTGAAGTTTCTGTCGGAGAGGAATCTTCTGATGAGGAAGCCACACTCAGTGCAGATGAAGGGCCTGTTTTAGAGGAGGACACTGATGTGCCATTAGTGCAGCAACCTGGGGCTGAAATGTTTCCCGTTAGAAGACCTGAACTCTGGGTTGCCCCAAACATGGAGCAGCCAGAGTTGCCTGCCTTTACTGGTATCCCGGGGTGTAGAGTCAATACAGAGAACTTTTTGCCTGTCAATTTCTTTGAGTTATTTGTGGATGATGTGTTTTTGGAAGAGAGTGTTGAGCAGGCTAATTTATATGCGGAGCAGAATTTGAGGGACAACGCTGCTAGACTTAGGCCACACTCTAGAGCTACCCAGTGGATTCCCACAAATTTGGAGGAGATTAAAAGGTTTTGGGGTTTGACTCTTTTGATGGGGTTGATAAGGAAGCTGTCACTGGCTTCTTATTGGTCTACTATTCCCTTGATGGCAACAGCTATATTTTCTGCAACCATGAGTCGTAATTGGTATTTGCTTCTTCTTAGGATGCTGCATTTTATTGACAATGCATTAGCCTTGCCACGAGATCACCCTGATTCTGACCATCTTTTTAAGATTAAGCCTGTCCTTGATCATTTTTTAGATCGGTTTTCAGAGGTCTATGTTCCAGGCAAAGAAATAGCTGTGGACGAGTCTTTGGTCCTCTTCAAGGGTCGTTTGGTTTTTAGGCAGTACATTCCTAGCAAGAGGGCACAATATGAAATTAAATTGTATATGCTGTCTGAAAGTAGTACAGGATATGTGTATAATTTCCGTGTCTACACTGGTAGGGATTCCAGTATTGACCCCCCTGATTGTCCTCCCACTTTTGGAGTTGCTGAGAAAATTGTGTGGGAACTTGGTAGACGACTGTTCAACAAAGGTCACCTTTTGTATGTAGATAACTTCTACACTGGAGTGTAGTTGTTCAAGGAATTGTTTAGAGTGGATACTGTTGCTTGTGGCACAATTCGTTGTAACCGGAAAGGCTATCCAAGGGAGTTTGTCTGTAAAAAACTTGAGAGGGGACAGTGCAGTGCCTTGCGGAATGATGAGCTGTTAGCTTTGAAATTTTCAGACAGGAGGGATGTCTACATGCTAAGTACCATCCATGATGAGAGTACTTCCCCCGTGACTGTTTGGGGCCAGGTTGCTGAAGTGCGCAAACCTGTGTGCATTTTAGATTATAATAAGCACATGGGAGGTGTAGATAGAGTTGATCAAAGGTTGGAACCTTATACTGCTATTCGTAAGCCTTACGTTTGGGATAAGAAGTTAGCAATTCACCTCTTCCACTTAGCAACTTTTAATGCTTTTATTGTGTTTAAGGATAGGTCTCCAGAGTCAAAGATGACATTTGTGAAATTTCAGGAGTCATTGATAGAGAGCCTTATTGTGGTGGAACAGGCCAGAGTTCCTAGAGAAGCAGTAGTGGAGGATGTGGCAAGACTGAAAGATCGCCACTTTGCTGAGCACATTCCTCCCACACCCAAAAAAGACTTTCCAGCTAAGAAATGTAGAGTGTTTTCGAAGAGGTATCCGGAGGGAGACTTGAATGTACTGCCCAGATTGTCCTTCAAAGCCTGGGCTGTGTGTGGGTGGTTGTTTTAAGAATTACCACACCCAGAAGAATTACTGGGACCAACCATGAGTGTAAACTGGCTGTTTTGTATTTTCATGTGCTCAGTTTCATGGTTGGCATGTACTTAGTTAGAGCTTTTGTGTTTGTAGTTTTGTAATTATTTCTAATTAGTTAGTGGTATCTTTGTTAAAAAAAAAAGAAAAGTGATGCCATTGTGTGTGGAGTTTCGCTTGGCTGACGGTGTACATAGTGTACATATTGACTTGCTGTTGGCTAGTGCAACACACTGCCAGCCAAACACCAGTCCACTCACTCCCATCAGCTTGTGTGATTGCTGTATCAGGCATGTGGGCGTATGTAAGTGATGGGCCCTTGAGTGGCGCTGTCTGTCGATGCGAGTGTTGTAATGTGCTGGGCCCGTGGCTGGCGGCGTGAATGGTCTTGTGCATGTCATGTATGAAAGGTGTGTGAATGGACTGTAAAGCGGTTGGTGACTTGCCGTGGCTTTATAGCTCACGAGCTGTGAGTCATTTGTTCAGTTTTTTGGCCTTTCAGTTATTAACAGTGCATTTCATTTTTGTGAAATCTCTTGTTAATAAAATTTGATCCACTGAACCATCACTCACCCTCGTGCCAAATCCAACCAGTATGTGTAGTGAAAATGACAAAACCTGCTCCTCTGTAATCAGGCGTCGCAGCACACCTGTGACATGCTAGGTGCCTCGGGTGGGACCCCGATTATGAAGCATGATTGGTGGGTGAGGGGTCTTTTTAACATAACCTAAGTGCATTTCTTTTCACAATTTTAGTGTTTGGAACATCACATAAGTATGTGGACACACCAAAATGATCTATGGCAAAACTATCTGTGTTTGGAGGGGGGGCACCTATGGTTTTGGTCCCGGTGCGGCCTTCATCTAGGGAAACCTACTGAACCCAGACATGTTTTAAAAATAGACACCCCAAGGAGTCCAAGGAGGTGTCGCTTGCCTGGATCCCCCAACATTTTCTTACCCTGACTCGTCGGCAAACATCAAAATTTGCATACAAATAATATTTTCCTCACTTTTATTTGTAGGATCACCGCTGCGGCACAAATTTTCTACCACCCAGCGTTCCTCTCAGTCCCACAAGTAAAATGATACCTCACTTGCATGGGACTCCAAAGCAGAGTCAGCCTAAAAGATGTATGAAAGAAAAATATGTGCTTATCAACTCGCTGTGCTATCCCCTCAATCTCTAAAAGTTTTTGGCCTTTTTCTGTTGCAGGCACCTGGCCCACCTCCACAAGTGAGGTACCATTTTTATCGGGAGACTTGGTGGAACGCTGGGTGGAAGGACATTTGTGGCTCCTCTCACATTACAGAACTTTCTGTCACCGAAATGAGAGGAAAAAGTGTTTTTTAGGCCAGATTTTGAGGTTTGCAAATGATTCTGGGTAACAGAACCTGGTCAGAGCCCCACAAGTCACCCCATCTTGGATTCCCCTAGGTGTCTAGTTTTAAAAAATGCGCTGGTTTGCTAGGTTTCCCCAGGTGCCGGCTGAGCTAGAGGCCAAAATCCACAGGTAGGCAGTTTGTAAAAAACACCTCTGTTTTCTGTGGAAAAATTTGATGTGTCCACGTTGTGTTTTGGGGCATTTCCTTTCGCAGGCGCTAGGCCTACCCCCACAAGTGAGGTACCATTTTTTCAGGACACTTGGGGGAACGCTGGGTAAAAGGAAATTTGTGGCTCCTCTCAGATTCCAGAACTTTCTGTCATAGAAATGAGAGGAAAAAGTGTTTTTTTGGCTAAATTTTGAGGTTTGCAAAGGATCCTGGGTAACAGAACCTGATCAGAGCCCCACAGGTCACCCCATCTTGGATTCGCCTACGTGTCTAGTTTTCAAAAATGCACTGTGCCGGCTGAGCTAGACGCCAAAATCCACAGGTAGGTAGTTAAACACCTCTGTTTTCTGTGGAAAAATTTGATGTGTCCACGTTGTGTTTTGGGGCATTTCCTTTCGTGGGCGCTAGGCCTACCCCCACAAGTAAGGTATCATTTTTATCGGGAGACTTGGGGGAACGCTGGGTGGAAGGAAATTTGTGGCTCCTCTCAGATTCCAGAACTTGCTGTCACCGAAATGAGAGGAAAAAGTGTTTTTTAGGCCAAATTTTGAGGTTTGCAAAGGATTCTGGGTAACAGAACCTGGTCAGAGCCCCACAAGTCACCCCATCTTGGATTCCCCTAGGTGTCTAGTTTTAAAAAATGTGCTGGTTTGCTTGGTTTCCCCAGGTGCCGGCTGAGCTAGAGGCCAAAATCCCCAGGTAGGCAGTTTGTAAAAAACATCTCTGTTTTCTGTGGAAAAATTTGATGTGTCCACGTTGTGTTTTGGGGCATTTCCTTTCGTGGGCGCTAGGCCTACCCCCACAAGTGTGGTACCATTTTTATCGGGAGACTTGGGGGAACGCTGGGTAGAAGGACATTTGTGGCTCCTCTCAGATTCCAGAACTTTCTGTCACCGAAATGAGAGGAAAAAGTGTTTTTTTGGCCAAATTCTGAGGTTTGCAAAGGATTCTGGGTAACAGAACCTGGTCAGAGCCCCACAGGTCACCCCATCTTGGATTCGACTAGGTGTCTAGTTTTAAAAAATGCACTGGTTTGCTAGGTTTCCCCAGGTGCCGGCTGAGCTACATGCCAAAATCCACAGGTAGGTAGTTAAACACCTCTGTTTTCAGTGGAAAAATTTGATGTGTCCACGTTGTGTTTTGGGGCATTTCCTTTCGTGGGCACTAGGCCTACCCCCACAAGTGAGGTACCATTTTTATCGGGAGACTTGGGGAAACGCTGGCTGGAAGGAAATATGTGGCTCCTCTCAGATTCCAGAACTTTCTGTCACCGGAATGGAGGAAAAAGTGTTTTTTTGGCCAAATTTTGAGGTTTGCAAAGGATTCTGGGTAACAGAAGCCCCACAAGTCACCCCATCTTGGATTCTCCTAGGTGTCTAGCTTTCAAAAATGCGGTGGTTTGCTAGGTTTCCCAAAGTGCCGGCTGAGCTAGACGCCAAAATCCACAGCTAGGCACTTTGCAAAAAACAGCTCTGTTTTCTTTTTGAAAATGTGATGTGTCCACGTTGTGTTTTGGGGCATTTCATGTCGCGGGTGCTAGGCCTATCCACTCAAGTGAGGTACCATTTTTATTGGGAGACGTGGGGGAACACAGAATAGCAAAACAAGTGTTATTACCCTTTGTCTTTCTCTACGTTTTGTCCTTCCAAATGTAGGACAGTGTGTAAAAAGGACGTCTATTTGATAAATGCCCTGTAATTCACATGCTAGAATGGGCAAATAACCACTGCTTCTCAACACCTTATCTTGTGGCCATTTTGGAAATACAAAGGTTTTCTTGATACCTATTTTTCACTTTTTATATTTCAGCAAATGAATTGCTGTATACCCGGTATAGAATAAAAACCCATTGCAAGGTGCAGCTCATTTATTGCCTCTGGGTACCTAGGGTTCTTGATGAACCTACAAGCCCTATATATCCCCGCACCCAGAAGAGTCCAGCTGACGTAACGGTATATTGCTTTCAAAAATCTGATATCGCAGGAAAAAGTTACATAGTAAAACATGGCTGTTTTTTTCACCTCAATTTCAATATTTCTTTACTTCAGCTGTTATTTTCTGTAGGAAACACTTGTAAGATCTACACAAATGACCCCTTGCTGAATTCAGAAGTTTGTCTACTTTTCAGAAATGTTTAGCTTTGTGGGATCCAGCATTGTTTTCTCACCCATTTTGGTCACTAACTGGAAGGAGGCTGAAAGCACAAAAAATAGTAAAAATGGGGTATGTCCCAGTAAAATGTCAAAATTGTATTGAAAAATTGGGTTTTTATAATTCAAGTCTGCCTGTTCCTGAAAGCTGGGAAGATGGTGATATTGCCACCGCAAACCTTTTGTTGATGCCATTTTCAGGGAAAAAACCACGAGCCGCCTTCTGCAGCCCTTTTTCCCATTTAAAAATAAAATAAAAAAATGTTCACTGTATTTTGGCTAATTTCTTGGTCTCCTTCAGGGGAACTCACAAAGTCTGGGTAGCCCTAGAATCCCTAGGATGTTGGAAAAAAAGTACGCAAATTTGGCATGGGAAGCTTATGAGAACAAAAAGTTATGAGGGCCTAAGCACGAACTGCCCCAAATAGCCAAAAAAAGGCTCGGCACAGGAGTGGAAAAGGCCTGGCAGCGAAGGGGTTAATGGAAGTTATGAGAGTAAAGATTATCCCTTCACTGGTCTATGGTCAAGAAATTCTGTTGGGCAAAGGTTCCTGCCTATTAAATTGGCTGATTAATAAAATCTATAAGAGTGTCTTCTACGTTCCGCGCCTTGCCTCACCTGCACAGGTACGGTTGGAATTTGGGCTTCCGGATTTGGCAGCAGTTGGTGCTGGTGCTTTTTTTAAGCTCTTTCATAAGCTACACAGTGCCACAGACGGCCGTTTAGAGGCAGTTCTGTGGCAAGAAATCAGTGATTCCAAATTGAAGGGATCATACGTCCATTTTTTGGCCGAATGCAAATGTCAACTGGGCGTTGATAATCTCTTGGAAAGTAACCTCTCCCATTCTCTGTTCAAATTAGGCGTAAAAAGACTTGTTCAACAGTATTCATATCACTCTGATCATTCCCTGCTTGTTCAACGGAAGCATGCCTGGTCAGAAATTAATTCCTTTAAGCCAGGTATGCCTTCTAGCTTCTTTTCCTGTTCTGATTGGTTTCGGTTGAAAAGGGACTTTTTGGCCCTAAGGATGGGTGATTGGGGTTTTTTGAAACATCTACCTCACTGGCGGCTATCCTCTGGGGAAGGGGTGATATGCAGAGGCTGTAATAATGCGGAGGAGACTCTAGATCATGTGGTCTGTCTGTGTCCAGCTTTACTCAATGAGCGTAGATCTTTGCTTCGATGCAAATGGAATGAATATGGGAATTCGCTCCTGTGGACAGGCTATTATTCAGTCTCTGGACCCTGCTAACTCAATGCTAAATGTGTTACTCATTAAATTAGTTAAAATTGCTCAATCTAAATTTAGTGGCACTGCGAGCAAAGGATAGGCAGGATGGGAATTTGCTCTTGCCACGCCGTTGCATTTGGTTAAGTTGTGGATTTTAATGGCATATGCTAGGACTCATTGTAGTCTTCTTTTGTATTTTGCACTTTAGGGCCTGAGCTTATGTATTTTATTTTGTTATGCATTATGTAGACTTCCGGGCTGGTGATTTACTCTATTTTTATTCTTAGGATTGTTTTTATATTTTTAGGTACGAATGCTTTCTTCTTATTATTATGTGTGTTCTAATTATGATGTGTTTTAGTATGTATTTAGCTTCCGTTTGTATTTGCATTTCTTTTTCCTTCTGTTCAATTGTATTGGATTTTATTATCTGTACAATAAATATGCCTTCACTTGCACTGTGATCCTCAACATGGATAGGCAATTACTCACCCCTTAGGTGAGACCTGTCATTGGCCTTGAGTTCCACATTTGGCAGCAAATAAAAACGGAGTGCGTGGGTAAGTGGGCAGAGTGTAACTGGAGGCAAATGCAAGTACAAATGTGGTGTGAGGACCATTCTGGTACGTGTGGTATGTTGTATGGGCACTCTAAGCATAAAAAAGAACGTTTCTGACAAAGTTACAAATATAAAAACAAACTTACATCAAGTGCAGCATGAGTAACGCACTTCTTCAGGTTTGTGATTATCTCTAACAGGATATCTGCAGTGAAGCTTTTGACAAGCTACTCTTCCTTTTCTGTCCTTGACAGTGGAGCATCTGAAAGATGTTTCTTGGAGGAGCAACTTTTTTGGAGCAATTGTCCAGCTGGCTGTGACCTCTGTCTGTGACATATTAATTCAGGATTAACCAGAGCCTTTAAGGGTTTTTCCTCACTGCTTCAGTTTTAGTCTCTTTGGCTGACCATTCTCGAGGTCGTGAGTCCAGTTTCCGTGGTCAAGCTCTTTCCTTATTAGTTTCAGCTTTTCTTTTGGCATGGTGACACCACGAGGATTGCTTCTGCTCCATGTATGTTTACCAAAGCTTTCTCTCGTTCATGGTCTGGCCAGGAAGTGTGTCTTTCATAATCTGATGGCCTTCTCCTTAATTTGGCATCTAATTTCTCGAAAGTTTGAACGTCACTTTTGAAGTATGAAAGTGTAACCATTAATGCACGTTTATGCATTCTCCTTTGTATTCTGTCTTTGAGCACACTGTCTAAGCTCCTCTCAGGGCCTTCTGTTGAGGCAGTAATCCAAGAGATCTTGCCAGAACGGCTGTTGTTGTCCCTAGAGATGTGAAACCTAGAGCCTTTTGGGAAGTCCTTGCACCACTTACAGGGTAATAATCACCTACCTTTCCTTTGATTGACCCTGTCCTTTCTTTGGAGTGAGGATATGTTAAGCTGTTGGGTATCCTTCTGGTTTCTGTCTCTTCTTGATGGTTGATAATCTGCTCATTTTGCTGTAGAAGATACCGAATCGCCTTGCCCCACAAATGGTGGTGATGGTGCACATCACTTGATAGCTGTTCCATTTTGTCCAGTCACACCTCTGCCTCCTGCAGTCTTCAATTTAATTTAATTCTTCATACTGTCATCTGCTTCCTCCAATCCATAAGGCAGTCCATGTATTCCTCTTTGTTGTCATGTCTATCAGTATTACAGTTAGAGGAGGCATTTGTGTCTTGAGCCTAAACCTGCAGGGCATCTTCTGAACACAATTGTGTGGTGGCTGGATGGTTGCCTGTCGTAGCTCTGTGTGCCATGTTCAGCGTGGCATCACCTCTTTAGTCCTCTCTTGTGGTGATGTCTCGTGGCACTTATGACAATGGGGATGGGCCAGTAGGAGGGTGCGTGCTTCACCAGAATGTTGTTAGCTTAAGGTTGTGTCTACCTGTCTTCTCTGGGTATAGCCTCTATTTAAATCGTCTATAAAAAGTAAAAGTTAATCTGATAATAGAAAGAAACTTGTTAAGATATTGTATAGCAAAATATTGGCTCATTTGAATGTGCTTCAATGCCAAAATTTATAATGTGCATTGAAATAAATTAGTTATGTATCTATCAACTTTAAATGCATAGAATGTGTATTCAATGTTCTCCTGTTCGAGGACATTCAAGACTGTATAGTGCAGTTAGCAAAGAGCAACATAAGACAGAATGCCTCTCTGCAATACATTTCACAGGGAAAATAAAGCAAATATTCGTGAAAAAAGCGGCTACTGCTGATACATCAGGTAGTACCTGCAAGTGCAACAAGAAAAATATATATGGTGGAACAAGAATAATTATTTTTTTGTGGAGCCAATCAATGCCTGAGGGTTTAATAATCCACTGTCAGCAAGCATGTCAGGAGTCATGGGTCACCTTTTTTGGCTCATGTTAGAGATGTTTTTGATTAATAATAACTGTTCAGTATTTCTGATTTTTTTGTACTAAAAACGATTATGCTGCCCTTTACAAAATTATGGCGGTCATTCTGACCGCGGCGGGCGGCGGTCACCGCCCGCCATGCGGTTACCGCCGAATGACCGCACCGCGGTCAAAAGACCGCAGCGGTCATTCCAACTTTCCCGCTGGGCCGGCGGGCGACCGCCAAAAGGCCGTCCGCCGGCCCAGCGGGAAAGCCCCTGCAAGGGGTGCGACGGGTGCAGTGGCACCCGTCGCGATTTTCACTGTCTGCATAGCAGACAGTGAAAATCTTTGTGGGGCCCTGTTAGGGGGCCCCACGGTACCCGTTCCCGCCATCCTGGTTCTGGCGGTGGACACCGCCAGAAACAGGCTGGCGGGAAGGGGGTTGAAATCCCCATGGCGGATTCCCTGGGCCAGGGGAAAACCGGCGGGAAACCGCTGGTTCCCCTTTTCTGACCACGGCTTTGCTGCTGCGGTCAGAATAGCCCAGGAAGCACCGCCAGCCTGTTGGCGGTGCTTCCGCTGCCCTCCGCCATGGCGGTCATGGACCGCTAGGGTCGGAATGACCCCCTATGTCTTTTTTTTACTGGCCAGACGTGGCCGTAACTAGGTCTCGACTCAATTCTGAAATATATAAACGTGACGGTGTGCTCTTCTCTCTCAGCGAATTGCATGAAGAGATATGTTCTTGGTGATCTCAACTTCACTATCAAAAGTAACTGTTCAAGGTCCCTTCTATTCTTCCTGCCTGAGGATTAGAGAGCCTATCCATTTAATAAGACAGTCATTGGTTTCTGTGTAACCAGATCTGTACTGTCACATTCAATTACATTAGATCAGAAGGGGACTAATTATTTTTAATTTAGTGGACGGTGTTAGGTATTGTTGCATTGAGGTCTGTATTGGGAGTCCCTGAGACTATGTAACATTTTGCTCTCCCTATGCTGACACTGTCAGTGTCATTGTTTTTTACTGTGTATTCCCCTATAGAAGAGGACTCATTTTGGAGGTGAGTCAGACTTAAGGGAGCTTCTGTTGATGGGTAACACTTGCTATGCTATGATACTTTGACAAGATTCTATCTTGCAGTTCTAGCTTTATGCTAATTAGAACTCTCCTCCTGTTTTGGGAAGCAGATCTTTTCTCTCAAAATGTATCTTTGTATGATGGATCATATTTGATTGATAATGCTAATTAACTGAATGACAACATATTTTTCCCTTTTCCAATGATTTTGAACTTTTAATAAACAATTATGGTTTTTAGTATTATCCACCTAAAGAACGTATTTAATTGAATATGCTACTTATTTTGATTCTATTAGGGCCACACTACCTCATAATTCTTTAGGATAACGCCATTCTTGAGGATAGCACACTCAATGTGTGGGGGTGTAGTATTCCTAACTCGATCAGGCTGAATTCACTTCAGAGAAGGAAAGGCTTGCATTGTTCACAGAGCATCGGTGCTGTCTGCTGTGAAGTATTGTGTGTGTGGAGAATGCACTACGCAACAGCCCTGCAGCAATGAACTGCATTTCCCAGGACTTTGTCTAGGGTAGCGGCAGCATTCTTGAGTTATCTGGTGTAACTTTCCTCATGTTACATCGCATCCCTGCTAATCATTCGTGTTACGACGTTTCTGCAGTCAGGACCTTGCCATGTGATTTCAGGATTTTCTTTTTGCAAAAACAGTTGCTTTCTTGAGGATAGCAAGTTTCATATCATAACACAGAGTGTATTACAAAGAGACACAACTAGATACATCCTTTCACTTTTATGATAAGATACAGGATTTCATTGCAGGTTATTAAGATAGTTCTTATTACCTTTAGATACTCACTCCGACCTGCAGATGCCAGTGCACAGCAGAAGTGAAATGGTGATGTTTGATGTCTGTTTCCTCTCTTATCCCATTCCCCTTTTCTACTACTAGTCCTCATATATTGCTACAAGTGGTCATTGGTAGAGCAGGTGAGAGACGTGACAGTGTATCACTCCTTTTGGATTCAGAGTGCAAGGTTAAACTTTCTGACATCCACTTTTTTGTGTTGAAGATTCAAACCTATGGGGTGAACCCATCATCAGGACTGGAAGATAATGAGCATCTGGGGCTAGTGTTTGAATAAAGAAGGTATGGAAAGTAAATAACAACTTCAGCGTCAAAGTAATTCACTAGTTTATTGTAGGAAAAGGATCCTTCAGCCACTGGAAACAGCTCAGGCAGTCAGAATACTAACTGCCTTCACAGCTCCCCACTCAAGTACAAACAATCAACATTCTACTAGAAAATAGCATAATTCAGGCCGAAGGCAAGAATGCAGGAGCTAACAAATGCATGTTCTGAAAAAAATAATTGCTAATTATACCACATATACTCCCATATGAAAAAAACCCAAAACAAAACAAAACAAAAACATAAACCCAGAGGGATAAGAAAAAGCAAAAAAACTAAAATAGATAAAACTCAGTTCCAACAAACACTGGTCACTCAATTTGATAAAGTCTACTAAAATATGAAGAATTGCTTGATCCCTTTGGTAGTTTCACCTTGACCATATCCCTCACCTTACCACCAAGGGACTTGACTGCTTTACGGAGGTCATACCATTTTTTTCTTTCACGCTGCATGCAAGGTTCTATAGCCTTTCCCATCTCAACCATCTTGTGAACATTCAAGCCTGAAGTGTTGTACATGTTTACCCAGGGTAGACACATCATGGTATGTTTTTTAAGCAATTCAAATGGAGAAATGTCTGTTGTAAAGTGAGGAGTAAACTCATATTCCACCACTCTATCCTTCACCATTTTGATCTAATCAAGCCTTTTAAGTAAGTTTTGCAATTTGAATAGTTTTTTCTTAAGCGCTCTATTGAATCATTCCACCATCCCATTTATTTACAGGTTGTACAAGGCACACTTCTTGTGTATAATCCCTCTTAATTTCAGAAACTTCTCCATCTCTTTTGAAGTAAACTGCACTCAATTGCCAATCAAGATACAAATGGGACTTCCTTGCTACAGAAGAACTCAACCGAAATACTGATTACTGGAGATGTGGAGATATTTGCACCACTAAGAAATATTTAGACATACCACCAAAGTTCCAAGGTCCCACAATATCCATTGCTAATTCCTCCCGCACATCTGCAGGAACCCCATGACATATCAAAGGAGATGATCTGATTTTCTGTGTCCTATCACTCATCTGGCATTCATAACAAAAACTTACAATCCTCTCCACCTCAATGCCCATTCCAGGCCAACCATAATTTGCTCTTAATCGTTTCTTAGTCCTGCATATGCCTTGATATCCTTTGTGTGCAAGCTGCACCAACCGACTTCTCACATCACACAGAGGAACTAACCTTTCACATCTGACTTGTAGCTTGTTGCCAACAGAAAGCTCATCTGAAACCTTCATAAAACTCATGAAATCAGTTCCGCTTCCTGGAACCTCACTGCCACCCTCAATGGCTTCTCTGACCTTTGAGACAATTTTATCCTTGTTAATTTATTTCAACCACTCAGACTCAGAAGCACAACCACCAGAAACTACGCATACCCTGACGTCATCTCCTTTCCACCATGTATCTTCATCTTCCCCAACACTTAAATGATTCATGACCAACCTTGATAAACAATCAGCTATCTTTTTATCAATACCAGGAATATAGGACACAGAAAAAGTATAACCCTGAAAAACAACCAACCATCTACATATGTGAGGAGAAACATTATCCAACCCTTTCTTGCTAAAAAACATCTTGAAGAGACTCGTGATCAGTTTGAAATACAAGCTTCACACGCCATAAAATTTGTTTGAACTTCCTTACTGCCTAGTACTCTGCCAAAGCCTCCTTCTCTATGGTGGAGTTCCGAACCTCTGCTCCTTTCAAAGATCTTGAGGTGAATGCAATCGTAATGTCTCTACCATCACATATCTTCCTCAATCTCTTCCTCAATACAACACCCAAACCCTTCTAACCCACATCCATCTCAGAAATGCAAGGCACCCCAGGAACAAAGCTTTTCAAAGACTGCGCAGAAGCTAAACTAATTTTGATACTAGAAAACTCTTCTTGGCATTTTTTTATCCCAATTGCACTAGATGCCTTTCTTGAGCAACTGCTGAATGGCACAACTTTGACTGGAAACTGGATATTAATTTTCTTTATAAGGTATCTATTATTCTGCAGATGTACTATATTGGTAAAAGAAAGCAAGAGGAGGATGAATCCATTGAACATTTAGTAACTGCTTTACATAAACAAGTGTCATGACTTACCAGCCACGGTAGATGACAGTACCAGGACCCAGTTCCCTTTCACTTCCATTTGATCATGTGTGGCATAATCCATGGAGGCTTCGCAAGAGCAAAGTCATTGTTGCAATGTTTTTGCAGTCTTTGCCTCCCGCTGCACACACTGGCAAAATAGGCTGTCCTGAGCTGTGTGTAAGCCCAGGAACATTGTCTTTTTCAGGCCTCTTATTATGTTTTCCCCTTTTTTGTTGGGTTTCATGTTGTTTTCTTATCAAGTTTCTTGGCACCCGTGAGCCCTATAATGGTCTTCTGCCTAAAGGGGACTGGATGTTCCAAGATTCTGCGAGTGGCACCCATCCTGGCAGGTGCTCTGGTATAAATTGAGCCCCACCCTAGACCAAGTGCTTGCTTTCCTATTTTCTCCTTCGGCTTTAGTCACCACTGGCTCTCTCTTTCTTGAGTGGGTGGGCAAATCTGGCATTCTGCCTTCCCCGGCTGCATTGCAGAGATCCGAAGGTTAACTTGTGGGCTTTTGGGCAAGTCAGCAATCTTCAGAGGGACAACGATAGAGAAGACAAATACATTCCTTTGAGATCGGTTGGATCTCCAGCAGTAAGAATGCAGGTGCACTATTTTGAGCGCGGTTGTGCTAAATTGATGATAGACGCAAGGAATGCTAATTTTTGGAACCAAGACAATGTCATGTTGATTTTGTATTTGAAGTCAAGCGCATTATTGTAAATGACATTGTGTGAGGGAGGCTGGTCGTGCCCACTACAGCAATACTGATGTGTTGATGAGCAATCCTAAGAACTGGGAGGGGGCAGTCCAACTATGTAACCCTATAGGAAAGCATTGTCACTCCACTAAGTGTAACAGATATGCAGCTGGGAGATAAAATCTACAACAACAGAGAGGTGCATGTTAGGTGTATTAAGAGTATTTCATAGCCCTTGTAGCAAAGCCTAGAAAAGTAGTTGAATACACTTGATTGGCTCCTAATATGCATTATTTTTAAAGAACTTCTCTACTAATTCATAGGAGAGGCTGAGCACTACCACTCATGCTGAGTTTAGATGTGGTCAACAAAAGTGTGGTGGGGAAAAGCCGAAATTAGAAACAAATCCTCTGTGTTATTCTCAACTGTTCCTTCCCCCACACACTTTCCCCACCTGGCCACATCAGTAGTCAGTGCCATTATGGCTTTCTGACTTGGTGCTGCCTGGTGGTGGACTTCTGTATTATAGAGCGAGCCCTGAGGAATCATGAAAGCACACCTGAGAACTTGCTTCTTCCTGAAAGTTTGGAGACAGTACAGAAGAAAGGATAAGGGACCAATTCGAAATGGGGCCTTTGGTTGGCAGTCAGGTTACCCCCTGTCCAAGCAAGGACCCTCACTCTAGTCAGGGTAAAAGAGAATCACCCTCAGCTAACCCCTGCTTACCCCCTTGGTAGCTTGGCACGAGCAGTAGACTTAACTTCAGAGTGCTAGGTGTAAAGTATTTTTACTAACACACACAGTAACTTAATGAAAACACTTCAAAATGACACAACACAGGTTTAGAAAAATAGAGAATATTTATCTAAACAAAACAAGACCAAAACGACAAAAATCCACAGTACACAAGTAAAGTTATCAGTTAAAAAGTAAAAAGAGTCTTCATGTAGTTTTAAACACACACTAACACTGTTAGCATGAGAATGTAACTTGGGTACGTCAAAAATAACTCAGCACCGGTGAGTGTGCGTCAAAAAGGGCTTGCAATTAGTTGATTTCACTCACGAGTGAGACCTTACGTCGTTTCTCCTTTCGTCGGGTCGGGTACGTCATTTCTTCTCTCTGCAGGAGAGCGATGCGTCGATCCAGTCAGCACTCTCGGGTCTGGACAGGCCTTGCGTTGTTTTTAAATGCCCATCGGTGCTTGCGTCAGAAATCCAGCCGCATGATGATCCGAAAACCACACAGCGTGGGTTGTGATCTCACCAGCCTCCGTCAGCGATGCTGCGCGTCATTTCTCCAGCTCTGTGCGTTGATTCTTCCATCGCGGTGCAGGCGAGCATTAATTTTCAGCCTCAAAGCCAGCGGTGCGTCGATTTCTCAGCCGCAGATTGGAGTTGTGTCAATCTTTTCCCCGCACGGCGTTCTGTGCGCGGATTTCTTCCTTTTAGGCTGCCAGCTTCTCCTTTCAGGGTCCCAGGAACTGGATGGGCACCACAGGCAGAGTAGGAGTCTCTCCAGAGACTCCAGGTGCTGACAGAGAGAAGTATTTGCTGTCCCTGAGACTTCAAACAACAGGAGGCAAACTCTGAATCATGCCCCTGTAGATCTTCACAAGATGGAAGGCAGACAAAGTCCAGTCTTTGCCCTCTTACTCTGGCAGAAGCAGCAACTGCAGGATAGCTCCATGAAGCACAGTCACAGGCAGGGCAGCCCTTCTTCCTCAGCTCTTCAGCTCTTCTCCAGGCAGCGGTTCCTCTTGGTTTCCAGACGTGTTCTAAAGTCTGTGGTTTTGGGTGCCCTTCTTATACCCAGTTTCTCCTTTGAAGTAAACATACTTCAAAGCAAAGTCTCTCTTGATTGTGAAATTCTGCCTTGCCCAGGCCAGGCCCCAGACACTCACCAGGGGGTTGGAGACTGAATTGTGTGAAGACAGGCACAGCTCTTTCAGGTGTGAGTGACCACTCCTCACCTCCCTCTTAGCACAGATGGCTCATCAGGAAATGCAGACTACACCCCAGCTCCTTTTGTGTCACTGTCTAGTGAGAGGTGCAACCAGCCCAACTGTCAAACTGACCGAGACAGAGAATCCACAAACAGGCAGAGTCACAAAAATGGTTTAATCAAGAAAATGCTCACTTTCTAAAAGTGGCATTTTCAAACACACAATCTTAAAATCAACTTTACTAATAGATGGATTTTAAATTGTGAGCTCAGAGACCCCAAACTCCACATGTCCATCCGCTCCCAAAGGGAATCTACACTTTAATCATAGTTAAAGATAGCCCCCATGTTAACCTATGAGAGGGACAGGCCTTGCAACTGTGAAAAACGATTTTAGCAGTATTTCACTGTCAGGACATATGAAACACATTACTATATGTCCTACCTCAACCATACACTGCTCCCTGCCCTTGGGGCTACCTAGGGCCTACCTTAGGGGTGCCTTACATGTAAGAAAAGGTAAGGTTCAATCCTGGCAAGTGGGTACACTTGCCAAGTCGAATTTACAGTTAAAAACTGCACACACAGACACTGCAATGGCAGGTCTGAGACATGATTACAGAGCTACTTATGTGGGTGGCATAGCCAGTGCTGCAGGCCCACTAGTAGCATTTGGTTTACAGGCCCTGGGCACGGCTAGTACTCTTTAGTAGGGACTTACTAGTAAATCAAATATGCAAATCATGGATAAACCAATTAACCATACAATTTACACAGAGTTGTGTACTTTAGCACTGGTTAGTAGTGGTAAAGTGTTCAGAGTTCAAAAGCTAACAGCAACAGATCAGAAAAATCGGAGGCAGGAGGCAAGAAGATTGGGGATCACCCTGCATAAACTCAAAAGTCTAACAGATAAGATAAGAGAATAACTCTGGCCTAAGAATGATCTCATCCTTGTCACCAATGTGGAAAGTAAATAACAACTCCAGCTTAAAGTATTCCTTCACAGCCCCCCACATACGTGCAAACATTCCTACATTCCACAAGAACATACCATAGCACTGGCCAAAGACTAGAATGCAGGAGATACCAAATACATGTTCCAATAAATATAAATGCTGACGATATCACCGAAGGGCAAACTGTTCCTGAATTAATTATACTCAAGGAAAGGAATCTCTCAATAAAGAATCTATCTGATAATTTTAAATGGTTCACACACATGAGTGATTGAATCACTCAACCTTTGAATCACAAATGAATCACTTTGGGCACTGTGGCATCCACCTCCATTAGCACTGAGGCAGAATCTCTAACTTGGACACTTTTAGGACCCCTGAGGGATGGTGGCAAGGAACACATATGTTCATTTATTATAGAAAATCCAGAGAACTCTCATCTTCAGGTTGGAGTTTGTAGAATTTCACTGATGACCCTTTACTTGTTGCAACACAGATGACTATGCTAGGGCTGATATCAGTGTGAAAGGAATGAACTCAAATTTTAACATTTTTGCAGCTATGCCTTTGCATGCATGAAGGTGTTTTGCAATTGTTTGGAAAGTAGAAGGTAAACCATCGGGATGAACTGGAAACGTAATGTTTAACAATGTATTTTAACTCACAAGTAAAGAGTGCATGTGGAAGACAGATGCAGTTGCTGATATTATCTGACAAAAATGTATTGGCTGATCTAGTGGTTCTGTGAGAGTAGGAATGGCTGGTATGATGCAGGCTGAAACTGAGGCCCTTACTTTACTTCACTTAACAACCATGAGCTTTCATGGGCTGGTTTTGTATTGTACCCAGAATGATTATCCTATTCATATCCAACTCTTTGTTACTGTTTTGAGATAAGAAAAGGATGCATAAGAAATATGGTTAATATGTTGCTTTTGAGAACACCTTCATTCTAGCGCCTGTCATGAATGGCCCAGATGCTATGGTGCCGCTGGGGAAGGAGCCAGTATATGGTAGAGTGTAGTGAAGCATGCTAAGTGGAACGTGGTTCTTAAAGATATATGCACTCTAGGTCCTACCTAGGGAGACAGTCATGAGGCACCAGGAGTATCACCAATAACCTTGTGTCATGAAGCGCCAGCTATTAATCAGGTAAAAGTAAAAAAGTGAGTGAAGACACTTTTGCTAATTGTAGCAGCTTCCGAAAACGTCAAAAAGTCTGTTGGCAATTTAAGAAACAAGCAACAATATTGCCCAACTCGATAGTCCCTATTCAGATGAATGAAGGACTGAGGCAGCACTGATGAAATTTGAACTTGTAACCTGCATGGAGGTCAAAGGCCTTTAAAGAAATGCCATAACCCAAAGAGCTACTCAGTTATGATTTAGCCAACTGACCTATTAAGCATGTACTAATGTAGTGAGTTACTTATATGAATTTAGGTGTTTTCTTTTTTTCTTTCATGTTTGAATTTTGCTTCACACAACTTACATAAATTTGAGGAACTATTTACATTCTGTTTTGAAATTGTTTTCATATAATAATGATTCTCTGGCTGGGACTAAGATAATGACTTAGGCGTTGCAGGGACTTGGTCCCTGTAGACTAAAAATACTATTTGAAGCCGCTTGTTCTAAACACAGCTCATCTTCAGAAGCAAAAGGAAATAGTGAGAATTCCTGGAGGTAAGTGAGTGCACAAAGCACTTGAGGCATAGAATGCTACTAGGAAGTAAGGTAATGAATGCCATGCTAGTGTAGCTTCGAGGTTCTGTGCAAAAGGGGAAACACACTTCAGACACAGGAGATAAATTAATGTACCTATAGTTGGGTAATATGAATGTCTGTTTTATGTAGTGCTTCATGCATAATTATGCCACCTTCTGAGCTCTATATTAACCTCAAAAACAGTGCAAGGGTTTAAAAATGAAAAGGCGGTGTACAATAATTCCGTGATGGTGCTGATCTCTCACATAATCCAATTAGTCTGGGCCTCCAGTTCACTGAAGAAATGTTCTATTAATATTCACAGGGTGGCCTGTATCCCTACAATGCACTGTACCATGATTCTTTTTATGTTTTGAGTTTTGTGGTAAGTTGCTGCCTGGTCCTTAAATTTCAACCAGCACTTTCCAGCCTGTTCTCCATTAGTCCTAGTACTAAACAAAGCCCCTGCAGGTAATAATGACTCCACAGCACTAGGTGTCCCCAAGCATCAGCAGACACTGGACTTTTCGCTTCTTTACTAACGCAGGCACGGACTTCACACAGGAAGTGGTCAGAGACCCCAATAAGACCTTCATATTCTAGGGTTATTTAGCAGATTCCTAACCCAGTCTTCTGGTGCTCAGTTCTATCGATTTTACTCTTTGAATCTTTGTACCTTATCTCTGAACATGAGCCAATCATATCCTCACCCAACCAAGCGGGAAACCGTGCTCGCATCTACACATTTTTCAAGAAATCCCACCCGATATCTACTCATGCTTGTTTGGTAAATATTAATAGGTGTCAATTTCATGGGTCCGTAGGTATTTACGTGCCTTTTAAGAAGGGCAAAGTCACCTCGTTATTACAACTACGACTTTGGGGGTGGGCGAGATGTTTATGCATCACTTATTACCAGGACTCCTAAATTTGATAGCTAAGGGACCTTGGAACCAATTACATAAGGTGATTTTCTAGGGAGCACACCATTTTTGACCAATAGGAGAGGATAGCAAAAGAGTCAGGCATTCTAGTTCCATGCTCATAAATTCAGCTGCTGGCAGCATCTGCCTTCATGCGCCACTCGTCTGAGGACATTGCTGTACAGAACCTATGAATGATCCAAATGAATGCCATTGCTCGCTGATTATATTAGTCGTATTTGAATGCATTTGATGATGAAGCACAACTTCTGTCGCCCATGGAGATACCATTGCGCTTATTTTGAGGTCAATACTTAATGAAGAAATAACAGAGGCCCTGTTGATATCTTTCAAGGATGATTTAATTCATTGGTTCACGATCATCGATTACCCAACCAAGGGCTTGTACACACCATAAAAACGCAATTCCAACAGTGCGCTCCTTAATCCAGGTCAAGAGACTCAGTGCTACTGTTGAGGTTTTTCTTTTCTCTAGAACGTTTCAGCTGAAAAACATATCTAAGCCCAAGCCTGCCATTACTGTATTTATAACTGTCGGTTCCTATTTTCTCTTCGAGAAGAGGGACTTCATTTTTGTTTTGCTGAATTTCATATTTAAACATTATGGACGTTCAGAGAACAATCTCCGAAGTTTCTACAAGTTGGTTGACATTATTTCAAACTTGCTGATGAAATTGCTTTGTTTTGCTTTTAATGTTGTAATGGGCAACCCATTTGTGTTTCAAGCGATCTCACAGAGCCAAGGTGGTACTCTTTTTTTATGAAAATACTCTTGGCCGTTTTGAATTTTGCTTACCTGTCTGTTTGCTTCTTTATGCTTTTAAGCTGAAGCAGTAGCCAATTCCTTTAGTTTTTCGATTTTTGTTTAAAAAAATATATAGAAAAATACATAGATTTATATCCACATAGATGGACTATCATTCAGTCTGCTTCATCCATTGGTTCGTCTTTTGCCTCCACTCACCACAGCATGTGGCAATGGGTCATCCCATTTCATCCATTGACTGTGGTAACTGGGTTGAGCAATGGTGTTTTTATTGTGTTCCTCATTTCCTCCAAACATTTTCCTAAAGGAGTGCGCGTTGAGACCCGTGTGGTCGTAAAGCCGTAGTTTCTTTGTATGTAACTTTCTCCGAAGGGGATCACCTGCAATGTCGGACATAACACTGCCCCTATTGTACAGAGCCCATAAAACAAAACATGACTGTTCAAGCCGACCTTTATTATGCTTGGCATTTGCTAATAACTAACAGATCTTCCCAATAACTGGCACTTTTTCACACAGCTATAGCTGTCTAGCACCGTGGGCATCGCTTACACATCCTAAAAGCAATCCAGAAAGTGATGATCTTTTTTCCATCACTATCAAATGAGTTAGAAGTCGTTTGGCACAACGAACTGTCATCACAAGGTAACTTTTAAGACCTTCAGGTCATAATCGACCCTATAAGAATGAGCTTTAGTGCATTGCTCAAATGAATACAAATCTAAAGCTACAGAAACATTCACACATTTAGAGATCCATTTAAACAACTTTCAGTGCAAGGAATAATTGTTTTTTCCTTTGCAAGACTTTTTTTAGGTCAAACGTGCAAGCGTTTCCGACCTGTTGGAAGTATTGTGGGCTTTTAACCATGCTATGGCACACCCATCACTTTCATTCGTTTGTGGGTGTGCCTTTCAAAAATCACTTGAGGGCGTTGGTAAATGCTTTATATTTGTCCCATCTTGGGGCAGGTTAGTTACCTCTTTGCAGACTGACCCTTTTCCACGAATTATCGCATGATTGCCTATACATTATATGTGAGCCAACTATCTTTTTTCTTCTGTGAGTCTCCTTCACACTTATGCTCATGGCGGCGCTTTGAATCGGATCGCACCGCCTGCTGTCCCCAGCACCCCTTGGCCGTCCCTCAATTTCCTGTTCGTGCCATCTCCACAAACACTCTCACCGCATTCCTTGTTTTTTCCCCTGTAAATCGTGTGTTTTTTCACCACCTCCCTACAGGCTTGCTTAGTGTTTTAGTGCAGCAAACTAATGCATTAAGAACCTCTGGGCTGTTTGTTCTGGGCCTTTTATTGGACTGCTTGTGAACGTAATTGCATTCGGAAGTCTGCTGCACGTTTTCCTCGCTTATTTAATTGAAGCTATGCTCCCTGGCTCGGCTCTTCAGAGGCTGAGGGTTCATTAGGGTCGAGCCTGCGTTGCGGCATTTTCAAACACACAATCTCAAAATCAACTTTACTAAAAGATGTATTTTTAAATTGTGACCCCAAACTCCACATGCCCATCCGCTCCCAAAGGGAATCTATAATTTAATCAGTTTTAAAGGTAGCCCCCATGTTAACCTATGAGAGGGACAGGCCTTGCAACAGTTAAAAACAAATTTAGCAATATTTCACTGTCAGGACATATAAAACACAATACTATATGTCCTACCTTAACCATCCACGACACCCTGCCCTTGGGGCTACCTAGGGCCTACCTTAGGGGTGTCTGACATGTAAGAAAAGGGAAGGTTTAGGCCTGGCAAGTGGGTACACTTGCCAAGTCGAATTTACAGTTAAAACCGCACACACAGACACTGCAATGGCAGGTCTGAGACATGATTACAGAGCCACTTATGTGGGTGGCACAACCAGTGCTGCAGGCCCACTAGTAGCATTTGATTTACAGGCCCTGGGCACCTCTAGTGCACTGTACCTAGGGACTTACAAATAATAAAATATGCCAATCATAGATCAGTCAATTACATAAACATTTTGTAAAGGAGCACTTGCATGTTAGCACTGGTTAGCAGTGGTAAATTGCCCAGAGTAACAAAAACAGCAAAATAAGAGTCCAGCACACATCAACAACCTGGGAAACAGAGGCAAAAAGTTAAGGGAGACCACGCCAAGGACGAAAAGTCTATCAGGGTTCATAAGGGAAGGTTGTGTTGCACTGGTAGATGTGTTTGGGAGTAGGGTGTCACAGGCTAATGCTGGGGTGCATTAGTAGGGCAGTGTGTAGGAGCAAATAAACGCAACATGAGTCGGGGCTACAGCCCACCTTAAAATAACCTTTAAAAAAACAGTAACTTTGATATGTTTGCAAAGTTCATGTACGAAAACATCATCAAATGAAAGTAACCTCAGTGATCGATCTGCATTGTCAAAGGCAGGTCTTTAAAACAGAGAAGTTACCATTTCGGGATTTGTACTGATACAAAAGGACATGTTGGTCACGAAGCACTCAAAAACCCTAGAACTCCCCACTCAGCTACAGCTAAGCTGAGGACACCATTACTGGTACAGAAGCTCCGCTTGAAGACTGGTCAGAATGCTGACACTGCTAAAGGGAGCAGGCAGCAGCGGGAACATATCATGCACTGCGGACATGGGAAAGCTGGAAGAGGTGCAGCTGAGACAAGCTAACAGGGGTCCTTTTGGGAGACCTCAGAGTTCAAGGACAGGAAATGGGCAGGACAGAGCTCGCACAGGCAGGCGGACCAACCTGGTATAATGACCACCGTGTGCTGACTCTGAAAATGGATAACAACAGAAAAATAATTAGGTATAATTTACAACGCTTACAAAGCCGACTTGGCATTACTTGCCCAATTGAGCGTAAAAATCAACCTGTATATGTAGTAAGACAATGACGAGGCAACTTGTTCTTGTTCTGAGCTATCCCAGTCTACTGTGGAACAGTACAATGAGCTCATTACTTTATTTCATTTCCCACAATCACTGAGAAAGAAACATGAATAACAAAGTATGACTTGCGTGTGTGTGTGAATTGAACATTTCTCGACCTCCCCTTGTAAAGTCTCCCGAGGCGGTTTGCAACCTGAATTAGTTTGACCCTTCCAGTCTCAAATGTAAATCAAAAGCTCAGAAATGAAATGTTGTTTGCCACTGCTGTTTAAAAAAATTGCCTCAGAACAAAACATGTAAACCCAATGAAAAACACTAACATCGCAGTGATGTTTAAAGTAAGAGCAGTGACTGATGACTTGCAGCTACGCTGAGCGGCCCACTGCTGAGATGAAAACGACCCACTACTTCTAATTTTGAAGGGCGAACACTAAAGTATGGTTCAGTGCATGGAAAGTAGCAAGTTATGCTGAGCAGGATGTGTAACTCTGCCTTGCACTGTTGGGGGCATTATTAAGTGCACTTTTTTATATCTCTGCTGCAATTTAATCTCAGTGCCCTTTGTTTGCTGCAGTAGAAATATAAAAGAATTGGAGAAAAATATGTTACTTGCCACGTGTGGGAGCTGAACTTCAATAATGATCTGCACCCCAATATTTGATCATCCAATCTCTAATTGATCTAGCGGTTAGAGACTACACAGAGCAACAGTTTTCTGACCGCTAATGGTTCTGATCGCCCACAACCAACCACATTGGAGCTATCTCACTGGGTGCCCTCCTAGCGACTGAAAATCACACTATGAAATGCCAAATCTCACTCGCCAACTTATTGTTTTCGAGCTGCATGTGAGATAAAATTCTGCCATAGGGCGGTTAGCCGAATTTGGTCGGCACTCCGAGTTACAAGGGTAACAAAGTGTGACCAAAATTCCACCAATTAGGCCAGCAGAGCAGCATATAGAGCTCGCCCCTACTACACTCATCATCAGGCAAAACACAATTTAGCAGAGTTGAATGGAATAAAAATATTACTTGTAGATCAAAAATAAGTTAAAGGGATTTTATTATAAAGTAATCAGAAGGTGGTACAGAAAGAAAATCTATTAACTGCCATTAAGGCCCACTGCATTAATATAGAAATAATACAAAAACATAAAACCACTAGTTTCTAAAATTCCAGACTCTTAGATTACAAGTATCAGACTCATGAAGAGCACCAATAGCATGTCAGATCTCCTACAAGGAAAATGGTACAGGAAAACCCATGAAACACAAGATTCTAGTGGTTTTATAGAAAAATTGCACAAGCTATTAATGGATTCTGCAAATTCAGCACGGTATGATCATGGTTAGGGTCGCATTTATTTATAACTAACCCATTTCTTAAGGTAAGAGAAATCTTCCATTCCTTTCTCAGCAACCACACTCTGAAGATGCTTAATACAAATAAAACAGAACTAACACATCTTCAGCGGAACTTCCAGTGGAAGTCCTTGAAAATGATACTTAGAGTACATCATGGAAGCCTAATGCTGTCCCTTAAGAAATTATACAACGCTAACTCATTGACTCAATGCTCTGCAGAGCAAGGGGAGAGATGGTTTTGCAGCCGGACACTGATTGGGAGAAGAAATGAGCAGGAGAAGTTTGGCATATTACACGAAAATGTGGCATAACTATCTATAGCATTAGTTAGACTTCTAAATGACCTAAGTGTCATATCTCAGGTGCAACTTCGCCAGTTCATCTGTTACGACTCTATGCACCATTATAGCTAAAACGTTCAAAAAATAATTTTCACACAACATTTGCGCATTTTGCATATTTTGAGAAACACTATAACACACTGCAGATGTTAAGAACTGGAAAATATGCTGCTACATGGAGGAAAGCAGTCTAAACACAAGCATAAATTATTACATGAGCCCCAGAACTGAAGTTAGCTATTTTTTTAGTGTTTCTGACAGGCGAAGATATGTACAGGTGAAAAAGAGCTATGAATCAAAGAAAGGGGTGTAAGATGTACCCCATGCAGGTCTGTTCTGTTAAAAGCAAAGAGATTTAAATCTGGGCAGAATACTGAATTTACAGGTTTTAAACTGAATCCTTCAAAAAAATAAGTACACTGAATTTCCCACACACAAAGTTGTAAATTAAGGAATAATCAGGAAGTTAGTCAAGGAAATTCTGCAAGTCTTTTTATTTGAGAAAAAAACAGGTCTGGCCTGCCCCAGAGTGCGATTTAAAAATCACAGAAAAACGACCCACTTATCTGCAGAGCTTTAAAAAAGAAACAAGCATTTGCAAGGCAATAGGTCTCGCATTTGCGAGAATAAGAGCGATTGGTTTTGTAAATGACATTGTTTTTTTATTTTTGTGTTTGGGTTTGGAGTGTAGGGGATGTATGTGGAGTGGAGTGGAAATTTGTGGTTTGTATTTTAATTGTTACTTGTGGAATTGAGTAGTGTGGAATTGTGTGGTATGGAGTATTTGTGTAGTGGAATTATGTGGCATGGTGAATATATATGGGTGATAGCTGCATAGAATAGATAGAAAGGGAGATAGAGAGGGATAGGTAGTTTATTTAGAAACTGGTGCAAGTTTCCCACACACAGAAGGTACAAAGCAAGCTTCCCTCACACAGAAGGGACAATGCAAGCTTTCCTCAAAGTGAAGGTACAATGCAAGGTTCCCGCACACAGGATGTCCCATGCAAGCTTTCCTCACATACAGCAGATACAGTAGAGGCAGCAGCAGTGCATGCTTCCCTCACATAGAAGGTACAATGCAAGCTTCCATCACAGGGAAGGTACAATGCAAGCTTCCCTCACACAGAAAGTACAATGAAAGTTTACCTCACACAGAAGGTACAATTCAAGCGTCCCTCACACAGAAGGTACAATTCAAGGGTCCCTCACACAGAAGGTACAATGCAAGCGCCCCTCAAAGAGAAGGTACAATGCAAGCTTCCCTCATAGAGAAGGTACAATGCAAGCTTCCCTCACAGAAAAGGTACAATGCAAGCTTCCCTCACAGAGAAGGTAATATGCAAGCTTCCTTCACACACATCAGATACAGTAGAAGCAGCAGCAGTGCAAGCTTCCCTCACACACAGCAGATACAGCACAGGCAGCAGCAGTTCAAGCTTCCCTCACACAGATACAGCACAGCAGCAATTCAAGCTTCTCTCACACACAGAGCAGATACAGCACAGGCAGCAGCAGTGCAAGCTTCCCTCACCCACAGCAGATACAGCACAGCTGCAGTGCAACCTTCCCTGACACACAGCACAGATGCAGCACAGCAGCAGTGCAAGCTTCCCTCACACACAGCAAATACAGCACAGGCAGCATCAGGGCAAGCTTCCCGCACACACAGCAGATACAACACAGGCAGCAGTGCAAGCTTCCCTCGCACACAGCAGATACAGCATGCATCAGTGCAAGCTTCCCTAACACACAGCAAGTTTAGCACAGCGGCAGTGCAAGCTTCCCTCATACATGGAAGAAACAGCACAGGCAGCAGCAGTGCAAGCTTCCCTCAGACACAGCAGATACAGCACAACAGCAGTGCTGCACTTGGGCCTTGCAAGCAAAAAAACCAGGGCTTGATGAAATGTTCTTACTCCTTTAGTGTTAAAAAGATTGTATAGAAGCTTTCTGTGTGCTGTTTGCAAAGTGAAGCGTATACACAGTATGTGCAAAAAAGATTCTTCTGATCCCTGACACAGCGTGCATGACGGTGAGCTCGGTTCTGGAACACCAAATGTCTCAAAATGGGTACTTGGGATGTTTTGTGCATGTACTATTTATCGGGTGTATCATTTACCACATCCATTAAATTGCACACATTTGGTATTTAACACATGTCAGCTGCTTGGTACGTGGTAAAAACTCAGTTCAACACCTGTAGTTTTCCAAACCTGCAAAATTAGTATTTATCTAATTTGCAGGTTTGACGGTTTTTACAACTAATTTTGTAATCAAGCTCATAAAGGATCATGTATTACATACAGAAATGGGTAATCTTCTACTATTGCATGTTAACATCCTAACAGATGTGAAACCTAAAACAGACATTATGTACATGTCCTTTTGTTATATTAATCATGCAGTTTTTATCAAACTTCAACGGTGGCAACTACTGTAATGTCAGTGGGATTTAATGTTTAAGGATATGTCACAACACTACCTGAAACGATTCAGGGCCAAATAACATAATATGTCACTTCCTGTAACATCATTTAACTCAAAGGGTGTATGATGTCACATCTGATACTCCTAGCATTTTGGTGAATTGACGTCTACACACTGGTTACTAGCTAGACCTTTGAATTAGTAAGCTCTATTGGCTAGTTTGCTGCATTGTGAGTCTTTAACTTCAGGCCACCTCCATGAGTAAGCCTTGGACTGCTCAACCTCACCACTCTGAGATCACAGGCTAAAAGGTTTTGTTGATGCTCACTGTTATGCTCATTAGTTAGGTAAGCACTGGGATACAATTTGTAACAGGCACTTTTTGTCAAAATCCAAGTTCAGTATCCTGTTTGCCCTGGAATTCCTGAGAAGGTTACACAGTAACAAGGCAACAGGTTGTGAGGGTTTGTGTGTTTTTACAAACTCCGTTAGAGGGGCACATGGAACCCAACTATGGTAGGGATCAAAAATTGCAGGCTTTGTGATCATGGGCTGAAATGTTAACTCTTGTTTTGTGTCTATGTAAAGGGTTGGGCGACATGGGCGTAAAACACTTGAGAAAGCATTAGTAATGTCTGGGCATTTACACCTGCAATGAGGCAGCATTCACAAGTCTAGTTGGAGATGGTCTACTGCTAAGAGGAACATCAGTGAAATGAATATATCTTATGCTTAACACCTATTTTGTTTGTAAACGTAACTGTGATTAACTGTATATTTAGGTTTTGTAATTCAGGCCCAGCTCCGTATAGCAGAGATTTTCTTATATTGTTTTTATAAATGAAGTTAGTCAAAAAACACCACATTACTAAGTTGTCATGTTGCAGTGCATCACTAAGCGAAAAAAACACATACACACATTTATTACGGGCTGCCACTTGAGAAGATAAACTATGCAGTATTGACATATCACTTGAAAATTTATAGTGCTTTGAAGTACTTATCATAAGAGGCTGCTGTGCCAGAGGTGGATCTATGGTGACTCATTTTGGGCCACGCCAACACTAAATTAGCAAGAGCTCCCTCTCTCACCTCTATGAGGCATTGTGCATGGTCAGTTCACCTGAGGCATAAGGACCAAAAGAAAGCACAAGAGAGATGGAGAAAACAAGGGAAGTAGGTTGACATTTCATACAAGCATTCACCATGGAGATTCGCAGTTTCTTGCATAAAATGGTAGCGTTTAAGTCTTGTTGGTGTATGTATTAAACAATTTATTATTCTCAATAGAGTTTCAGGTTTTACAGTTCCATACAATAGTAATTTATCCATTTCAGGTTTCTCCTTGCAATCTTGACATTGTAGTTCTGATAATTAAAAGAGGTCACTAGGACTGCAACTCCCAAATACCAAAGAGAAAATATTGCACTGGGTTAGTTACACACCTGGAACTGGGAAACTGGAGTGTTCTAGAAATATTGGCTTTGAAAGCAACTTCTAAGATTTTTGTCTTGACTGCACCAATAGACATGTCAAATTCTGACCAAAGTTCAGAAATGTAAACATCTGATTTAGCTCCAACGGGCCAAACTGCTAGTGTTGCCATGTCATTTGTGACACATTCAGTCAGCTGATATTTTAGTCTACAACACTCTTAACTGTGGGATTCATAATTTAATATTTCCCATGGGCCTATGTGTGCTTTCATACAAACCACATTTGATTAAATCAGAGACCAACTGAAAGTATCACACAGGACGTTAGGTCACCTGTCAAATATGGACTGCGTGCCACTCACCATAGTGTATTTTGCTCCTGATTTTGGAGCAAACAGGTATCTGCGGACCTGAACCATTTGAAAGCCCAGTGAAGCAATTCGATGGATTGAAAAAGAGGATATTAGCATAATTAAAAAAATGTACTGCAACTTCCCATTAAGCCCAGCTTTTGCATTTGTATAGTACGTTAGTGGGTGTTTTATTTAGTGCCCTTCAAAAGATAGTTTTTAGAGAAGTAAAACATTTAAATAAAATAAGAAATCACCCTTTGCTTGCAGAGGATGTGGGGTTAAATTAAAAACGTTTTAAGATGTGGTCTGAATGGGCACTTACCCAGCGCCCCCACCTTTAAAGGGCCCCACTGAGAAGGTGGGCCCCTGTCCAACCTCTGTCTATTTTTGTATCTCATTCTCTTCTCGAATCACCATGGTCATTCTGGGGATTTTTGGGGTCCCAGGAAAGACATAATTCAGCTGTTTTATGTGATCCCACTTTTGAAAGTTTAATGTTTACATTAGGAAGTATAGGCATTGTGTGGGATTCAATTAGCGCAAAACAGGTAATAAAATTCAACATTGCTCCAAACAGGGAGCTTCAAATTTTTTCATGCCCGGGTCCCCAAAAATGACACTTGGTTAAATAGCCCTGAGAGTTAACAATAACCTTGCCCACGTAGATCAAAATAAACAAGGTCTTGTGGCATGTGACTTCAAGTCACCAGGACGTTTTGTTTCGAGGTTTGTATTTGAATTACTAGCGCGTTCTGGGAGTTGTAGTCTTGGTTAATTTCAACTGGACTAGAGTACCTGAAAAGATTTGTCAAAGGCTTGGACTGGGAAAGTGGCATGATGTGACGTGAAGTAATCTGGAAACTATTGTTCTTGTCCAACCTGATAAGGGGACATGGCTACTCTACTGCTTTATTCCCTAACAACGATAGCGTGTGACCACAGACCATTCTGAGGAAACTACATGGTAACAGTTTCAAGACACAAATGTTTAGAACCTGTGATGCTTCGGTGGAGGAGGGGGGCTTGCTAAAATATTTAGATGCCCGGTTTCTATTAAGGTTCAGAAAACAGAGGTAAAAAAAACATTGTGCGCGAATACTCCCACCTTCATATTGGAAAAACGGCTTTTGACTGTTAAATTTTTGTGAAAACGATGTGGGTCAATTTACAACAAAACTGTGTTGCATCCATTGCCTCTGATTTTGAAAGAAATGTGTGTGTGTGTGTGTGGCCCGCAGGCTCTGCCCTGGACTTTATTGGACCCAATGGGGCTCCCTGTGTGCTGATTATCACAGCATGTCATTTTGGGACTTAAGGGGAGAAGGAAATCGGATTGTGTTTCAGCGCCAAAATTATCACACTTCCTTTGATCGCACAGAGACAGTGGCAGGAGGGGGAGAAGACCTAGAGGGGCGGGGCCTCCTTATCAACAAGTCCTGCGACCCTAGGTGCGGTGCAACAATGTCCAGATGACAAGGAGCGAGGGGTGACCGGCAAGCCTTACAATTGTTATCATCTGCTTCCCGCTCTTCTCGCAAAGAAACACTCCATCTATTTGCAGACATTGCCTACGGAAATGTTACATCAAAACTAATCACACTGATTAAAATCAGCTTTGTGCATAGGGAGAGAGAGGGCGCAATAAGCAAGTTGGAGGCTGGAGCAAAGCTGATTCCCCTCACACACTCACGCACAAGAGCAATGAGACACAAAAATATGCCACATAAAGATATCTGTACTTTTTAAATCAATCCTTCAGCCCCTTTCATCAGTTAATTTAATGTCAACTGTTTTATATTTTATGCCCCCCCCCCTCTCGCTGCTTCCTGGGATTGATTTAGACTCGAGGTAGAGGCATGAGCTATATTGTATCCTGATCCCTGCCATGAGGGGTTTTGAAGCCCTGGAGCAACTATTCTCTCTGTATTTGGTTCTCTCTACCTTGGCCAAGCTATTGCATTTCTCCCAGGCGTGGAGAGCAGATAAGTGCCCGGCTTCCTCCTGTTTGTTGTTATTATATATATATATATATATATATATATATCGCTCTGTGATGGTTCACACTGGGGACTTTTTGGGCGCAGCTCGGCTGCTTTTAAGCATGTGCCAGCAGCAGACGCTTAGCAAATCTCTCTCCGTCTCACTGATCATCACTTCCTTGTGAAAAAAGAAAACAAACACTCACAAACACATCAGATGCAGAGACACAAGACGAAAAATAAAGTAAATAACACTTCACCAGGGGTTGAAAGAGGCCTCCCAGAAAACAGCCTCTAACATTTTACCTCGATCTTGGAAACCACAGCACATGTAACCAGAAAATAAAATAATTTACAACCCTGATCAGAGAAATTGACTATGGCCACTTTAAACATCCAGCGCTCTGGTCAAATGGTCTTTGCCTAAGAAAAAAGTAGTTTTAGGCAATGAGGCAATACCCTCTAACCCTATTGACCAGGGTAATAAATGAAAGTGAAAATATGGTCAAAGCAAGCGGTAAGTACTCCTAGACTTCCACGGTAATCTATTGATTAAACGATTATGAATATCCAATCTACAATAAATGTAGCATAAATAAAGTTTTATTGCTTTTTGTTTCTTTTTACATTTTCATCACAAAAGAAGATTATACTTATGTTGGTAGGTGCTCCTAATTCGAAAAGCATAGTGAAAGTTAATATTGTGAAAAGAAGTGAAGGTGATATATACAATATATACAGAAGGTGGTTTAAGAACAATATGGACTTCAGATGGCTCCGTCAATCCAGGAAGCCCTGAAGTCACATAGAATTTCTTTATAGTTTTAATCCACATTCAAAATCATGTCGACGTTTTGACCCTATATGTTGACATAAATCAATGGTGGATCATCATCAGGACTGGGGATAATATCTGGTCGGTAGCACCTAGGGAATCCGGTTAGAGATAAGGATCTTCTAGGTCAAGGGCGTCTTCATGATCAGTAATCTTGGTCTAATGATGTCAATCAAGGTAGTGCAGTGTTCTGTAGCTGTGGTTCAGTCACAAACAAAGCCGTGCAAAAATTAGGCTGAGGGCTCACAGAATATAGAGATTCTGCTGTATTATGTAGGTGTAGTTCAGTCACAGACTCAGCTGCACAGAAATGAAGGCTGAAGGCTCACGGTAAATTCTAAATACCGCTGCTGTGACTGCCGCCAACATATCACTGCGTAGGCGAACATCCGTCTGCCAGATTATGAAACACAAACACAAAACCAACAGAAACCAGCCACAACCACAAATCCACCAGACCCAACAAAGGTGAAAAAATGTCAGAAGTAGCACCCTTACCTTTATGCCACTAAAACAGCGCCCTCCAAATAATGACCCATGGATCGCCACAGCAGTCAGTCAACGGCGGTAAACCATTGGCGGTGCACACCGCCAAGGCGGAAATGGCCACCCAAAAACAAAACAAGACAACATTGGCTAGAACAAACAACCCACACCTGACACAAATACACACACCCCACACATCAACCAACAGCACAGAATACACACACCCACATCCCCCACAATCCTTTGCAAACACGATAAGATCGCCACACCTAGCCAGTCCAGTCTCAGAGAGAACTGCACACACATACCACAACTACCCATTCATCCGTCACGCACCACACACCACCCACACCACCACATCACAAAACACCATCTGCACAACACAACACCCATGTCACCACAAAGGCACCCCCAGTTCACAGATGAGGAGTTGCGGGTGATGGTGGAGGAAATAGTCAGGGTAGAGCCACAGCTGTTTGGAGCACAGGTACAGCAGATCTCGATTGCCAGGAAGAGGGAACTATGGCAGAGAATCGTGAACAGGGTGGACGCCATGTGACAACATCCACACACAAGAGATGACAATCGGAAGAGGTGGAACGAACTTAGGGGAAGGTGCATTCCATAGCAGCATGGCACCAGCTCGCCATCAGGAGGACTGGCGGTGGACCCCCACCTCCTCCCCCACAGGTGACAGCATGGAAGGAGCAAGTATTGGCAATACTGCATCCAGAGGGACTCACTAGAGTAGCCGGAGGACTGGATACCGGTGAGTCACCATTAACAACCTACCACCACCCCATACCTGCATGCCAACCCACCCCCTCACCCTGACTCCCTTCACCCCACTCCATCCCACACAGTCCACTACCCCAATTACCACCCTCAATTGTGTACCTCTGCATGCCCTACCCACTGCAAGCACATCCTACCCAGCTCTGCATGCACACCCACCACCAAGGCATGGATGGCATGGAGAACTACCAATCCCACTATACATCACCATACACTGACAAAGGTGGGAGGACAACACCAATAACATTGGGAAAGATAGAAATGTGGAATATGTCACAGACAATTACCTTAACAAATCACTTACATCTCCACCGGTGCCCCAGCCAATGTCAGCGGCGAGGAGGTGCCACGGCAAACCAGTCCCCCACCAGAAGATGCCCTCAGTGATGACAGCAACTCTGGTGCACTCGATCTGGATGAACGGCCTGGCCCATCTGGGACCACTGGTCAGTCGGCGACCACATCCCACAGGCCCCCCTCAGACTCAAGCACCACAGCAGCCAGCCAATGCCCCCAAATCTCTGTCCCCAGGACAAGTCAATCAGTAGTGTGCCCACCTGTACAGGGACCTGAGTCGACACCACACAGGCAAGATGATGAGGGTCCTGGTGTAAGTGGGAGTGGGCACACCGTTCAGAGGACACTGGCACAGGGGGCCAGGGATAGTCGGAGGACAGCTGTGCGTCACGGGGAGGACAGGCCCAGGGAACAGACTGCCCAGGAGACACTCAGAAATGTCCAGGGGGCATACCAACAATCCCAGGACAGGATGGGTCAGGTGTTACACATTATGAAGGAGAGCCAGTGGCTGCAGGGGGAACACCACCAGGAGGTCATGCAGCAGTTGCAGTCCTTGAATACCACCATGGCGTCCATTGCAGGGGTGCTGAGTGACATGACAAACATCATGCAGGACGCCGACGACACACAGCTCATCCTCTCCCTCACCAAAGACCCACACACCGCCAAAGCCAACCTCCACGAGGGAATGAAGTCCATCGCCAAGTGGATGAGAAACAGCCGCCTGAAGTTGAACTCCGACAAGACGGAGGTCCTCATCCTCGGACGCACCCCCTCAGCCTGGGACGACTCCTGGTGGCCCACCGCGCTGGGACCCCCGCCAACACCAGCCAACCACGCACGCAACCTGGGTTTCGTCCTCGACTCCGCCCTCACCATGTCCAAGCAGGTCAACGCAGTTTCCTCCTCCTGCTACAACACCCTCTGCATGCTCCGTAGAATCTACAAATGGATCCCGACGGAAACCAGAAAAACGGTGACCCAGGCCCTCGTCAGCAGTAGACTAGACCACGGCAACGCACTCTACACATGCATCCCAGCAAAAGACATCCGACGCCTCCAACGCATCCAAAACGCCTCCGCCCGACTGATCCTCGACGTACCCCGCCACTGCCACATCTCCCACCACCTGAAAGACCTCCACTGGCTCCCTGTAGACAAGAGGATCACCTTCAAGCTCCTCACCCACGCTCACAAGGCACTCCACAACGCCGGACCTGCCTACCTGAACAACAGACTCAACTTCCACGTCCCCTCCCGCCAACTCCGCTCCGCCGCCCTCGCCATCGTTCCCCGCATCCAGCGCAAGACCTCCGGGGGCAGATCCTTCTCTTACCTTGCCACCAAGACCTGGAACACCCTCCCGACCTCCCTGCGGCAGACCCAGGACCTGCTCACCTTCAGGAGACTTCTTAAGACCTGGCTCTTCGAACAATAGCAGCACCCCCCCCTCCCTTCAGCGTCTTGAAACCCTAACGGGTACGTAGTGCGCTTTACAAATATTGTGATTGATTGATTGATTGAGTACACTGCACATCAGTGGGTCCCTACCACTAGTCAGTGAACTGATCAGCCCTCCACATCTGCTGCAGTTAGTGGACAGGAGGCCTTGTCACAGGACCCAAAGGCCACCAGCACCCCTGCCCCTGCAGAAAGTGAACCACCCTGCAAATGTTCCCTGCGACCCAGACAGACACCAGAGACAGTTGCAAAGACCACCCCAGGAAATGAGCCCCTACAGAATGTCACACTTGTGTTCCACTGAGTCACCTTGTTTACTTTGGACTGCCATTGCTCCTCTTCCTATCGCCCTTTGGACACTGGATCTGTGCTGCAAACCATTTTCTTTCTGCCACTTCACTTGATTCCTGACTTATGATGTCTCCACTGCGTGTGCTGCTGTGACCTGTGTCTGGAACCTGCCATGGCCCGTGCATCAGGGGAAAGGGCCCCAGCCTTCACGTCAGAGGAGTTGGAGAGGCTCACGGATGGGGTCTTACCCGTGTGTGGGCAGTTGTATTGGCCACCAGACCAACAGGTGAGTACATCATGGTTATGATGCATGCAGCATGGCTGCATGTATATGTATGTGCGTGCTGGCAGTGTGTCATTTGGTGGGGTATGGCTGCAGCCAATGTGAATGAGGAGGTATGGGTCATGTGTGTGCTTGATGAGGGGCAAATACAGTATGTAAGCCATTTGTGTGACTGGCTGGATTGAGTGGTTCACGGTGTCCTTATGTCTGTGTTCCCTCTGCAGGTCGGCGCCCATCAGAAGAAGGGGTTGTGGGGGTCCATAGCCGGCAGAGCACCCACTGCAGGAAATGGTGGGAGAACCCGAGATGCTGGGCCCGGATGTCCGTGGGGGCCCAGCTGGGGACGGCCTCCCGTTGAGGGAGGGGTGCCCATCGGACCATGACCCCCTATAGGCCCGCATACTGGCTGTGGCCAATCCTGAGTTGGATGGGCGCTTTAGGGCAACACAGCAGCCACAAGGGCATGAGTACAGTGTGTGTGGCATTCATTATTTGTTGCCTGGCATGGGGTATGGGTGCAGAGTTCTAGTCAGTGGATCTCCAAATATGTTGGTTTAGATATTCCTGCGTGGTCCTGCTTAGCTATGTAGGGTGGTATGCATTTCAGGTATTGCTAGGTAGCTACCTTGCCATGGCTGACAGGGCTTGGTTGTTCCCAGTAGGTGTGCAGATGGCAGTGTTTGGGTTCCTACCTGCTGTAGTGCCTAGACAATGGTTTGTCACTGTGGTCCATACTGAACAATCTCAGTCCCAGGGAGTGAATGTAATGTGTATGCCATCTGTGCAGTTGGTGCTGTGATTAACCCTGTGCTCCCTTTCTTTGTCCCCTACCCTCTCTCCTTCTGTCATCCTGTCCATGTGTGCATTAGCATCATCTGGCGAAGGAGCAGGGGCACTGGCGAGTGAGGGAGCTGCAGCCCATGGGATCAGGAGGTAGAGTCCACCGACGCCGAGGGGACCAGTGGGTTGGAGGGCCAGGGGAGCACCACTGGGAGACTGGAGCTGAAACAACTGAGTCTGATACCTCCTCCAATGGAAGCTCCCTGGTGGTGGCAGGCCCCTCTGGGACCACCCCAGCTACATCATCTTCCGCCACCCCCGTACCAGCACTGCCCTTCTAGTAGCCCCCCACCCAGTTTTCCGTGCCCGCTCACCCATGAGGGTGGGCATCTCCTCCGCACCTGAGGCCCTGCCCCAGTCAGGCCTGCTGCCCTCAGTGAGGACGCTATTGACCTCTTGAGATCCATCTCTGTAGGGCAGTCAACCATAGTGAATGCCATCCAGGGGCTGGCATCCCAGATGCAGCAATGCAGTGCCTTCCTGGAGGGCGTTTATGGTGGCTTGGCGGCCCTACAGAGATCACTTCAGGCTCTGCCCTCCTCTCTGTCGGCAACCACTGTCCCTGTTTCTTCCGTCCCCCCTCCAACTACCTGTTCCCAGTCCCTGTCTTCTCTCCCCCAACCCATCCACCACACATTCTGACAAGCATGCACCCAAAACAACAGACAGGACTCGTACACACAAACACAGGCACCACACTTCAGTCCAGAAGCACACACACAGCCAACACACAGATGCTCACACAACAACAGCCACTGCCTCCGCTGTCTCCCCCTCCTCCTCCTCCTCCTCCCTCACAGTCACATCAGCACTCACACCTGCATGCACTGCATCAACAGTCGCAGATCCTGCCATCTGTACAGCCTTGCCAGCAGTCACCACAACAGCTGACCCGCAGACATGCATCTCACACACCACATGCGCAGTCACCACCATCACACCTCATGCAGCACACCCACCTCACTTGCAGACAGCACCACAACACCCATCCACACGCCCTGTTTGTCCTCCCCCTCCCTGTACTCCCCCCTCCAAAGACACCCAAACGCTCCCACTCAGACCCCCAACAGCCATCCACCTCACATACGCACACTGTCCATGCACCTGCACCCAAGTCCAGCACACCTCCTCCCCCTACAATCACTCCCTCTATCTCCACACCCATTCCTCCTCCCACAATGCACCCCATTGGTTCTAGGAAGATTTTCCTTTCCAACCTTGAGCTCGTCCCTCTCCCTCCCTCCAGTCCTGCCCATAAGAGAAAAGTCCCACCCCCCAGCCCAGTACCTCCAGCACCAAATTGAGCCCTGTTCCTCCCCCTGAGACATCAGCTGCCTCTAAGGGGCACAAGAGTGGCTCTGCAGCCCCCCGCCTACAGGCCACTCTTCCACCCCCTAAGCAAAAGGGTGAAGACCCACCACCTCCCAAACCCAAGCCCAAGGACCCCTCTCCCAAGAAGAAGCAACCCAACCCCCTGAGGTGCCTGCCTATTTCCAACATGATGCCCCTGCAGAGTGGAGTGCCAATGTTGTCAGGAGTCAGGTTGGGCCTTGGACGTTGTCCTGTGGCCATTTAAAAACTTTGGACTCTCCAATGGCTCTGACTGTAAATATGTATATATTTATTTTTTGTATTTGAGCTCGTCATCCAACACGATAACAGTGGTTGTATCAGAGGTATGTGTCATTGCTTTCTTTGCTCCTGGGTTCTGTTGCTGTCAATTTATGCTGCCGATTGTTCTGGGTGTGTAGTGTGTGTGTATGGTGTGTGTTCTGCGTGCGTGTTTGTCACTCTCCCCTCCTTCCCTTGTGTGCTAGGCAGCTGTACTCACTGTCGTCGTCTTCGTCGGCGTTAGCGCTCCTGGACAGCCATGGCATGGTACAGCATCAGGAATACTTCTAGTCTGGTTCCATGGTGGCCGCTGAATCCTCTGTGTCCCTGGAGCCCTGGAGGTGAGTGTCTCCTTTTAAATTATGTGTTTCCGCCAGGCGTTTGGTGGCGTTGCTTCCGCCCCGGAAATCCTGGTTGTCTGCTATGTCATAATATGGTGGACGTATCCTTGTCTTCCGCCTGCCTGGAGAGGGCTACAGCTGTGTTCAGTGGTCATACTGCACTGGCGGTTGGGGTGGTACATTGGTTGTCTATGGTTGGGATCAGCACCATGGTCATAATTTGGCAGTCATTACCGCCAGCCTGGCAGCGATATTACCGCCATCGCCAGTGTGCCGGTCAGCTGACCGTTAGTGTCATATTTACCACTATAGTCTTGTTTCCAAACAAAATCATTGGAAATGTCATATCTGTGCTCACTGGTTTTATTACAAAATACCCAGATAATAAATTAAGCAGCTGTGGAGCACTGAGTAGGAGCTGCGGGTTACAGGGATGAATCCTGAGAGTATAGTTTACAGGCACTGCACTTGCTGCAGGATGCACGTGTGACCTGCAGTTCAGAATATAACGTTGAATCACTTCAGGGTTACCTCAAACTATGGCGGTCATTCTGACCCTGGCGGTCATGGACCGCCAGGGCCGGGGACCGCGGGAGCACCGCCAACAGGCTGGCGGTGCTCCCAAGGGCATTCTGACCGCGGCGGTATGGCTGCGGTCAGAGACGGAAAACCGGTGGTCTCCCGCCGGTTTTCTGCTGCCCTGTGGAATCCTCTATGGGGATTCCGACCCCCTCACCGCCATCCTGTTCCTGGCGGTTTTGACCGCCAGGAACAGGATGGCGGTGAGGGGTGTCGTGGGGCCCCTGGGGGCCCCTGCAGTGCCCATGCCAATGGCCCCTAAAAGATTTTCAGTGTCTGCCATGCAGACACTGAAAATCGCGACGGGTGCTACTGCACCCGTCGCACCCTTCCCACTCCGCCGGATCCATTCGGAGCCGGCTTCCTCGTGGGAAGGGGTTTCCCGCTGGGCTGGCGGGCGGCCTTCTGGCGGTCGCCCGCCAGCCCAGCGGGAAACACAGAATAACCGCGGCGGTCTTCTGACCGTGCAGCGGTATTCTGGCGGCTCCCGCCGGCACCGCGGTTACCGCGGCCGGCGGGAGTCAGAATGACCCCCTATATGTCCAATTAAATTAGTATCATTGGGTTTACCAGTAGCTAACACCCATCATTCAGTGCCAAGATCCAGTACAAATATGTGTTTTATGAATGGTTTCGGCCAACATACACACTCTCGGTGTGATGTCCATTGAGTAGATGTGTTGTTTTGCTTATTTACTCTGAAGACAGAAAAACAGAATACCTTGCTGATGATTATTTAGCAGTCTTTCTCACGAAGAGATATCGTATCTTTGTATGGAAATAATTTGAATTGAAGAGCTTTCTCAGATTGTTTTGTCTATTTAGTTTACAGCTTCTGGAGTAGTGTTTCAAGTGTCACCCTAGGTAAAGTTTTAGACCAACCACTCTGCAAAGTTCAGTAGGAATGCTTGAGGCCCTGTGGACTATGTCGGAAGCTCTGTTTGTACAGTCTGTCAACATAAACCTTGGAGCACTTCTACTTCTACTCACAATTTGAGCAAGACTGGCGATTAAAAAGGTGCAAGAACATTGTCTCTGTACCACAAAGCATTGTCAAAGCTAGTAGGTCTGACTTTTTGTTAGTGAAAGTGCATGGGAATAAATGGGTGACTTTATGTGCAGGTATGTGTTTAGGGGTATATTGAGGGAGAGTCAATAAAATCTAGAGTAATGCAAAGGGGTGAACGAGGGAGCTTAATGGGCGAACGTATTTTTAAAGAATTATAAAGCGAATCATACATCTAAAGCGGCTTTCTTGAAGCTGATAATTCCTACAGACACAATACACACACAGCTGAATAGAGTTGAGGCCATCGATGATAAATTGGTTAGGTTAAGCTCAAAGATAACAAGCATTGACAACCTTTTGACTTTGCTCGAACAGGCCAGAAATCCAAAGATAAATTAAGAATTTGAATTCAGGAGTTAGGAGAGACCAACGAGAGGTAAGCATTTGTTCAGTGCAGATTCATTTACTACTAAACAAATTAATACTACTGCATTACCAAAGACAGTAGAGAGATGTCCACTACATTAAGCAGGCTGCTGAATGCTTGGTAAGTTAATTCTGCATCATGCACATTTGTTATTTTTGAATTCCAATGAGGTTTGTTCTTACTGTACCATTAGAAAGATTGAGCATTGTAACATAACATTGCTCAAGCAAATACGGGTGATTCGTTATTATGATTTATCACACTACCATCTGGTAATTCACTATTGTAGCACTATACTCAATTTCTGAAAGATGTTGACCTCTATTTTCTCAGACGTATATTTTTTAAAATGGAGGACCTAAGTTGTTGTGATTACAAATGTGGCACATTTCAATAGATAAGTTACAGAAGTTTTAGTTGTTGAAGCCCACCGTGTATTAAAAGGGTAATTATTAATTAAAGATATAAGTGCAACTCTTTTTCCATTTCCAGTTTGCACAAAGGAGCATGTCTTGTCACTGACTGCATGACAATCTTAATTCTCATACCCGGGCAATTCTGCTTTCTCATTACTGTATATCCCTAATCAGCATAGCCAAACTAAATCAAGACTATGGATTAAATCTGTACACTATCCCTTCCCTTTGTACCCAGCTTGTAAACATTGACTAAATCGTTTATTGACTCATGTTCTGGTTCTGAAATGTATTTTATGTTCCAATCTGAGCCAAGACTGCTGTTCGTATATTATCGTTTCTGGTGTAGACTAGAAGATGAGATGGACAATATTATTAACAATGTTTCTCCATTTTAAATTCTCTTTGTACCATGTTCTTCAAATTTTTATTTATGGATGTTTATCTTTTCCACATTTTCCTTTTTTAATGTGACTTTAATAATCTTTACGTCCTCTTTCCTATTTGATGTTTTTAATGTTATTTTTTGTATCAGTTGCACAGAAGGGCAATGTATTCGAATGTGCTTATAAATCTCCCAATCATAAGTGTCTAGATATTCCATTAAAACTGTTAGGTTCAGTGTTGCGTGTGAACAGGGTGATGAGCAGAAAATTACCTTTTTTCATGGGGGAGGGACCTACTTTGTGCTATAACTGGGCAAAAGCAATGCTTGAAGCCATTTTCCTCTAAGGATGGATGTTTAAAGCAATCTTACATTCTAATGCGCTTGAACGTGGACAAAATATTTGTTCTCATACATTCTGTCAACAAATATTACCAATACTATGACAAAATTGGATATTATGCCTTTGACAAAAATGGATATTATGCCTGCAATGCAGTTTTGTCTTTGTTATAATCTATCTCATAGAGTATGTTTAATTACAGTGACAATAAACTAGAATTAATTGCACAATGAAATGCCAATACTCTCTTGACAGAAATACAATCACTAGTGAATTCCATGGCTAGGAGCCTGATTTCAGTGAAAATGGAAAATCTTTTGATTTTGGAAGGCTACGCTAAACTCTCTCTCGGGGGACCCTTACCAGAGGATAATTACTTTCACTGTACTCTAGGGGGAATAATTCAGCTATTGGATTTACCCTTGGATGTGAACCTTAGAAAAAAGGATTTCATATGTCCTCTACCATCAACATTTCTAAATTTAAATCTGTGCTTCAGATGTTTTTATTGCAGAGGTGCTTCATGGGTTGTGAAAGGATCACGTATGAAATATATATTTTTCAATCCCTTCTCCATTCTCCTAAAAGACCTGTCCTTTTGTGTAATCAATGTACTGCATGACTGAATAAATGTGGATCAGGCTTTGGACACTGTAGTGAAACCTTGCTATAGTGCCATGGCACAGATAATCAATATTATTAATTTATTGTTTTGTAATGCACCACTGAATCTAAGGTTACTTCACAGAGTTCCATAGAGCTGACACAGACAAGGAGTAAACCAGGCAGAACATTTCAATGTATTTTAGTCTTTACAGAAAATGATATTCTCCATGGTTTGCATTTGTTTATTAAAATGAGCCTTCACATGAAAAACTAATGGAAAGAAGTTCCAAGGGATAGACCCTTTTTCTGGGCTAGAAGCGAAAGATAGTTTTAGAAGTCTGATCATGGACATCTGATTGGGTGGTGAGGGATAAAGAGTTTGGAAAGGTGTTCCTGAACTATATGATTATTAAGATATATCATGGATTTATAAAGTGCATCTGTTACTATGTAGGCTGTACCTGGTACTAACTGCAGACAGTTTCTGCTTGTTGAAACAGCCACGTCTTCTAATTCCTGCGAAACCTTTGGTGATTGCTTCTGGCTTTAAGAGACCAAGGGATATTATTCTGTAGCCTTGAGGATAGAAATTAGAAAGATCCACTGCCTTTCTGCTCGCATTTAATTCAAGGAGTGTTGAGAAGCAGAACTTCACCAGATCACAAAAATCGACCTGATTGTAGACTTTTAGGGGTATATTTACTAAGATTTTAGGCAGTGTTTGCATCATAAAAATTACGTAAATCAGGGCATCCTTCCAGTACAAAACCTACGTTAGACTCATGCTCTGACCTTAGCACTATAACATTAAGGTGCATGTGTGGCACACAGCAGATAAACCAGCACAAGTGGTAGGGATAGGGGAGCAGAGAGCCATATTTCTGTAAATATGCTGCTCTCCTGCTATCTCCTTCTCACGCAGCACAGCACAGATTTTTTGGCTGCTGCACTGCACAAGAGCCTAGTAAATCTGGGCATTCGTTTTGCTGGAATAACAGGTGGACCCACATTTGTAGAATGGTTTTGGGAGGATAAAGAGTGTACTCAGGTACAGGGGTCTGAGATCATAAGAAAGGAAGGGGAGATGATCTTTGGTTTTTACAAGAATATAAATATTTTCGGCTGACCAAGCTAATCAGCAGTTTCTCCAATTGCAAGCCAAGATGTGAAGAAGATGCTCTAAACATCATAGATGGGCATCCTTTAGGCATAGTTAGCACAAGAAAGAAAACATGGTCGGAACATTAACAATTATGCTGAGGCATTGATTTACCTCATCAATGGTATCCATGCTCAAATGACCAAACGAACTCTCGAGCACACAATCCCAACATAAATACGATTTTTAGAATACTTCCTGTGACCCTCGATTGCATCATTATGGGCATCCCTTTTATAAAAGAGCATGGTCTTCAAGACCAGCTGTCAAAGTGTTAGCCAATAGTCAAATGTGTGAATTTTATTACACAAGTGTAATCTCAAGTAGATCCTGATCATTGTGCTCCCCAAAGCGTGCATAAATTGCTTACATCTACTCTGCCTGCAAACTTTCTCTCATGCAAAACGTGGTTCAAGCAAGAATGTCTTCAGAAATGTGAAACCGGATCTGTGACATAATCCCGATGGGTGCAACTGCACCCGTCGCACCGCCGGCTCCATTTGGAGCCGGCTCCCGTGTTGCGGCCGACATCCCCGCTGGGTGGCGGGCGGAAACCAGGTTTCTGCCCACCAGCCCAGCGGGGATCTCCAAATGGCCACTGCGGAAGTGCAGCGGATACAACTGCCGCCCGCCAATGTTGTAATGAGTGCCTATGTGAGGTTATTTACAGTTGCAAACAACGAGGAGCTCATGAGAAACAAATTGCTAAAGTCCCAATTTTTAAATTGTCACCTGCACTTTCATATCAAAATTAAACTAGTAGTTCTTGTGACTGTAACATGCTGCTAAGACCTAATTTACAGTTTGAATGATGGTATAGTCCATCAAAAATGTAACAGATATCCTGTTAACCAAACTCATGTAGCCCTTGCTCTATTTTAGAGTTGGTGAATCAGCCATATTTATGCAAGTCTGCGCTTTAGCCATTGTTTAAAGTACCTCAGATTGTCTGCTCTATTTAGGAGAGAGTCTGATGGGCATTTACAGGAAACAAAATAAATGACCTCCACAGGCTGGGAGAAAAGTCTTTGTCTGGCACAAATTATATTTTGTTTTTAATAACAAACTCATGGTTTGGAAATTGTGTCCTTGGGAAGCACAACACGTGTTTTCAGGAGTTTTGGTTCAGTTATCTCTTTGTACACTTTGACACAACCCAGTGATTGTGTTAGCTAGCTCATTGATATAGGTTGGGTGGCAGAATGTCATTCTCCTTTTTACTGCTCTTTGATGTGCCTTTTGGTGTATTTAAAACTACTTTTTTATTTGTCAAGACTGTGGTGCTTATTCCATGATCAAGGTCAAACAGAAGGGATTTACACCTGGTGGGGTGCCTCCAAGAAGCAATGTTATGGTGCTGCTGCCTTTATATCAGTGACATTGGACTTAATCCATCACTGAACACTTCTAGGGGAGTCCTAAACTGATATATAAAAACAACAAAAGGTTACACAGAATTAGAAAAAGTATTTCCTAAAGCTAAAGAGGGAATTAAACTATCTTAAATTGTATATGATGTTTTCATAATGTATCCTCTTTGTTGTTCATTATATATTTTCAGGAAAATTCAATCCAAACATGCTTGGGCATATTCCTGTCTCGTCGCCAGTTCCAACTTTCAAAAGCAGTATAAGCACATAGCAGTAAGTTAATAATTTCATAAACAATATTTAGTCCACTACTCCTGCTCGGGCGGGATCCACAACACCCGTGAAAAAACAAGAACACAAGAAGTATTTTTCCTACATTATGACTACTTGTTTCGTGTCCAAATGACACTTCATCATGACATCACTGAATATTCATAATCTCAGACCTGGGACATAAGAATTTACATTCTCATGGTATGTTTTCTTCCCCGTCTTTACATTCTCCCTATCTTTTCTTCTCTATGGCTTGTTACGCGGAATGTTAGGAACACGGAGGTTTCTTTTTTGACGGTTGAAATTTTATACATACTCTGTGGAGCGATGCGCTTTCTCACGTTTTGTTGACTGTGATTAAAGAATGTATTACCTACATTATTTTGCGTTATTAGAATACAGAACGTATGATTTTGTAGAAATATGTTTCTTACCCCAAGGTCAGTCCTTTGAACTTCCAGGTAAGATCAGCAGAATCCATGATTGACACTTTCCAATGCATGAAATTGAGCCAGGAGAAATATGAGAAGTAATGAGCTGGCAAGAGAAAATGATCATGCTTTAGAGGCATTCCACAGAGGACCCCTGTTCTCTTGGTGTGAATCCGTCCGGTAATCCATTTCAGCATCTACCAGGTAAGCAATCCCAGGGCCGGCTTTAGGGTGGGGTGACTGGTGCAGCTACACCTGACTCTGAGCTCAGGGGGCTCTGTGATTAGAAATAATTTATGGGATTAAAAGCACCTGCTGCAGAGTTTCTTGGGTGTTAATCAGTTTTCGGAAACAATAGAAATGCCAAGCTAACTTTGGTGAATAAAGTTGCTGCAGGAGAGAGAATGGAGTATTGTTTATTGGCAGTTGTGACTCATCATAAAGTAGTGCAGAGGGTTACTATGCTTGCTTCAAATAATGTGTATCATGCAGATCACAGAACTATATTTTATGTGGATAGCTCAGTGGGTTACTGCTTTTGTCGCCACAAAGATCCTTTTGTTACTTGCAGTTCATTTGATACAATCCCAATATAGCACAGTGACCTGTGAACTGTCATTAATGAGCCTCATGCAAACCACATGGTATAAGCAAGACTACTATGTTTTCCCCACTCTTTCATAATCCTAATCTTGCTAAAAAGGGTTAGTTGGGTAGAAATACTCTCTTGCTAGTAAAATAAACCCTTTTAAAGTATACTGCATACTAGTATTGGTCACATGTGATTCCTACTTCTTGTCATCCTCATTGTTTTATGAAATATTTCATATAGACTGATTTACACATGCATAATTCATTACTTTAGTATAACGTGGGTGGCATGTCAAGTGCTCTGACACCCTACACTGGCATAAGTAGTGTTATAAAACAAATGAAATGTAGGAGAGATGGGCTATTGAGAGATGAGGGGCACTTTTAGAGGGTGATAATGAGGGAATTCGTGGAGAAGGATGTCATTGGTGGTGGTGCCAAAAAAAAGAAAAATTTTGCACCTGGCTAACCCAGCGCTACAGCCAGACCTGGGCAATACTCTAAATACCACAATGCTCTTTCTGAGTTTCTAGTTTAGTATGGCCAGTACTCCATGAGATAGCATTGTCCTTCCACAACTCACCTATCCCTGTGCTCACCCTCATTACATTTATTTGTGTTCCTCTCAATATTTCTCTTTACTGATGATTCTTAGCTGTAGACTATTTAAATGCGTTGGTGTTCTGCTGTTCTTTGGGTTGTCGCCAGTGACCATATCCAGTGTTTCTCTCTTCTCCTTCCAGATGGGCTTAATTGGAACTGCATTCCAGAGCAATCGGACCTCCTTAACAGAGTTTTACTTAGTCGGATTCTCAGACCTTGCACCACAGGTTCAGGTATTTTTATTCTTGCTCTTTACACTGGCCTATCTGTGCACTCTCCTGGGGAATGTGCTAATAATCACTATCACCAAGTCAGACCCCCGCTTGCACACCCCAATGTACTTCCTCCTCAGGAATTTATCCATTCAGGAAGTCATCTTCACCACTGTTACTGTTCCAAAACTGCTGGCAACTTTCCAGCCCCTGGGCCGGAGAATCTCCCTCACTGCGTGTGCTGCACAGATGTTCTTCTTCTCTGTGTTGGGAGTGACCGAGTGCTTCCTTCTGGGAGTAATGGCCTGTGATCGATACATCGCTATCTGTGACCCTCTGCGCTATGTGTCCATCATGACTATGCAGACTTGTGTGCTGCTGGTGACCGTGACATGGTTCAGTGGCTTTTTGGTGGCTTTTGAGCTAGTCCTGCTCACATTCAGTCTGACCTACTGTGCTGATGATAAAATCAACCATTTTTTCTGTGACTTTTCCCCCGTTCTTAAGTTGGCCTGTGGGGACACCAGCATCAATGTGATCTCCCTCTTTGTCGTTAGCGTGTTTATGATGCTGCTCCCTTTTCTGTTGATCCTCTACTCCTACATCAACATTCTCTCCACCATTCTGCAGATGAAGTCTTCTGTGGGGCGGTGCAAGGTCTTCTCTACCTGTGGCTCACACTTGGTCTCCGTGGCTCTCCTTTATGGATCTGGCATGGTAGTGTACTTACGGACCCCAACAGGGGATTCTGAATCTAGCGGAAAGCTACTGTCGCTCCTCTATTGCGTGGGGACCCCACTGCTCAACCCCCTTATCTACAGTCTGAGGAACCAAGAGGTGAAAAGGGGACTCTGGTCTCTGATCAGAAGGAAACTGATTGAATAATGAATGTGGAAGTGCTATGGATGAAAGACAAGTCATTATTAACAAAGCATCCACACTGACCCAGCGTGCTGCATGTATATTCATGGGTTATTGAAATTTAGAATTCCCCTATTTGTACAGAGTTATTAATAAGCATGATCATTGAGATAAAAAGGAGGGTCGGGCAACTGAATTGGTGAATCACATCAGATAACCAGGAGACATGCTGAACTAAAAAGTTTTAAGTCTATTGTTCATTCACAGTTTCATATACAAAAACACGGACGTTGCTGATTGACATTGTAAAATAATTGTTCTAAGGCGGACAGAAACGTCAGGATAAATGTATATTGCAAGATGAATAAAGTAGAGAACAGTATAATCAAAAACTGCAAAATTTGTAAAACTGTTATATTAAACGTCAATTTATAATACATTTACAAGCAGGCAGAAAAATCATGTCTTGAAAGTTTGTTCATACTTTAAGCGATTAAATGACCATGTCAAATATTACATATCGGACAAAGCATTCACAAGGCAAAAGTGAGTTGGCAAACGGCAATAACATAACTCAAAAATGTTAAACAGTAAACCATGCCCTGTGGCAAGGCATTAGATGGAAGCACACCATACTAAAGCTCATATATGATGTCAAATTATTGATAAAATAGTTCTATTACAACAAGAGGTGAAAAAAGCTAAATACTAACACGAGGGAACGTGTTTTGGATTTATCAAGGTGGCACCAATACAAGAAATGTAAAAATAAAGTGCATATGGGAGATAAATCAAGATGAAAACAGATGGCACTGACTCATAGATAAAGAGGAAAGACCAAATCATGAGTGGGGAGAGCCTTTAAGGCAAAACAGGCAGACGGAATCACTTCCAGTTCTAGATGGGCACAGGAAGAACTAGAACTATAAAAGGCACCAAAGCAGATCATGTTATTGGCCTTAGTAGACAGCTTTTCAGACAGCCTGAAGAAGTGAGAATTGAGGAAGAAACTTTGAATATTGAGATTATTTGGAGTAAGAAATGTGAGGGCTAGCATTTGTTTTTATTGCTTAAAGATGTCATTACCCTATAACAGCACATTCACTGATGCAGCCAAATCATTGAATTATGGTATGATAAGAACAACAACACAAAGGTGGAAATTGTAAAAATGTTTATTTTTGGAAAATGTGAACTTGTTTTCATAGCAAAATGAACGACTATAGAGTAATTCAATTAGTTTTGAAATGACGTGTATAACTTTGTGAACGAGGGTAGTTTTCTATGTGATGTATAATATGCTCTATAAGCATAAATAACACAATTTCTACATACAAATCATGAAAGAACAGGAAGTGCCCTCTGGAATCATAAATTAGCATCAGCAACAAGTGACCGCCCCATGCAATAGCAAAATATTGTTCATATATAAACTTTAGATATATTATGAAAATAAACAATTTTGCCTCTAAATCTCATTTAGGATACAGAAATGCCGGATTTTTTAATGTTAGAGAATCCACATGCTTGGTCACCTTTTGCTATCTTGTCATTTGCATCAGTAACTCACAAGTACAACTGCTCTACATGGATTGAATAAGCTTCACATACCCATATATCACAATCACATGGCAGTAATGACCCTCATTTGGTAATTGTGGTCATCAAATGATAATCTGCTTCAAGGACAAGTGAAGCAAGGTTTGCTAACAGCCAAGCTACCCACAAACACCAACTATATTAAAAATGAATGACCTTCAACACACCCAAATATTCTTCTTCATAAGCTTCTCTGCTGATGACCTAGATCACCTACTTCAATCCTTGGAGGCTATGGCATGTGAAGATGATGCCATCCAATCATTATATCGAAGGACAATATCCATTGAATTCCTGAAACCCTAGCCTAATATCATTATTGCATCCCTCACACAAGGTCCCTCCAGGAAACCACACAAAATGACATATCTTGCTTCTACTATCTACTAGTTATGGTGCAGATCATCAGGAAGGCATTGTCTAATCATAAACACGAACAGATCAAGAATACATGCATCCTGCAGGTCTACCTGTCTGGAATTACATCGCAGTCCAGCACTAAAATAGCTATCATTTTAATCATTAACAACACCTGCAGAATCTCTGACAGTGTTGAAGAATGTCTTCTTACCCTGCTTGATCTCTCAGCAACATTTGACACTGTTGACCACCAAGGCTAACTGGACAGCTAAGCAACATTCAATGGATTGTACCTACATTAAGTCATCCTGTGAGAAATTGGATGGTTGGTTGGGGGGGAGGTGAGCCCTTGACAAGCACCAGCCACAATCCCTATCAGGGTGAACCACAAACAGTGACTAAATAAAATGTGCTTAACCCTTTGGGAGCTTGGCAGAGAAGCAGTCAGGCTTAATTTAGAGGCAATGTGTAAATCATTTATGCAGCACACAAACAGCAATAAAGTGAAAACACAACACAAAAGAAATTCCACACCAACTTAAAAAAATATATATATATTTGACACCAAAACAACTAAAATGCAATCAGTAATTTGAGAGTTATGATTTTTTTAAGTTTAAAGTGGAAAATGGAGCCTAAAAGGTCAAACTGCCAACTGCGGACATCTAGTCGCATGAGACTGGGGTAAAGTTAAAAGTTAGGACAGACTGCGGTGGAGTGCAGGTCAGATACAAGAAGTGGATTAGGCTTGGTCTCTGCTTCCCTTTGGACTCAGAAGAAATTCTGCAAGAAAACGTCTGGGAAGACAAAGTTCAGCTGGGCAGGGCAGCTGGCGGAGGAGGAGGTGTTGTCATCGAGGAGCCAGTGGGCAAAGTCGCAGTGCAGATATCTGTGTTGAGAATTAGTCTTTTTTTTGGGCCAAAGCTAAAGGCTGCAGCTGATGAGGGCTCCATGAGACCAGATACCCCTTCTGCGAGGAACTGCTGAACAGGATTTGCTGATGTGGAAATTAACTTAGTGGGAGCTACCACAAAGTCAGACCGACCAGCAATGCACCTTAGGCAGATTGAAAATCAGTTAGGTCCTGGTCTCCTCTTGGTCAAACATTTTCTAAGTCCCAAGTTTTGGATTAGGGATATCCGCGCATCTTGAGCACCCCTTCCAAGGGCTCAGGATTGGAGGAGCACCACTTGGAGGGTCAAGGCTCACTTAGGCAGGATCCTGGGTGCAACAAGGCAAATCTCTGGGGGCTCACGGCAGGTAGGCTTTACACAACAGAGCAGTCTGTATTGGGGCAGCAAAGCAGTCTTCTAAAATACACAGCAGGGCACAGCAGCAGGTAGTCCTCTGAGAGTCATTTTGCAGGTCCTGAAGCTAAACTGAAGAGTGGGTTGGAAGGTATTGTTTCTATACCTATACTCTGTAGTGGAAGAAACATCTGGACGCTTCCCCCCACAGAAATGTCTGGAATTTATTGCCTCCTTGCCCTGTTCCCAGTCTGCCTGCAGCCACAATAGGCTATTGTGAAGTTCTTTGTGTATATCTGAGGCAGGATCATTTCAAGTGGAAGTGGGCTGCAGCCCCCTCCCAATTCTGCCTCCAATGGCCCATACAGGTACACCTAGTCTCTCTAGTGTGTGGTTGTCTGAGGGGAATATACAAAGGCCAACTGCCAGTCTCACCTAATCATGTGACACAGGAACAGGCTGCAGGCACTAAATGGCAATGGCACAAAAAGGCCAAATTTGTAAAGGTGGCGTTTTTAGAATTGTGCCTTAAAATCGAACTTTGCCAACAAAGAGGATTTTAAACTACAATTCCTCAGACACCAAGCATTACTTTCCTACCTGCTCCTATTCAAAGGTTATCAGTTATTAAATGTAATAAGGTAAACCAGGTAAGGTAGGCCGCACAGTAGTAGAAAACAAATTTGTGGGTTTTCACTACTAGGTCAAGTAAAACTTAAAAATATATGTCCAATTTTAAATACACTGCACCTTGCCCTACAGGGTGTTTTAGGGCCTACCCTATGGGTGGCTCACGGCTCATGTGTATTAAAAAGGGAATTTTAGGCTTCGAAAAGGGGTTATTTTGCCAAATAGAAATGGAAGTTTAAAATACTGCCAGGATGCAATGGCAGGCCTGAGACATGTTTTAGGTTTTAGAGGGCTACTTAAGTGCACAGCACAATAAGTGCTGCAGGCCAACTAGTAGCATTTAATTTACAGGCCCTGGGTATATGGTATACCAATTTACGAGGGCTTATAAATACACTAATATGCCAATACGGTTTAAGTCAATTTGACCATTGTTTAGGGAATAAGCACATGTTCTTTAGCACTGGTTAGAAGTGATAAAGTCCACAAAGTCATACGGCCAACAAAACCAAATTGAGAAACACTGGAAACACTGGAAAGGTGAAGACAAAAAAAGTAAAAAATAAAACACAAGACATACATGAATAAAGAGCCAGGCTAATCAAGATGTACTAGTCCATGCCTAAGCCCATCTCCATAATATGCAGCATTCCACATAGTTCTAACTACTCATCAATCACCTTCACCCTGTATTTTCAACCTCTGGGAGACCTTTTGACTCGCAAAAACATTAACTTCCATTAGAACAAAATGACAAATGTTTTAAGATGTAGGTATGATCCGGCCAGAACTTTAAATAACTAAGGAACATTCTAGTATCCATCAATGCCTTGATGTTAAAAATCCACAATACTTGGCATCCTACTAGAACCACCTTACCAGAACCAATCAGCACCAGACAAACTGACACACATGCCCTTGTCAAAAGCGAGCTGGACTACCAGCACACTCTCTATGCCTGGATCAACAAAAAACTCACCTAACGTCTGTAGATTGTTTAGAATTTGGTGACTGAAATCATTCTCAATCTCCCATGCCACACTCACTTCTCACCACAGCTGAAAGAGCTCCACTAAATCCCAATACATAAACAAGCTCAATTCAAACTCCTCAACCGCACTTTGAAGGCACTACTTAACACTGGCCCAGCATACCTCAACAATGGAATCTGTTTTCACAAACCTTCTCAACACCTCCATTCATTCAGACCCCTACTTGCACACATTCCATGCATATGGAAAACCAGATCAGGTGGTTGAGCTTTCTCGAAGTGTTGCTCTTAAAGTGTGGAACGACCTCCCACTAAACATAAGAGCCTTGTCCTCTCCTCTTGAATTTCACAATTGACCCACTCTAATCACCCCTATCACTTACAAGTCATTCTGAATCCTCTGCTAGATGGCCCATTCTGGCACCCAACTATAACTGGTCACAAAAACTCTGAAGTCTTCACAAGATTTGCAACTGCAACATTGCCAGGTTGAAAACCAAAACATGCAAGAAGGGAAGTACTATATTCTACGACTTCTCTTGTTATGTCAGATGGTTTTGTACTATATCCCAGTTCATATGTGTAAAGCCTTATCTCCTTTTGTTTCAGACATCAAATAAACACCTTTTACATTAATCATAATCTTGACACATTGTATCTAGTGAGAAATCCAGCCTCTCATCTTACAGCAAAATACTTAAAATGCTAAAAGTATGTGACTGGAGGATACCATTATTATTAGAATGGGCACTAATTACAAGAGAGGTCATGCTATGCTAGGGTTATCAGAACGTCTAAAAGGACCACCTTAATTTCTCACAGTGTCCTCTCAAGCTCCTCTTATATCCATCTCTCACTTGTTCAGTTACCTTCATGTCCCAGCATCTCATGTCCAGTTTCTCAGTTTTCTCTTGGTCTCTTGCTTACCTTTGTCTCTTCCTGTTCCTCACTCATCTCTCTTAACATACTGCTTCTGTGCTACTTCCCTTTCTCTTTTTTTGTATCCTTCTTGCCACTACCCCGTCATATTATTTTTCATATTTTTCCTCTTCTCTTTTTCCTTTTTTTCTTCTCCTTTCTTTCTTATGGTCTTTGTTTTCTTTCTTTCTTTCCTATTCTTATTTTATTTCTACATTCTATCTCTTTTTTACCTTTCTTTCTTTCTTTCTTTCTTTCTTTCTTTCTTTCTTTCTTTCTTTCTTTCTTTCTTTCTTTCTTTTTGATCCTCTATTGTTTTCTTTCTTGAAGAAGCAGCACAACACCCAGTAGAAATCTCAGGCACTTTACACCAGACTTTAGGTGAGAATATGAAAGTACAGGCCTAGGATCAATTAAGGGTAGGTAGTCTCCTAATTCTTCTGATTTGATCCACTTGCGAATTTCACTGGCTAGCCATATACTAAACTTCAGTTATATGGCTATGATCTCACAGTTTCAGAAAAACGTTCCCTTGGGTACAAATGAGTTGGTTGAAAGCCATTCATGGAGATGATCAAGAGTTTGAAAATGTGGCTGCAAAATGCAATATTGTTCTCAATTTCCAATTGTTTTGCGCAAACATGGCAGATTAAATTGCCCATGTTGATATTGTATGAGTACTTGGAAACTGGTATTTTAGGTGAGGGATGGGTTGCGTGATAGAAGTTAGTATAAGTTGAAAGTCAGTCTTGTCATGATCAGATCTGTTGGTCGGACTGATGCCCTTAATGAAGAATTGTTATTCGTGCTGAAAACCACGTCCAAAGTATTCCCTCTATAATACTTTGAAACAGTAACAAGCTGAGAAAATCCCATGTCAGGTAATGATGTAGAAACATAGGAGGATGCAGAGTTTGTAGCTACATCGAGCCAAAGATTGAAATCCCCTAAGAACACCAGTGAGAGGTATAGTTCCACCAGACATTCTACAAAATCAAGTAGCTTCTCTAATGTGTTGAGATTTCTCACGCAGGAGCAGTAGTACAGATACCAAGTGTAGATATATTTAAGCGAAAGTGGTATATTAAATTGTAGGAAGTTTATTGTAAGCATTTAAAAAGCCACCCTTCTGATAGCTTAGAACAAAGCAGTCAGGTTTAAGTTAGAGGCAAGGTGAAAGTATTTATGTAGCACTCAAAAGACAGTAATGAAGTAAAAACCCAACACAAGAAAAATCCCAAACTAACTTAGGAAAATACAGTAAATTGTAATAGATAAAATGAAGCCAAAGCAACAGAAATCCAATGAAAATCCAATGAAAAGAACCAGATACATATATTTTTTGAATTTTAATTAAAAATAGCGCTAAAAAGCACAAAATGTCAACCACACTTTTTGTCTCGCTAGAACTGATTTAAAATCCAACTTGACAATTAAGTTGAATTTGAAATTACCATTAACATAGTTCCTTGAACCATTTTTTGGCTACTCAGGACTGAATTTAGTTGTTATTAAACACAATAGTGTAAACAAGAGTTAACCAATGGGAGATCCAGGCTTGCCACCGTGAAAAATGACTATGGGCCTGATTTTGAGTTGTTTGGTGTATTCCAGATTGTGCTTAGTACCCTGGTAATGCGCAGGTCAGAATTACAAGTTTAAAGGTATTTAATGTATTCAATAATTATTGGATGCATTTAGTACCTCAACCTTCTTTAAATGTCAGCAGGTCAGACCTGCTGAAATTTAGTGGGGGAAAATTATACATTATATACCTTATTATGTGTATTTTGGTGCGTTAAACACCTAAATATACACGTTATTCTTCACAAACTCGTGGTGCTATCTATTGCACCTGATAAATAACCTACCCCATGGTATCATTATTTATCAGGTGCGATAAATAGCACGTATACTCGTAATCAGTTTTGAGGGTTTTCTTTGCCAGGACATGTAAAAGATAAATTATACATGTCCTACTTTTTAAAGGCACTGCGAGCCTTTAGGTCCTACCTTAGGAGTAACTTATAAATATTAAAAAGGAAAGTTTAGCCCCAGCAAAAGGTTTCTTTTCAGGTCGAAAGAGCAATTTAAAACTGCACACACAAGCTGCATTGGAAGGCCTGGCAACATGTTTTACAGAGCTACGTTTGTGGGTGGCACAATGAGTGCTGCAGCCAACAAGTAGTACTTAATTTATGGTGCCAGGGAACATGCAGTACCATATACAAGGGATTTATGAGTAAATTAAATATGCCAATGAGGTATATGCCAATCTATAACATTGTAACATGTTTGAAAGGGAGAGCACAAGCACTTTAGCACTGGGTGGCAGGAGTAAAGTACACAAGAGTCCTATCACCGACAAAAACGGGTTGGGCAAAAGAAGGCAATAGATCTGAGGAATGCTACACAAAAGATGGTAATTTCCAACAATACTGAATATTAGATGTCAATATATAAAGCACAGTCTAGTGTGATGTCCATATTGAGATGCATTGTGTTTAGTGTTGCTTAATTGTTTTCTCACATTACCAACTTCATATCGCTCAGCTATGAGCACTGTCATTTCTTCACATATTTATGCATTCCTCATTATTTTACATGTTCCTGGGTTTAATAATCTTGTTTCAGAAAGAAGACTCAGAAGCACAAGTGGAAGCTGCTGTGGAGTCTGGATGTAAACACTATGCACGTTTGCTGCTGTGTTTACCTAATTTTTGTGAATGGAAGCGTTTTCAGCAGTTGTTGCTTCTGCACTTACTCTGTGCTTGCACTTCTGCCGGCTGCATTTTGCTTTTGTTTGTGTTATGGGAGGTTCTAAGGCTGTCCTCTGTGTAATGGATTACCAAGACAAAGATGTTCTTACCATAGCTCCAGTACATGCAAATCACTACTCAATAACCAATACAAATTATCAATAATCAACAACCTTCAATAACAGTAGTAATCAATAGAGTCAGTAATTGTCACACACCATGACCTTTCAGTCATGAATAACTACACCTTTTAGTAAAAGTTAGAATATTTATTTCCCGATATTAGCAGTGCTAAGGTCATGTAGATTAATCTCAAAATCAAATGGAACACATACAGAAACAATACTGGCTGTCCAACGAAGAAACGTAATCTAATCACAGCTTGAAATACATTCTGGGGTTACTGTGCAAATTAGTAACAAAATCAACTGCGTCAGAATGATTACAAACAATCAAATTCAGCAGAGAAATTAATCAAGCATTTTCCCTATTAACATAATTTCATTAGTGAGGATCCTTAACTAACACCAGATTAGCATCAGCATGTTGGGCTTCATGCAAAACAATTTAGCAACATCAATTTGGGAAAATATCTAACTATGGCTCTATCAACCGTTGGTACCTAGAAAGAAAAAGCAAACTTACATAATAGTCAACAGTCTAATTCATAATACCTATCCTCAATGTGGATCAGCAAGCAGAGTCAGTCTTCTTTGTCAGGACATCAGTCGTTCAGCAAGACATCAGGATTCAGCATCAAAGTTCAGAAAACGCAAAGTCATCAAGCATTAAAGCTAAGCACAAGAAATTAGTGACTTTTCGGTCAGCAAGAAAGTGAGCAATGACGGTGTCTTTTCTCAGTGTAGTGTCATTAACTTAAAACTAGTAAAACTACTTCTCAAATCACTATCGGTCAGTTAATCGCATGTTCACACTTTGTCCAATAAAACTACAATTCCAAATCTATGAATTCTACCATTACTCCGTTCACTTATAGTTGATTAGTTGTTCTGCAATGTCCTCATCATCCGGCTTGTCAGGTAACAATATTGTTGCAGCTTCCACTCCAGTCAGTATCTCTATTGTTCTCCTCCTGAGAAAGTCAGTCCCACACACATTACACACAAAATGTTACATTAGCGAGAACAGCATCTACTAGCATTCGGTTCTCATGAGAACCTTCCGCTGTGAGCACATTTAAACAATGCAAAAGGGAAATCACAGTTTAACTCTCTAGGACAGCCATTTATTAAACGTTAAGAAATACAGCTTTGACATGAGGCCTGGCCACTAGGCCAAGACACTTTCTAAGTTAAGGCTTACGATTAATAAAGCTATAGCATAACGCAAAACCCTTAAGATGACATAATACTACAGTAGTCAAACATAAATTTCACAATATTGATTTACTAGTAAGTACACTTTGTGAACATTGGCGGCAACTCTTCGTAATCACATTTTCAAATGTGTGTATTATTTTTCTACATTATTATATTTTCTACACAAATCCCTTAATCAAAATACATGAACACTCGTTAATAATTTTATTAATACACCTGCGCTAGCACCATTAGGAAGTGACCTTCCACAAAAAGGTTGGGGGGAGTCTATCCTTCTCATGAAAAGGTTTTGAAACGGGACAAGCAAATGTTCAAATTAACAGGGTAAAAAAGTTTTGATGGTGAGCCAAATATTTTGCAGTTTAAAACAGCAAATATTTCCTTAAAGTTATACTAATCTTTCAGGTGTGGCTTCATTTTGCAGTACAGATGACAATGCGGCTAAAATCGCTAACAGTATAGAGTATGAAGTGTCAGCACACCGACTACGGAATAACATTCACAAAAGCAAGTGCCCTTTAGCAGTAAGTAAATAGTATTGGGAATATATGTTCCTCACCTCCCTAAATTCTTCCTTAAATATCAGTAATCAGTATATTTTAAAATGAAATATTTGTGTCTAAAAATTAGCCATTTCAAACTTCTCTATCCCAATGTAAATGTTTCATTTTTGCACTTAAACATCATCATATTATTTTGCCTAAATTAAAGAGTTTGGTCCCACAGTGCTAGCTTATCTTACTCAAGTACTTACATGTTGTGCTGGGCCACAAGGAGTGAATGCACTGAATGTCCAGGTATCATGTCGGTTATACCTATCATGTGTGAGGCGTACCCACCAAAAGGTCACATACGCCCCGTTTTGCCAGTATGACCAGTAGAAGACATTGTCTCCCACATCTGACCAGGGGGGACACCATTTTGCTATGTTCACAATAATGCCAAGGATTCCTAGAGTATACTAAGAATGGCCATCTTTTACCAGGACTCCAATTATGTCAGGGGTGGTCACCATAATACTAAGCAGGCACGTAATGCTCACTGGGCTGAAAAGGCTTCCCCCATCTATCATGTACCTTAGCCTTGGCTACTCAGATTCTAAGACACATGCCCAGTTCTTCACCTGCTGTGTGCATGGCTGGGCAGGGGCTGCAGTCTCAGCATCATCCATGTATGTAGGTCTTCAAAATATGATTGACTGTTTAACGAGGCTTTATTAGCGTGGTTCACAATCTCCCAGACACCCGGCGGTGCTGCTAGGCCTAGCCCTTTCATTTGTAATGACTTGCTTCTGGAATGGGGGAATGTGTTACCAGAAAATAAACTAGGTATATGGAAGAGACTGATCAGTGAATCATTTATTTGGTCAACCCTAGAACCCAATTGACACCATGATAATAATACATCAAATCCAGTGGTACGGTAAATTACTGGGAATAGATAATCCTGTATTCAAACCACTCACCTGTCACTCACATAGGTTACCCTTCCCTCTCACAGTTCACCCTGTACTCAAAGATGCACATCACTCACTCGGCATTTGAACCACTCACCCGTACTCACTCCTTTAACCCTGCGTTCACATGGGCACACCCCTCACCCTGCATTCACACAGGCACACGCTACTCTTTCACTCTCAGAGATCACCCTTCAATCTCATCACTCACCCTGCACTGACACACCCACAATCTTCACACAAACACACACCTTAGCCTGTGATGAAGCAGAAAATGAAGGTTTTCCATTTATTAACGCTTAAACGTAGTGCTGAAATAATCATGTGTGACTTTAATCGAACTAATAAAGATTGTACGGGGACAAAATGTGCCCTCAGAGTAGTTTGCCATCATTTATAAGCGTGCTTTATATAACGTGGTGTATTAGAATTGCACTAATCCGACATAATCATAAACGTGTGCTACGATTTGCTTGTTTGAAATGCTTTGGCTTAGCATAACTTTAGTGCAGGCTTCGGCCTAGTTGCCTGGTCTCACGGTTTAGATGCTCGTATTTTTCCACTGTGCTAATAAACGTGTATTTTTGCTTGAAGCTGTACTTTTCCACAGAAACTGTTCACATGCTTATCTTAAGGTTTCGTGCCAGCCTGGCATATTTTCTCCTTACTTCAAGGTCGATCTGCAGGTGCGGACAATGGAGGCTCTGAAAGTGAGCTAATTGGTAGACAATGTTGCAACTTGCGTACCCATCTCCAAGGATAATGTATGCTTAAGTAAAAGCTTGAGAACTGTCGTTTTTGATTGGTCAATTTGAAGCTAACCTATGAACCCTCCAATGGAAGACCCTACTGGATTTGAACTGTTGTCTATAAAACCCAGGTGCACGAGAAGAAGGTAGCCATTATGACCATTGCAGCCATTACCAGCTCGATACCCGCCATTTTGACTTCGTAGCTATTATGGCCCACTTTGCTGCGACGCCATTTTGAGAGACTTTGATTCTTTCTCTAATCGAGAGAAAGAGACTTTAAATGATTCTTGCCCTAGAGACTTTAACTTTGATTTGTCCCTTTGCATGAAGTAGTAGTTTACCTTGCCGCCGTGAGGCAATTGCCCCGTCCACCCCTGCCCTTTGTCCCGTCCCATGCTGATAAAGAAACGGTACCCATGATGACCGAAGAACGGTACCTGTGAGACGAAGACTTCCTTGTATGCTGATCGTAATTGGTAAATATGAAAGGAAATTGTAAAATTGCATTGTGTTTCTTTTAGGTAACCAACTGCTGATTTTGATAAGATCCCTAGTTAGGAGTTTTCTAAATTAATGTTGCTAAATTGTTTTTGCATGAAGTCCCACATGCCAATGCTAATTTGAGGTTAGACGAGGATTCCATATGTCGCACGATGCAATTTGAGATCTTGTTATGCTGACTAAATGTATGCAATTAGTTCATTACAGATTATAGTTTTAGTGATTTGCATTGCTATTATCGAATGCCTTGTGATTCAAATGCTACATAGATTACACTTGTTTCGCCGTTATGGACAGCTATTAATGTTCATATATGTTTATCATTTGGTGTTGAGACACATTTATATCGTGCTAGCTTTGTTAATATAGGGAAATAAAATTCACTAACTTTGCAATAAACTGGTGTGATTATTCCTGACTGAAAGGTCAGGGTTCGTCGAAATGTATTCTGGATTAATTGTTAAATGTTATGTTGATCAAGGTATTGCCTATGTTCGTTATTGATTATTGATTTTGATGAAACTGTTCGATTAAGAGTACAAAGAGTTCCCACTTAGTCAAAAGATTCATCGGCCTAAAGAGCGTCCGAACACAGGTAAATTATTACTACGGACCGCTCTATCACCTGCACTCGAAGGAGCACCTGGCTTACACTCCTCACCTTGCAGTCACAAGGGTAGTCCACTTACTTGTCACTCGTACAGTTCATCTTTCACTCTCACCGATCACCCAGCACTCACATAGGAAAAATCGTCTGCCATCAACACATGGGCATCAACTCACCCTGCCTTCAAATGGGCAGATTGTGTACTGTGCACTCCCACCACCCATTCTGCATGCACATAGGCACAAAGATCTGCTGGAGCTAACATGGACACACTGTTCACCCTGCACACTCTCTGCTCACCCGGCTCACCCTGCACTCAATCATATATGGGGACATCACTATCCCACACTCACACCACTCATTCTGCTCTCACGACGGCACAAGGTGAACACAGAGATCTGCTGGGACTATCAGGGACACACTGCTCACCCTGCACTCTTGCTGCTCACCCTGCTTTCTCACTACTCACCCTGCACTCAGTCTTATATAGCCATATCACTAACCCTGAACTCACACCACTCATTCTGCACTCTTGTGGGCACAACAATCTGCTTGAATTAACAGAGACATACCAATCGCTCTGCGCCCTTGCTGCTCACCCTGATCTCTTATTGCTTATCCTGCACTCAAGCTTAAATGGGCATATCACTAACCCTGGATTCAAATTACTCATCATGCACTCACTTGGGCACAAAGATCTGCTGGAACTAAATGGAGCCAACAGCTCACCATACGCTCTTGCTACTTACCCTGCTCTTACCCTGCTCTTACCACTTACCCTTTACTCAATCTTATATGGGCACATCACTAACCCTACACTCACACCACTCATCCTGCACTCACTCCCCATAATACACTCACGCAGGCACTGCATTCACCCATCGCTCAAGCAGCACACTCTTCACTGTTATGCTCACTCTGCATTCACATTGGCACAATGAAGAACACATAGCTTTCCCTGTACGCATGCCATGCACCCTAAAATCTTAGCTCTCACCTTCCACTCAAACTCAAATGAGAACATCGCTCACCCTTTACTGACTGCACTTAACTTGCACTCGCTCCTCTCACCTACACTCACTGATCACCACACCAGGATCTCACATGGTAACACAGGTCACCCTGCACTTACATTGCAATCATGTAACTCAACCTGCTCTTAAAAGGGCCCACCTCTGACTCTTCATTCGAACAACTCAACCTGCAATCACATGGGCCACCTTCTCATTCTGCATTTGAGAAACTCAACCTAAACTCACCTGGAACCACTTGTTACTCATACAGGTCCACCTTTCACCCTGCACTCACACAACTCAACCTGCACTCACATGGGAATACCTTTCACTCTGCATTCGCACCTATCATTACTCACCATCACCCAGCACTTTCATGAGCATACAGGTTATACTGAACACACAAAACCTCCAAATACTTGTGAGCATATACATATTTCTACAAACCTACAAATAGCTGTAATTAGATGCCTAGTCAGTTCCATCTGCAACTATGAAGCAGATGCAAGAGGGAAAAGTGCAATCGTGCTGTGGAATGGTGTGAGAATGAAGCTCAGGCTAAGGCTTTGGGATGTGGTTTGGGTTTGGGGATAGGTCGGAGGCTGTGGTTTTAAACAGGGAGGGAGTGGTGAAGAGGAAAATAAAGCAGGCTAAGGCAGTAGGGAGAAGCAAATGAAAAGTGCTAAGGATGAAGCAATTCCAATGAGGCTGTGGGCTGGTGTGGGGATCGATTGGTGACTCCAGGCTAAGCGTGCAAAGTGGGTAGAGGAAGTGGGCACAGGAACTAAAGCTACATTTTAATACTGTGCCTGGTCCTATTGCCCTACACAAAGGTCTTCTGTTTTTGAAGCCACAAAGTACATCAACATTTGGGCCATATTAGCCTACATGGAGGTAGTGCTCTGCAGAAGGCGGTACCATTGTGGACAGCAGGCTGGGGCTGTGGGCATGGGTGCCGACCTCTGTACACACTGGGATTCTAGACCCAGCAATATTTCATCTTCAGGGCTGAGGCTCGAGAAAACACACAAAGCCTAGGCTTCAGAACACAGGTGCCAGCAGTGAGTATTTCCATTTACCTATGCCTGTATTTCTGTGAAATCAGTGTTACCGCCCTGTAACGGGCCCAATCTTTCCAGATTTTGTATTTCTGTGGGCACCTTCCTGTCTGGAATAGGTTACCTAGACCTCTTTTCCAACCTTCTAGAGAGAAAGGATTTGAGTTTTTCCACTGTCGAGTCATGGCCATCTTTGCAACAAGAAGCCCTTACCATAAATACCATTTTATATCTGTGGGAGTCCAATTCTACGTTTATATGAAAGATGGTCATCTTGGAGTCAGTAGGCAATTCCCAGGATCCCATATTTAAAAGCACCCCCATTCCTCTCAACTCTGCCAAGAAGAAAGCAGTTCATTGCCTTTGCTTGCTAGAATTAGGGGTAGGTATCAAAGTGAGGAAGTCATGATGCCTCTGCCGGTCATACAGCTGCTGGCTCATGGAGCGGTAGTCCTACCCAATTCTGTTATGGCATGGTAGAGGGGTCTCCCCTTTGCAAACTAATCTATCATTTTTTGTGAGGGAACATGCCTCTGGAGTCAACAGTAGTGCAACAAGCACCATTTTCCAGTGGCAGCATACCATGTTTGCCCAATTTAATGTTCTACTCCAGTTAACCAACATGTGGGTGCTTTAAAACTCTGTTGATCACATAAGGTCTGGAAACAACTGTTTTGTGAAGCCTAATCTAGAAATCTAATCTCAGAAGTTCTAAAACACATCAGTTAACTGAGGTGCTTTAAAAAAGCCCATCACAACACTATACAAGTACTTCAAATTTTCCAGACTAATGCAGAGTTATGTCATGTGTTGCAGAGTACTGGGGGCCATACAGGAGCATAAAAAACAAAGTTCATAAAAAAAACAGCATGTTTTTATGTCTTTACTTTATTTCTTTAGTGCCTATAATCCTGCAAGTGAAAAACAGTGACTTTCCAGTAGAGGGCATGTTCATGCATGTTATATATTCCTAACTTAATATGGCTTCTCAGGTGGTCTGTTCCTCCTTACATGTTTATTTGATCCCTATAAATGTGACATTGAGTGGACACTAAACTAACGGAAACTTGTGTTGAAATTTTAATAATTGGACTAAATATATATTCTTTCCAGTCATTGCCCATGGCTATACAGAGAACACCTACAGGAACAGCCACCTTTAATTAGTGACCAACTTTTGTTGTTTCATGTACTTTGCCTGCCATACTCCAAGTAGACCTGTCCTATATATTTGAAGGCTAATCTGCATCCTGAAGAGCTGACCATTAGCCTGGAGAGTAGACATTGGCTTATAGACCTGAACATGAAACAGGAGATTTGAACAGGGAAAGCTAATGAGCACCCTCTAAATCAAAAACAATAGAAGAATTCACAGAAAAAGTGTCATCAAAACAAAGTACCTGAAGTGGTAATACCTCGAGGCTTCCTGATGCCATCGCATCATAGCAGAAGGCCTCACCGCTAACCCTTGCTTTATGCATGGCACATCTGCGTAACCTCCAACCCCCTACACAGTTCCAGCCCTCCTGTCTCTCCCCCCTCGTCAATCTCAATTCTAGCAGTGCGGGTAAATAGAAAATAATACACTAAAACAACTAGTTCCTCACTTTTAACTACGTTACATCAGGGCTGTAAAAGCTTGATGTCCGTCAGCCCATGACCTGCTCATATATTCAAGAACATCCTCATGAATAGCTCTGCAGCTATTATGGTCAGAACTGCCAGCAAGTCTTTGGATAAAGATATCTTCCCAAAAGAACTCTAGGGCGGTCATTCTGACCGCCGCCCGCCATGCGGTCACCGCCATTTGGCCGCTCTGCGGTCAAAAGACCGTGGAGGCCATTCTGGCTTTCCCGCTGTGCCGGCGGGTGCCCGCCAAAGGAGCGCCCGCCGGCCCAGCGGGAAAGGCCCTGCAACATAGAAGCCGGCTCCGAATGGAGCCGGCGGTGTTGCAGGGGTGCGACGGGTGCAGTTGCACCCGTCGCGATTTTCACTGTCTGCTAAGCAGACAGTGAAAATCATGCTGGGGCCCTGATAGGGGGCCCCTGCACTGCCCATGCCAGTGGCATGGGCAGTGCAGGGGCCCCCAGGGGCCCCACGGCACCCGTTCCAGCCATCCTGTTCCTGGCGGTAAAAACCGCCAGAAACAGGGTGGCGGGAAGGGTGTCGGAATCTACATGGCGGCGCTGAGATTCAGCCCAGACAGGGGAAATCCGGCAGGAATTTACTGCCGCGGTCAGAATGGGCAGGGAAGCACCGCCAGCCTGTGACCACCAGGGTTGGAATGACCCCCTAAATGTCTTACGCAAACCCTCTTAAAAACAAATAGGCCTTCAACCAAAGGTGCCTTCTAACTTTTGGCATGTAGCCAAATGTTTCTAGGCAAAAAGTTTGAAAGAGCTTCATTACTCGAAGAAAATAACCTTCTCTTAGATTTCCAAACAGACTCCGGTATGGTTGTTTTGCTTATGTGCACTGGTTTCTACACTGGATGATTTTAAAATTATAAAGGATTCTAATGGAGTACCCATGTGCCTATTATTTTAAGCCTCCCTTGAATTTGGCTCTTATCAACGTTGCAGAATTTTAAGGAGACTTGAAATTGGAAAAAAACTTCCTAGGAAAACTTTGCATTTCTGGTCTAGCTAGATCTCTACAAAATATCTAGACGGGCACTTCTGCTGATAATAACCCATACAAAGCTATGTTAAGGCAACTATTTTTTACCAGCTTGTCAATAGCAGGCTGATGCTTTGCTGTGTGGCTGTGGCTCAATTATGCTAAATATATGGGAAGTGCATTATGTGGAGTGCTAGCAATATTATGGCCCTCATTACAACCCTGGTGGTCGGTGTTAAAGCTGCGGTAATACCGCCAACTGCCTGGAGGTAACAAAAATTGAATCACGACCACAGCGGAAGCCGCCAACACATACAACCACTTTAACACTCCGACCGCCACGGCGTTAGCAACAAACACCGCGGCGGTAACTGCCAACAGAAAAGCGGAAGACAATGTACCACCCACTCTATTACAACCCGCCTATCCGCCAGCTTTCCTGGGCGATACCAACGCCATCAAAAGCACGGCAGAAACAGTACTTGGAAGGGAAACCACTCACCTCTCGACACCCAAGGAAGAACCAGGACGCCTTGGAGCCCGAACTACAGGTGTTACCATGCTGGTGTATCTTCTCATCTACCAGGAGTACCAATGGTGGTGGCAACGACCAGGTGAATACTGCACCTAGCACACAGGGAGGGGGGAGGAAAAAGAGAGTTCCACACACACGCAACATGCAACACACCCACCTCCACCCTCACCCCCAACACCATACACACAAACACATGCATCAACATTACATATACACCCCGTAACCCTCTGGAAGAACACAAGGACAAAAGTAATGGAGTCAAATGAGTGGGAGGGCGGTGCTGGTAGGGGTTGGCGGCTGTACCTGTTGTTGGGGTGGGCACAGAGGTGTCCGCCACCGCCAGAGAGCTCCCATCGGAGGAGGAGGTGCTGTCTGTGGTGTCCCCTCCTGTCCCCGTCGCGGTGCTCCCCTCAACCTCCATCCCACTGGTGCCCTCACCGTCGGTGGATTCGGCCTCCAGGCCCATGTGGAATGCAGCTCCCTCCACCACCGGTGCCTCTGCTCCTCCACCAGATGATGCTAATGCACACAAGGACAGGGTAACAAAACAAAAAGGGGGGATGAGACAGAGGATACACTTGGTCAATGCCAGCAACAACACTACCATTGGCGTACACAACTCACAAGGAACAGCCCTATGCACTATTCCATGCACTACCAGTTACAAGGCCAGTCACCAGCTCATGGGGTACAATGCCTAAAACCATCAGCTGCACACCTGAAACAAACAAGGCCCTGACCAGTAGTAGATGCCCACTAACACTATTGGGGTTGGAGTTCTTCAGAGCCTGTCCAAGAAGGGAGCTACCCTGGCATGTTCGCCCTGGCCTAGGGGCACCCACAGTCCACATCCCCACCCAGGTAAAACCTTAACGCACGCAAAGTAATGAATCTGAATTTGTACTCACCCCCTTGTGGCTGCTGAGATGCCCTCAAGCGCCCATCCAACTCCGAATAGGCCACCTCCAGGATGCGGACCATCAGGGGGTCAGGGTACGATGGGCACCCCTTCCTCGTTGGGAAGCCAGCCCCAGCTGGGCCTCCGTCGTCTTCCTTGCCCAGTGGCGCAGGTCCTCCCTCCGTTTGCGGCTGTGGGTGCTCCACCTGTAAAAGACCCCCAGGGTCCGCACCTCCTTGGCGATGGCACGCCAAATACCCTTTTTCTGATGGGCGCTGACCTGCAGGAAAAAGACAGCAGAAAAGGGAATTAGTTAACCGTCCGGGCCGTCGCACTCATGGCCCACCATATCCCTCCTATCGCCTGACGCACATATAGTGACCACCATACATGCAGCACAATGGCCAGGACGCCTCAGCCACCCCCTACATGTGGCTTACACACACAGCACTCCATACATTCATGGCCCACGCAGCATGCTCACAGTGTACTCACCTGTTTGTCTGGAGGACCATGGAGTAAAGTGTACTGGGGTAGGACCCCATCCACCAGTCTCTCCAACTCCTCTGCAGTGAAGGCAGGGGCCCTTTCCCCAGACACATGAGCCATTGTCGCTTCCAGATATAGGTCACAGCAGCACTTGCAGTGTAGGTCCTCTCCTGTTGAAGGTCAGGTAGCAAGTGAGTGAATAGATAGTAACTGGCGGTCACGTCTGCTGCGGTGCGTACCGCAACCACCAGCGTACATCGCCATTGGCTCCTGGAACCCATGGGGCCCAATGGTAACCAATGCGAAGTTGCATGGCGCTCATCGACTGCCTACTGCAACGGCGCACAATGCCAGCGGAATTACCTCATTTCCACTTGTCCCTCCTCACAGGTCAGGCAGCTGCCATTTCAGGGGGGCACAGGTCATGGCACCTAACTGCATCACAGCAGACATTGGCACAGCATCTGACTCTCGGATTCACATACTGGTTCCGTAAATGAAGAAATGCATCATTATTGCAACAGATGTGTGATTATGACCCTCTGCTCACCGTTTTCCTCCATAAGCTTCAACCACTGAGGATGAATATGAGATGGAGACATCCTCCAGTGTACAGACCCATGGTGGACCTTGCAACAATGGAGGACAGACACATTATACTAACATACAGACTTGATCGGGCCACAATCCAAGAACTGTATGCCCAATTGGAGCCAGACCTGATGTCAGCTATCCGCCAGCCCACAGGTATCCCCCCTCTAGTGCAGGTCCTGTCAGTGCTCTATTTCCTGGCAAGTGGTTCCTTCCAAACAACAGTGGCCATGGCATCAGGGATGTCTCAGCCAATGTTCTCCAACGCGTTGACCAGAGTGTTGTCAGCCCTGCTGAAACACATGCGCAGCTACATTGTATTCCCACTGGTGAAGGATTTGGCCACAGTGAAAGCTAACTTTTATGCCCTGGGACATATCCCCAACATCATTGGTGCCATTGATGGTACACATGTAGCATTTGTCCCCCCCCAGAGGAATGAACAAGGGTTCAGGAATAGAAAAAGCTATCACTCCCTGAATGTGCAGATGGTGTTTTTGGCGGACCAGTACATCTCCCATGTGAATGCCAAGTATCCTGGCTCTGTGCATGATGCCTTTATCTTGAGGAATAGCACCATCCCATATGTGATGGGCCAACTCCAGAGGCACCAGGTGTGGCTAATAGGTGAGCCCAAGTTCCCCACCCAGAATATGTTGGTGTCTCGGTATGAGGTTGGTGTGTGTCTAACAGGTATACCTCGATATTTGCAGGTGACTCTGGTTACCCCAACTTCTCATGGCTACTGACCCCAGTGAGGAATGCCAGGACAAGGGCAGAGGAACGTCACAATGAGGCACATGGGCGTACAAGGAGGATAATTGAGAGAACCTTCAGCCTCCTGAAGGCCAGGTTTCGGTGCCTCCATCTGACAGGTGGATCCCTGTACTACTCACCCAAGAAGGTTTGCCAGATCATTGTTGCATGTTGCATGTTGCACAACCTGGCCTTGAGACGCCAGGTGCCTTTCCTGCAGGAGGATGAGCCTGGAGATGGTCTTGTGGCAGCGGCGGAGCCTGTGGACAGTGAGGAAGAGGAGGCAGAGGATGAAGATGTGGACAACAAAAGTATTATCATACAGCAGTACTTCCAGTGACACACAGGTAAGTCACTGTAACTTCACTTATCATTTCAGTTTTCTGTTGGACATTGGACATGGCAGCATGATTTCCCTATGTTTATGGCCACTTACTGTACCCTTTGGCATCTCTATTTTCAGATCTCTGTGCCCCACTCTGGCTCCTGGTGTGTTTACTGCTGCCCACCACAGGTCATACCAATGTATATATAACTGTCATATGAATTGAAATGTTTTCAGATTATTGTATTAATACATATTCCAATCAATTGACAGACTCCAGATTTGTATTTGTTCCAAGGGTGTTTATTTAAGTGCTAATAAGTAGAGGGGTGTGTGCAATGGGCTGGGGTGATGGTGGAGAAATGTCCAGTTAGAGTCCAGTCTCTTAGTATCACAGGTGCATTGTCCAATGGGGCATAGGAAGGGGAGCAATGGTAGTTCAAGGTGGACAGGTTGACAGAGTAGGACACAAGGGTGACAATCAGGTGAGTCTTATTTCTTGGCGGGGGTCTTGGCAATGTTCTCTGGCTTCTGCCTGAACCGTAGGGACCGTTTGCGGGGTGGTTCTCCTTCTGCAGGGGGTGGGGTGCTGGTGGCCTTTTGTTCCAGTGGCGGGGCCTCCTGTCCACTAGCGCCGGCGGAGGTGGAGGGCTGTTCATCGCTGTGGCTAGTGTGAGGGGCCTGTTGTTGTGCCACTGCCTAACTCATGGTGTTGGCCACGTCAGCCAGCACCCCTGCAATGGTGACCAGGATGGTCTGGATGTGTTTAAGGTCCTCCCTGATCCCCAGGTACTGTTCCTCCTACAGCCACTGGGTCTCCTGCAACTTGCCCAGTATCTGGCCCAATGTCACCTGGGAATGTTGCTATGCTCCCAGGATCCCTACAAGTACCTTTTGGAGAGTGGGTTCCCTGGGCCAGTCCTCGCCCTGTCGCAAAGCAGTCCTCCAAGCTTCCCTGTTGTTCTGTGCCTCTGCCCCCTGAACCGTGTGCCCTCTGCCACTGACCCCAGGTCCCTGATTGTCTTGAGTTTGGGGGGTTGCCTGGGGTCCCTGGAGTGGTGGACACACTGCTGATTGACGTGTCCTGGGGACAGTGGTATGGGCCCGCTGGGTGGGTGCTGTGCTGGTGTTTGCTGAGAGGGGAGGCTCTGTGGTGGGTTGGGACTGTGCCTGGGCACCCGACTGTCCAGAGGTCCCTGATGGGTCAGGTTGGTCATCGTGATCCAGGCGTGCAGAGCTGCTGTCATCACTGTGAGCCTCTTCTGTGGGGGAACTGGATGTTGGTGGCACCTCCTCTCTGGTGACATTGAGTGGGGGTCCTGTGGGGATGTAAATGCAGTGTTATTGTATCTGTGTGTGCCATCTTATGCATGGGTGTGTTTCCCTGTATGGTTGTGATAGCCCTGTCAGCTTTGCCTTGTGTGCGTGATGAATCTCTCTAATTGGCATGCTTTGGTGATGGGTGTCCATGCAGGTCTGTAATGGATGTCCATGCATGGGTGTTGCATGCAGGGCTTGGTATTGGGATGGGTGGGTTGTGATATTGGGGTATTTGTGAGTTGGTGGAGTGATGGGGTGATGTGGTGAAGGTAGGGGTAGGAGTTTGTGATTGCATGCAGGTAGGGTGGGGGGATACAGTAGCAAAGATTTGACTTACCAGAGTCCAGTCCTCCTGCTACTCCTGCGAGGCCCTCAGGATGCATTATTGCCAAGACTTGCTCCTCCCATGTTGTTAGTTGTGGGGGAGGAGGTGGGAGTCCACCGCCAGTCCTCTGTACTGCCACCTGGTGTCTTGCAACCACGGAACGCACCTTCCTCCGTAGGTCGCTCCACCTCTTCCTGATGTCATCCCTTGTTCTGGGGTGCTGTCCCACGGCATTGACCCTGTCCACGATCCTCCGCCATAGCTCCATCTTCCTGACGTCTGCTGCACCTGTGATCCGAATAGCTGTGGCTCTACCCGGATGATTTCCTCCACCATGACCCTTAGCTCCTCCTCTGAAAACCTGGGGTGTCTTTGGGGTGCCATGGATGTGGTGTGAGTGGTATGTGTGAGGATGTGTGGGGTGATGTGTTGGGGTGTGTACTGTGAGGTGCGTTTATGCTGTATAGGTGATGGGGTTTTGTGGCTCTGATTGAGTGGGCGCTCCTTGCTTGTCTCTCTCCGTTTTCTATCTTTTTTTGCCTAGAAAGGGCTGTGGATAATGTGGGTGTGTGTTTTATATTGAATTGGGTGTGTGGGTGTGGTGGGTGCATGTATGTCAGGTGTGTGTATTTTGAATTGTCCACTGTGGTGGAGTTTTGTTAGTGTGTATGCATTATGAGCGCGGTGGCGTGTACCGCCAATGGTTTACCGTGGTGAGAGACAGCCGCAGTGATTCGTGGGTCCTGATACTGTGGGCGTATTCCTGTTGGCGTAACGATGTGGATTTTGGTACTGCTAGTTTATCACTGACCTTTGGTCTGGAGGACTTGTCTGAGTGTCTGTATAGTGGCGGATTGCTCTGTGTGGGTCATAATACCCATAGCGGTATACCGCAGCCGTCACGGTATGTTGGCGGCATTTACCACCAAGTTTGAAATGAGGGCCTATATCATTTTATTTAGTGTAGCACAGAAGTGTGGCAGTGAGATTACAGGCAGCAATATTACCAACTCATTGACACGCATGTAATCTCAGGAAGTAGGACTTGTACTTGTAATTTGCTAGTCATCACCCCAAGATTATTGGGCGGTAACCCACTAAGCCTAATATTTTGACACCTGTACATAAGGGAAGCCTCAAACAAGAATATTTTTTCAGTGGCTCAATGGCTAAACTAAAATTGTGCCTTTAGTCAACAATTGGTCAGGATGGTTTTCCATGGCTTATACTTATATTTATTTCACAAGCAAATTGCCCTACTACAGACGTAATCAGATAATTGACAAAAAGGGCTGTTATCTTGAAGTAATTTAGGGAAAACCCATCTAATGTGCTTTAGATTACAATCTATAAAATATGTTTTAAGTTGTCAATACAGTCAATCTACTTTTCAAAGACCACCGTCAGTAGCCTATGAACAAAATCAAACCCACAAAAACATGTTTGTTCTTATTGTATGTAGTTTTTCATTATGTTTAAATTGCACAATTCTCACTTCTTTTTATCAAAGTGGCTATGAGAATAGCTCCGTCCACTTCACTAGAAATGCTTGTGCCACCTCATTGCTGGAAGTGTTCTTCCACTCTCCCCCTAAAGCTTGGGTCTAATTGCATCCCTAATACCAAGGATGATCACGAAAGATAAATGAGGGCCACTTTATGCCACTAGAGAAAGCTCCAAATGTGCTAAGGTGTGTTATGTTTATCCCATGTCATCATAAGTCCAAAATTAGTACAATGTGCCAAGGAAGGCTACCTTGTGCCATGGTTTCAATAATTACTCAAATGATTAAAATATGGCTCTATGTCTTGGTGAATGTAAGGCCATGTGTGCCAACAGAATGCAACAGAGGACCAGCATAATACCCAGAATGCCCATCTCAGTGTCAGCAATTAGATCAACTCAACCCGTCTCTCCATCCAACACATCCTATTGCTAGCCATGCTTGACTCCATTTTACAATATTGTCTCTTGCCTGAAAGTCTGTCGCGTAGGCTCTCATTATTCTAATGAGACTATTGGATTTTGAGCAGCAAGATCGGCCACTGTGTGGGAGACTGAGGGGGTCATTCTGACCCTGGCGGCCGGTGGCCGCCAGGGCCACCGACCACGGGAGCACCGCCAACAGGCTGGCGGTGCTCCAACGAGCATTCTGACCGCGGCGGTTCAGCCGCGGTCAGAAGCGTAAAGTCAGCGGTCTCCCGCTGACTTTCCGCTGCTCGTTTGAATCCTCCATGGCTGCGGAGCGCGCTCCGCAGCCATGAGGATTCTGACCCCCCCTACCGCCATGAACAGGATGGCGGTAGGGGGGGTCGCGGGGCCCCTGGGGGCCCCTGCCGTGCCCATGCCAATGGCATGGGCACGGCAGGGGCCCCCGTAAGAGGGCCCCGCAAAGTATTTCAGTGTCTGCCTTGCAGACACTGAAATACGCGACGGGTGCCACTGCACCCGTCGCACCTTCCCACTCCGCCGGCTCGATTACGAGCCGGCATCCTCGTGGGAAGGGAGTTTTTCCCTGGGCTGGCGGGCGGTCTTTTGGAGACCGCCCGCCAGCCCAGGGAAAAACTCATAATACCCTTCGCGGTCTTCTGACCGCGGAGCGGTATAATGGGGGCGGAATTCTGGCGGGCGGCCTCCGCCGCCCGCCAGAATCAGAATCACCCCCTGAGTCTGGCCCACTGTGGGTGACACCTGTTGCTCCAAATCCGGGTTTTGCTCCGGCTAACTAGCAGTGCCTCATCTCTACAAGAGGATAGGGATGATTGGGCAGCCGAGCGCATTACATATTAGGCTTCTCAGGGAAGTCGTGGTCACTCAGGTCGCATCCAGTTCTCTCATTCACAATTCAGTCTCATATATAAATGACAAAAGAAGCAGTATAAGTTTTAATGACTGGTTTAATAAAACAACTGCATTTTAGATAGCAAAGCGTGAGCTGCAATAACCAGGACGACACAACAAGACAATATTAAAATGGTGACGAGGAGAGTGAAGCATAAGAATAACACTATCATATTGTCACTAGGATTTATGGGCTATTTCCTATCTAAGTCATAATCTGAGCACAGCATGTTAAGCTCTAATTCTGCCTTTCAGGTTCCCCCGGGAGGACATCAACCCTCATACCTAAGAAAAAAGGCCTGTAGTCTGCGTTAGCATCTGCAGCGAAGCATTTAGCAATCAGCATACAGTCGTGGTTCCCTGGCTGGAATCTCCCGCTTAGCGTGTAATGGGACTAGGAAGTGATTTTATAATAACACAGCTGATATTCTGAGAAAATTTCCCTACGCAAGGCTGTATGTTTTTTACGAATGTTGGAGACTAAACTTCTACCAAGTTTACCGGCTATGTACCAACTGTAGCCTTGACTGAAGCACAAAGTGATCAAGAATGTTTTTTTTGAGAACACAGTGCTGGGCTAAGCAAAAACAGATAGATAAATTAAAATAAAACAAGACCGTAAAACTGGTTATTGTCAAAATAACAGTGCGAAGCCAAATAAAATATATCTAAGACAAAGTGCACAGCGGCCTAGTTTGTTAAACTAACGTGCATGCAGCTATAACTGAAATGGCTACACAACACCCTCCCCTTGTCGGTTGAAAGTGGTTCAAAGCTAAAATGTAATTGCTAAAAGCTCAACCCAAGATATATAAAAAAAAAAGGTCAATTTTGACAAGTTAAAAGGGCACACAAGCATACTACGTGGCAATTTAAAACATGAGCATGTGACTTATAACCAAATTCAAAAGACATGTCAATTTTAGAAAAGTTCCAAAGTAATTACGAGCCATGGAGAACAGGAGATCTTCCACTTCAGCAGTCGTCAGAACTGGAAAGTCCACGCCAAAAATTAGCAAGGAGCAAGTGTGTTCCATAGCCCCAGTGTTAACCAAGGCGGCATCCCGTGGAGTGCCCGTTTATGAGTTGTCGGCAACTTCCTCGAGGAAGGGTAACTCATAGTTAGCTTCACGTTGCAAATGCAACCTCAATGTGCATGTCTGGTAATGAACCCTCAGCGAGAACATCAACAGATCAGCATCTACTGTATTGCTGGGGGGCACTGCTGTGAAAGACAAACTTCCAGTTGATGTTCGAAAGAGCACCAGAGGCACCGAAACATGGGCTGCACACAATACAGAACCGGTCTGAATGACACAGACCAGTCACACTCCAATTGCTCCAGGAGTGTTGCTCCAAAATGCTGCATCATACGCTCACGACACAGCTGTGCTGATGGGAGTGCCGTCATTTCTCCTCGCTGTGGTGGGACAGCCATTGCACATAAACAACAGCAACAGCAGAATGCCAGCTAATAAGGCCAAAGTTATCGGAAATCCCCCAAAAATACTACCGAAAATTGAGTGGATAGCTGAAGGTATCAAACCAAATATGGAGGAGAAGGTGTGAACGAAACCAGAACCAATAGCTTTGAAAAATTGTGCGATTCCAGTCGTGCTGGATGCATTAAATATTCGTCCCAAGAGTTCAACAAAGTGTCTCGGAAAGTTCGTATTTAACAGGGACTGTGTTTCCGCTGATGACCCTGCCACTTGAAGTGCATAGGTCTTGCACGCAGATGTAAGGGCCACATGCTTTTGAAACAGTAAAGCCTTGAGACTACTCAACTTGTCAAAATTCACATTTGACGTAGCAATATAAGGCCAAATATCAGCTACCTCCTTAAATTTAGTGGGGGGAAACAGTATGTTCCCGCAGCATTTAATGACCTTAGAGAGCGAAACAACGTAAACTATTCCGGCCCGCATGCCACAACAGCCTTCACAATTGAGAAGGAAATAGCTGCCGTTTGAAAGCAACTGGAACGTGGGTCTAATCAAAGGGACTGGGACTCCCTGAAGATAACAAGCCAAATTTGCAGCCTAGGCATTACATGCCCCATGCAAGGGCAGCTGTTTACAAATCATCGAATGGCTGACTGAAGTCACGTATTCACTACCGCTAAGAAAGACCCTTTTCATGCCATTGAAGCATTTTTACGAGAAGGGAAGCTTCCACACCTCATGGATGTAACTATCTCCCAGCTTTTCAAAACTGCCTACCGGAATGTGTTTTAAACAGGAGGTGAATTGTAGTGTGGAAATAGGCAGATTAATAACCCCATGTATTAACCACTCAGCCGATGGTATTTCGGCCACGGTAAAAGGCAACTTTTCTAATTTCTCGATCTTAAGCATGACATAAGTCGCTTCCTTCTTAGCCATTAGTTGTTGTTGTCGCGTTAGATTAAAAGAAGAAAATATCTCCCTTGCACTGACGTGCTGCCATGAACGTGACCAGCCTTAAGTGTTTGAAGCGTCTAACCCAACTGCATAATGGACCTGATCTGACTCTGTCCATGGTGTAAGGAAGACATATCGGATTGTATAATGTCTATAGCAGAAGAGACAATATTATTAATGGTATATATCCGGTCGGACAAAGTGTTAATCCCATTATCCACAACAGCTAATGCCTTTTTTAAAATTTTCCTGGTCTGTTTGCCTCTACCGGGCAGCAGCATCTTGTTGGGAAAGTTTCCAAATCTCATTGTATACTGCAGAAAACACTTCTTATGTGGTGTTCTAGGGCCTGACAAGAAATCTTGTAAGTGAGTGGAGTTAGACAGGAGATTGAGGTGTTCTCTAACCACGTTCAGTGAGGATGATTTTACCCACTGTTGGCATAATTTTCCCACACTATATATTGGAAATATATCTGCATGCTCTGGTGATATATAGCGAGGGTCTGGCCTACTCGTCCTAAAACCCCCAGAGGAGTTAATAAAACATTGATGACACCCATTGGTATCCACTGGCCACAATAACCACCCTCCTGGACGTGTCAGTGAAACATTAAACGTACCATTCTGGACCCACTCATCAAGCTCATTTTCAGTTTCAAAATTTTGCGGGGGCAGGTATACTGGGCATGTTTGATTCCCTGATTGTTGCTAAGCCTAAACAACTCGTTTGTTGCACTGTTTCATTTAAAAAGATCATTTGTACAGGAATGAGGCATGCTCTAAATAATGTTTCTTTTCCCTTAATTTGCCTATTTTTTGTTCCCTCAACACTTTTCAGGTCAATTGATTTGGACCAATATTCACAGCCTTCTATCGAAAACCGGGAAACTAAGGATTCTGAATATATCAATTTCATATTGGTCAATAACAAGTGTATATCCTTAGTAGGTGGTACCTTAAAATAATATGACTCAGAATTCTTTTGATTGTGCCCAAGAAAATATACAAACTTTTCAGAATATGTTTTGGAACTCCCTTGCGGTGGAGTTGGGCAATGTTCCCATTGCGTGTAATTAAATACAGTTTTGGGACTGCTCGCTCTATATATGAAATGGTGCCCAGAGTAATTATAGCAAAACATATCACCATAATTTTCTTTAAATTGGTAAACATCTTCATTTTCAAAGACAGTATAATATTGCAATTCAGGCATCATAGAATCAACTGTTTTCACATCCCAATCATCAGAAACAATGCCTGGTATCACTATATCATTCACGGATAATTTGAACACATGCAGTATTTGAATAACGTGCGTGGGACAATATATATCAAACATTACTTTGTCCCAAACAATCCCATCAGGAATTGGCACTGCGGAAATGTTCACAAAGGATAAGTCTCTTCAGACTTTATCTGAAGACAAATGTGGCTTCAAAACCTCTTCCACCAGTTCAACTGTCAATCTTTCAGGTAAGAAATGACCATGTATTAACAAGAAAAAGGTAATGACAAAACCAATCCAAAGTAGAAAGGCTAGGACAGTCAAAAAGAGCCATAGATATTTCCATGGAAAGATAAAATAAGTTTCTTTAAGCCAGTTTGTTAGCTTACGTGTACTTGACAAATCAGCTGTCGAAGAGGCGAATGAGTCTGAGAAATCATTGTTGAAGTTGGCAAAATAACCAGAGCCAGTTCGTGCAAATGGCGGAGCCGTGGTCAGTGGTGGAGTTGGTGTTTCCTGCAGTGGCACACTATAGACAGCACCATCCGTTTGGCTTAAAGTCAAGTTGACTTGGTCAAATGTTTCTAAATTATTTGACGTTAGTGGAACTAATGCAAGATCATCTTCCACCCTCCCCATGCTTGGAGAGGTGTCGGTGTTGGTGTAAACAACTTGTAGAGGAACGTCTTCGCCAGTAGTGAGAGGGATTCGGGAACTATTGAATCGGCCACATGGTGTAGTTTGACATTGTCAATAGAGACAAATCGATTTTCTTTGGCACTTGCCAACGGTGGTAGGATAACAGTTCTGGTACCGTGTATCCCTAATACAGGGATTGGTGCTTGATAAGAAGGGCCAAATTCCTTTTTCACTGCGACTTTTTCACGTACAAGATCCCCAACTCTGGGAATCCAGCCGGTAGATGTTACAGGCACATTCTTAAATCCTGTGGAGGCGGCACGTTTGGAAGCATTATCATCACAGAACACTTGCAATTCCTATAAGACAGTAACACGTTCATTTATGTCCACGCCAGGACCATCAAGATCTGGAACATACATTTGAGTTCCGAACAGGCACTCATATGAAGTACGACCCCCCAGGGCCCTTCTAGGCAGGTTATTTAGTGCTCTCTGGACTCCATACAGGTGATTAAGCCAACTACCACTCATACCTAAGACTCTGGCTGTTAAGGATTGCTTTAAATCATGGTTTAATCACTCCACAACACTATTTCCCTTGGGATGAAATGGAGCCGAGTACTGGAGTTGGACCCCCAACGAAGCCATGTCGTCCCTAAATGCCCTTGAGGCGACAGCAGGGCCCTGGTCCGAATGGAAAGCCGCAACTGCATATGTACCGATAAGGATTTGCAAATCTTTAATAACAGTCCGAGCGTCAGCCGAGCATTGCGGCCACACCCATACAAATCTGGAGCACGAATCAACAGCGACTAAAATATATTTGTATGCACTATCAGATGTTAAGGGACCACAGTGGTCCAAGTACACACATTGTAATGGTTTGGTTGAAATTAAGAGGGGTGTCTGTGGTGGGCGCTTGTCAGTGGAAACTTTTATTTTTTGACAGATGTCACAACAAAGAACATACTGCATAGTCTCTTTGTAGAGACCTGGCCACCAATAACGGGCCTGCAGGATCGAAATTGTAGCCGCCACACCAGCATGGGCAGATGCCACCCCCTCATGCGCTGCTTAAATCAATTGTGATCTTATGTCTTTGTTGGGGATGTCTGGTACACCTACGCCTGGTATCTTAACCTCAGCGTTCAGCATACCTCCCATACGATACTGATATTTGTCAGGAAATCCTTTAGGATAGGGCGTACCATCAGCTGTAGCTGTCACGGCAGCCCAGATGTCTGCGTCCGGTTTTGAACTCAAACGAGTCACTGCAGCTACAGCGGCCACAGACACTGCTGACTTTGCGGCTTCATCAACCAGTGAATTTCCAGCAACGGGTATTCCAACACGCTGGTGTCCAAGTGTGTGCACAACATGGGCATTCGGTAGCGTCTCTTTCAGGTCAGCTACTTTCCCCCACAGTAGTCTGTGTTTAATGGTGTTGCCTTTAGAATCTCTGAACCAATTCTGAAGCCAATAATGCAGGTATTCATTAAAGGACAGGACACAGTAATATGAATCACAATCAGCGTAAGCTGTGCAGGATCCGTGTGTTCCAGTGCCATCAGCTGAGCTTTCAGCTCTGCTAATTGTGCTGTACAATCCCCTAGGGTCTGTGTAAAGGTATGTAGAGGACAAAATTTATCGGGCTCCATTTAGCCACTTACGACCGCGCAAGCAGCACAATATTAATGTTTAGTTCCAATTGCAGGTTGTGCAGAGCCATCAGTGTACATGACTCTATGATACTGATCAATAGGCAAAGTATTTGCTGGAACTGGATATTCTATTTCATATTGTAAGAATTCCTGAGTTTGTAGCTTTGTGTAAAAAATGTAGTCTACATCAGTAGCTGTCAGAGACGTAGCCCATTGTATCCAACGTGGATGTAATGCTTTTGCATTTGGAACACTAGCTTTTGTAACAGCCTCTAGGGCTGGGATTGGAGAAACGACAATAATGCATTTTCCTTGGGCAAGAGGTCTTTCTTTAATGGCAGCCATCTGTACAGCAGTGAGAATTTTCTCTGTGGAAACAAAACGTTGTTCTGCTGCTGAGTACAAATGCGATTTGTATGCAATCAGGACTGTCTCACCTTCATTAAACGTCACATAGGTGAAACCGATGGCCCCAGCTATTACTCTGATGACTAAATGTGTTTTGTTGTCCCTTGTGTGTAAATGTTGTGCTGCAAGAATGTCTGTCTGCAACTCTCGAAGAATGCTTGTATGTTCGATTGTCCAGAATTTACTTGAAAAATCGGGACGTATTAGGTCATATAAATGTTTTATGCGCGTAGCATTATCTGGAATGTAGGTTCTGCCAAAATTTAAGAAATCCGATAATGATTGGAGTTTTTTAATCGTATTTGGTGGTTGTAACTGTGCGCACTTCTCTAAGAATTGTGGCGCTAGGCTCTTCCCTTCACTTGACAGCTCATATCCTAGGAACATGACGCTGAGGAAGGCTATTTTTGTTTTTTTTAAGTTAAATTTGTAGCCAAATTCGGCAAACCCTACAATGATGCGGGCTACCCTTCTTAAATGTTGTAGTAGTTCATCATCCGTGAGGTATATATCATCTACATAGGGCAATACTTCAGGGTCAATCTCGTGCAATAAAGCAGTGACATGAGCTGCAAACAGTCCTGGGCTGTTCTTATACCCCGGAGGTAAACTACAGACTTTTTTCTAGGAGCTTAGTGCACTGAAACTTGTTAAGTCTCTACTCTGAGGTGTTATATTCTGGCAGAAAAACCCATTTGAAATGTCTAGTGATGTTTTGTATTTTTTATGCACTATGTTGCTCATTAGTGCTGTGCTATGCGAATTTTGGATAGCATAGGTACGTGTATGACTGTTTAAATGTCTGTAGTCTAAGACTATTCTGTATGAATGGTCTGGTTTAGCTACGGGGAATAATGGGTTATTCATTGGTGAGACTCAGGGTTCAATCACACCCTGGTACTCTAATTGCGTTAGTATTTCTCTCACTGGTGCTTTTGCTTCATGTTCTATAGGATACTGCGGTTGTGGCTGAGGTTTGTTTTTAATTGGGATTACATGGTAGGGGGATTCTTTATCCCATCCCACGTGATTTCTGTATAATGCAGGTACTTGTGCTATAGCCCATCCAATGGAATAGGATTCAGCGAGTTCCTCTGGAACAAGAGGCGAGAAAGAAGGCTTAATGACATCTTCTCCATATGGGCAGGTACGGACAAAGTCAGACGGCCAATCTTGTTCGGCCAACAAGACATCATATACTTTTACTATGCAATCCTAAAAGATTGTGTCTATTGTGCGTTCAATGTCTCCTTTTAACTGTAGTGTTGCTTTGTACACCCTATCGGGCATGGAAACACGCATGACCGCAGTTTCTACTTGTATAAAGTCATCAGTTGCTTTCACCTCCAGATGCTCTAGAAGATTCCGGTGAACTATTGTGACCTCTGCTGCACTGTCTAGCAAGGCTAGAGCCCAATTCTTGTTCTTCAAGAGGACCCTATTCCTGTATGTCGGACTGCGACTGCTGCCACCTTTTTCTTTTTAAATTGTTGTTTTTGTTGGGTGGGTTTCTCTTCCTTTTTAACAGAAACCTCCGAAGAGCGTTGTGATTCCTGTCTCAGTTTCACATACTCTGTTCTTCGCTCTTATCGGCCACCTCTCTCATTTCTTTTTTCCGATGAGTCCTGAAAGGAACGAGATTGGCGTGTATCAGTATATTGAGATCTATCAGGCGTTTTTATATTATCTCTGTTTCTGAGATTATACCGATTTTGTGAGGTCTCCGTACCCGGAGATTCTCCCCTCTCTTTCTTGGAAGTTTGTTGCTTTTTATCCCAGCGTTTCTTATTACCCTCAGGTGCTTGCTTGGGGGTATCTTTGTTCAATTTACCCTGAAATTTAGTTTTTTTGTGGTAGGGTCCCTAAGCTTTCTTGACCAATACTTGAATAGGTCTCTGCAATTATTTTAGGCAGCTCTCGTTCTTGATCCTGCTGTGGAACGTCACAGAGCCGCATGCGCACTGCAAGTGCGACCACTTCCCCTTTAAGGTTACTTAAAATGATTGCGGATACCGTGGCAAAATTGCCCATCAATTGCATCCCCAAATCTAGGGCCAGGGCAGACCCATATTCGTCTTGAATTTGTTTCAACACTTCCGGTAAGTTGGCAAGTGTCGGTGTACCGTGTGCGGTTGTATAGAGCGCGGCAAATACCGTGCCCCAAGTATTACAGTTTTCTACTGTAGGGACCATACCAAAAGGCAAGCACATTGTTAATATTCTATGTTTATCCTTAGGTCCCGTATGGGGAAACACTGCCTCCAGCGTATTAATTTTCTGTGCTAACCAGAACAGAGTTTCCTCTCGTTTGACGGGTACTTTACCCATAATCGAATGTACAGTCGCAGGATTTATACCTGGCGTTACTGCATGTGGATTTGCTGGAGCAGCACATGCTGGGTTTGTATTTAGTGTTTGCATCATAAATTGTACTAATCGTCTATATATTGCTATTAATTCAATTTATAAGCGACATACCTCAGCTACTGCTAAATTTGCAACCGCAGGATGTGGTGTGCAGGTGGCCAATAAAGGCCAGGTAGGACCGTCATTTCTTAGTGGACCTAACCTTACTGGTAATATTGAGTGGGGTAGGGTGCCATCAAGCCATTTATTATGATAGAGATAGAGGTATCTCTAAATATGCATATGCTCTGTATTGTCCAGACGAATTTCGCAGGTGTATATTGGTGAAGTGTATTTGTGTTCCCATCAACTGCTGGAAATGTGACCCAAGAGTAAAAAAGTTCTGTTCTATAAGCTGCATGGGCATCCACTACGAATGTGACTGGACCTCTCTGGGCCATTAGGCCATTCTCTAATAGATGTGCTGTTAGAGGTTGTCTCATGTTAACAGCTATTTGTACCTGTTGGGGATTCGCCATGATAGTAACACTATGAGTTCAGATAAGGCACACCTAAATGGTGTTTCCTTTTAAAGTTCAAGCTTGAACAACCACCAGTTGTAGTAGGAGTCCGTACTAGTGGGCAGTATATTTTAAGAGTGTTTCGTCTAAAGAAGAACAAACAGGATTTAAATCTTATGACAATGGTTGGGGTTACTTTACTACTAAGAAGATATTTCTATCCAAATGTACCCTTTTTAGCAACATTAGGCTAATGAAAGATGGGGAAAAAACAACATTCTTGCCTGTACCATGCGGATTCCATGCAGCTCTTTGGTTTGTAAGTCACTTTAGATATTAGGATTGTAACTTGTGAATTGCAAGTAAAAAAAGGACCTCTGTGACAAATGCAGAAAGCCACTGGGTTATCCACATAAAATACAGTTCTGTGATCTGCATGGTATGTTTTGCAGCAGGCATATTAACCCTCTGCCCTACTATATGGTGAGTCAAAACTGCCACTAGACAAAACTCCAATCTCTTTCAGAAGTGACAGTAATCACCAGAGTTTGTAGCAACCAAGTCAGGAAAACTTAAAACAGGTTCTTTATTAAAAGCTCCAGACACGTCATACAGGCACAAACCGCTTCACATTCCTCCCCAACTGTCACCCCTTGAATCTTTATCCTTCAATATTCTATGTTTACCTCATACGCATTGGAATGCCACGGAACGAGCTCACGAGTCCATAATGTGAGTGCAATTCATGTTACAACAGAGTTATCTTGACATTGTTATTGTTTCATGAAAACTGCTGGAGACACGAGCCCATAAGTTATTACTAAAACAGTGCCCCCCCCCACCCAGCCCAGCAGCAGATGTGGCTGCACCAGTCGCACCACCCTAGAGCCGGCCCTGTATTATATTATCCATTACACTTTGCTGACAATAACCTCTTCATAATCTCTTACAGCAATTTACTTATAGCCTTCATCAGGATAGTAAATATTTTGGCTATATATAAATTACCTTACCGTAGGCGGATGCACCTATAACACACGCACACATTTGTATCAATATAATTCATTTCTTAAATTGTGGATTCTATTTGCAGTTTAATTTGGGGCCCTTAAGATTCCTAGTTTCATAGACAACATGAAGAGATGTAATATTTTGCCTCCCGTACATACCAACATCATTATGGTCTTTGACCTGATCCAAAATACAATATTGCTGGCACAGCATTCAATTACATTTCATTCAATGGTACAATTTCATTTCGCTCTAATGACAATTCCATGAAAAAAGCTTGTTTTTGGAGGATATTTAAATAAACCACGTTTTATTCATAATCATTTCTGGCGTCAATTTGCTCAAATTTAGCTAATATATCCAGTCGCTTAATTTACCTACCTAACGAATTATTACTACGAAAAAGTATGTTTTATTCATGTCTTATCTACCTTACAGCTCCATAACGTATCTTCTTGCAAACCTGACATCATCTAGAAGATTTCGCCCATTTTATTTAGAGGAACCGCAGAGTGTTTATTGTCCTCTTTCGTAATCAGCTACCTATTGTGTTCATTGTCATTGAACACACCCAACTAATATTGTCCATTTTATATAACATAGTTTACCGGTTTTTTTAATATGTCTTAACGCTCACCTTAATTTCATTTGTAGGTATTCCAGTCGTTTTCCTTTTCAAACAATGGCTGAAATGGTTTAAAATACTTTGCTTCTTTGGTTCCCTAAAATGGCACATTAGGAGAGTATTATCTTCATAATTGTATCCTCTAAAAGTGTGGTGTGTTGTGTGCTCTTGCAAATTTAGGGGCATATGTACAAACTTTTGATGCAGGGCAGCGCCACAAGCCTTCTTGCGACGCTGCCCTACCGTCAAAGGCAAAGAGCAGGAATGCAAGATAGGATGCAATCCAGTCCTTTTCCCCTCCGCTGACGCACAGTGGTCTGCCATGTGCCAACGCAGTCCACTCTTACAAGGGTGTCTGCGTTGAGGAGGTGATTATTTTTGTGCAGAAAGTGACACTTTTCTGCACAAAAACAAATAACGAGAGGCATTTTCCTCTTTCTATGTGTGCTGCATTCTGCTGCATAGAAAAAAGAAGAAACTTGAGAAAATAAAGGTATTTCTCCTTGTTGCGCCTCCCTTACGCCTCTCCCGGTGAGGCGTAGGCTTTTCACGCATTTGCAGGTTTACAAATCCTTGTAAATCTGGGAATGCGTCAAAATCCATGGGTGTTGAATGGGAACATCCACCATATCACGCATGGAATGCCTCTCTTATGCAGAGTAAGGCAACACAGCGACTTGCACTGAGTTGTCTTTCTCCATATCTACAAGGCTATGTAAAGCCAAGCAAGGTGGCTTTGTTTGGCCTTGTGGATATGGGCCTGCAGCCTGCGCCATCGGTGCACCAAAAAAAGTGATGCACTGGCAGCACAAGCCCTTAGTACGCATCTATTTTTTATATATCAAAAATTGCTTGCTTTCTGTGGTCTCCGTAGACACACCGGACCCAAGGGGTTTTCAATGTCCCCAACTCCTGTCCGGTGGCATAAATTGAAATTTATCCCACTATTTACAATACTACAAATATCATAAAGAAGAAAATAAATGCCTGTAAGAGAAAAGTGTGAAGAGCTTCATGTTGACAATGTGTAATGGATAATGTAAGGGAAAACAGTTCTTCCCAGGGTGAAGTCGGAAGCAAATCTCAAATTAATCTGTGCTTAACCACTGGTACCCAGGCACAAAAGCAGTCAGTCTTAAATTAGAGACAGTGTGTAAAGTGTTAATGCAGCACTTTAAACAGTAATAACCTGAAAAACAACACAACACACAAATCTCACACTAATTTAGTTAAATAGTGTAAAATTCAGTAAATAAATTAACACCACAATGGCAAAAATCCATTCAGTAGAACTGGAGCCAGGCAATTTAAAGATTTAAGTGAAAATAGTTCCATCAAGCACAAAGGGCCAACTGTGGCTATCGGGTCGCATTGGACAGGAAAAAAAGTCCTGGTTGTGGAGTGATGTGGAGTCCTAAGCTGAGGATGCATTGAGGATGCATTGCACAGTGGTGATTTCTAGGAGCTGCAAAGCTGCAATGCGAGGTCCTGTGTTGTCATCAAGGATCCCGTCAACGAAGGGCTTGCAATGTGAAGTCCTGCATCAGGATGCGTTGTGCCCCAGCTGCTTTTGAAGAGACTGTGTGACTCACAATGCGGAGTCCTGTGTTGTCGTTAAGGATGCCTTAGATGAGGGGACTGTGATGTGATGAGCTGCAACGAGGATATGATAGAGTGAATTTTCTCATTTTTGCCAATTAATCAGATTTAACTGAAAAGTGCTAATTTTAATGCTAAATAACACCTTCACAGTAAATGCAAACATTTGTACTAGGTAATCATATTTAGGCATTTTAGGTAACCATTTGAGTTAGCATATTGTATTGGCTTAAGTTCACTTAATTGCTCCTGTCAATTTAAATGTTGACTTTACACGTTAGGGTTTCCAGGCCTGTTTTCTTGTTTTGTACAAGATGTTTTTCTCTTTTCACTGCAGATGTTGTAGTTTTCCAGAAGCCTTCTGTCAGCTAGTGTATAGGCCTTTGTTATGTATTAGAACAGTGGTTCCCAACCATTTGACTCCTGAGGACCCCCACTGAATCACTACTGGAAGCCAGGGACCCCCAAGCAATTTGTGCAATTTAAATTTCAAACATTAAAACAGCAATTCACAAAAAATACACAAACAAGTACACACCAAACAAATACTCAAATTAGTACTGCTATAATTATTTTATATTGAAAACTTATGCAAAAATCAGAAAAACTTAATGAGACGTTTGCCACTGCAAAATATATGGATTTATTAAGGAAAGCTGAATCCTCAGATCAGAGTCAACATTTCTCAAGTGATTTCTGTTTTTATTTTTTAGGTACATAAAATCTGACAAAGCTTTTTCACATAAATATGTGGTGGAGAAAGGAAGTGAAGCCAGAAGGACCTCTCATGTTTCCATAGCCTCGCTGTCACATGTAATTCATTTGTTTATATAGGGTGTCGGAGCACTTTACAGGGGACTACAAGGTGTAGGATTCACATGTCATCCACAATGGTAGGCTTTTTCTAAGAGTGCTTGGTCTGGAGAAGCACAAACTCAGTATTCAGAAGATAACACAGTGGTTAGCATTGACTTTAATAATAAGAATGTATTTCTATGCAAGCAAACCTTTTTTTTAGCAGCATAAGGATAATGAAATGCTAGGAAAAAAACAACCTTTCTAATTTGTGTCATGCAGCTTGTGTGCAGCTCTTTGATGGCAGTTCATAGCTCACTGTGCTAGATTAGGATTGTAATTTATGAACTGCACAGTAACAAAAAAATATCTGTGACAAAAACAGTAACTCACTGTCTATGCACATAAAATAATTTTCTTCGCATGATTCACATTCTCAGCATGAGGCATATTAACCATCTGCCCTACCTTAGATGAGTCAAAGCTGCCACTAGACAAAACTCCCATCTCTCGCCAGCAGGAACATTATTCTTGAGGCTTTAATTTTCACCAGAAAGCTACTGGTTGTACAAGGAACTTTGACGTGCTATTACAACTGCTGCACAAATAAAAACATGCACATGTTTCTGTCAGGCCCCATTTGGAGAAGTACCTTTCTGTCGTCCCAAGCCTGCGGACCCCCTGGGAATGTGTCACGGACCCCTGGGGGTCCACGGACCACAGGTTGGGAACTGCTATATTAGAACACTAATAGGGAGGTTCTCACCAGGAGGAGAGGAGATAGCAGGAAACATGGCTTGTAGGAAGAAATGTCTGAACCACAAGATTTGTGGTTGACGTGGAGGTTTGTGGTTGACTTGAAGATGTAAGAAACTGGGGAGTTTACCTGCTCCCAGTTTGCTGAAGGCTAATTGGTTCATGGGAGTGGGGAATGGGAGAAATGTTGCAATTAATGTTTTGTAGAGTTATATTAGTATGTGTTTCATACATTAGAGAGCCCCCCTTTTTTCTAGGGTCTTTTTCTGATTGACTATATACGGAGAGATTGCTGCAAAACTTGGGAGGCAGACCTTAGAAATGTCTGCTGGTTTAGACCTGCAACTAAATTTCCAGTCTCTGCTGATTTACACCTGTTAGACCTAACAGCCTTCGGGTGGTCTTCCTCACAACTTTTTTGCCTACCTCCTCCACATTTCTGACCTTGTTTTTGCTGGCTTTAGGTCTCTGTGCACTTTGCCACTGATAACTACTGCTAAAGTGCTTGTGCTGTCTCCTCTAAACATGGTAATTGTGATTCATTCCCAATTGCCATATTTAAATTACTTATAAGTCCGTAGTAGTTCCCAGATTTAGGAAAGCACTAATAGGCGGGAAGTCGTTTGGCAACCTAGCACCCAAATTGTGTAATGTTCTGCTCTTAGCAGTTCCACAAGCCCAGTTATAAGAAATGTATAGAAAAAAAAACAGTTTTTTCAAATCAGGATGCAGAGGGTTTGAGAACTGCATGAAGGTTGGCGGGCATCAGTACTGAGTGCTGGGGCACCTCTAATGAGGTAGCTATGCGCTGTAGAAATGTTATTGTTATTATAATTATAATAATAATAATTATTATTATAGTGCACCACACATGCCCAGGGCCTATTAATTAAATGCTACTTATGGATCTGCAGCACTGATTGTGCCACCCACATAAGTAGCCCTCTAACCAAGTCTCAGGCCTGTGATTGCAGAGCCTGTGTGTGCAGTTTTACACTGCCCTGTCGACCTGGCAAAATAACCCTTTTGCCAGTCTAAAACATTCCCTTTTTATACATATAAGCCACCCGTAAGGTAGGCCCTGGACAGCCCAGATGCCAGGGTGGAATATATTTAAAAGACAGAAAATCTACTCTTACGTTTTACGTGTTCTGGACTCTGAAAGTTGTTTTTCACTACAGCAAGGCCTATCTCTCCTGTGGGATAACATTGTGATTACCTTATTTCATTTTACAAGTGTAAATCATAATCTGGAAGAGATAAGGTTTTTTAGTTTGGTGTCTCTGGACTCACAATTTAAAATCACAACTTATGGTGAAGTCAGATTTTAAATTGCCACTTTTTGAAAGTTGGAATTTTCTTACTTTAGACTTTAGACTTTGGTGCCTGTTTCCTGTCTCTGACAGGGTGACAGCTGGACTTTGTGTATTCAATCTAGAGAGCTTGGGTGTGGCTTGATGGGCCATACATTTCCTACTGGGCCATTCTGGTCAGGATGCAAGGGAGGGGATTGGCACAACCTCACAATTACATCTGAATAGGCTGTGTTCTGTCCCCACACAAAGGGCTGCATCCCCCCTGTAGTACGTCTGGAGCCAGGGCAGCAAGGGAAGACCACTGTGCACTTCTAAGACCTTTCTTGGAAGTCTCCCCCACTTCAGAGTCACAACTTGGTATACATACTGACCACTGACACCACTACTTCAGTACACTTCTGGACCTGTGGATACTCTGCCAGGAAGAAGGACTGCTATGCTGCCATAAGTACTTCTACTCTGCTGGACCTCTGCTTTGCTGTGCTTCCCTGCTGCCTGCTGCCCTCTTGCCTGGGAGTGAGAACAACTGGACCTGGATCTCCCTGCCCCAGAAACCAGAGTGACTCCAAGCCCCAGCTGACTGGTCTTCTGCTTTCTGCAGTCTCAGGGACATAAAAGACTTCCAACTTACCTGCATCTGGACCTGGATTCTGTCATCTGTGTGTCTTCCCTGCCAAGTGGTAGTATCCCAGACCTGGACCCATGGGAGCGAGGCCTAAGGTGCTTCTTTAGGCAACCCACGCATCCTAATTGGAACTGGTGTATCTTTGCTGCTGCAGGGATTGGAACTAGTGCATCTTCGCCTTTGGGTAGATTAGAACCAGAGCATTCTCATCACTGCATGGAGCAGACGCAGCGCATCACCTTTGGAACCAGCACATCACCCTCAAAATTGAAACATCCTCTGCTACAAGAGCAGAACCGACTCATTGCATTCCGGACCAGCGCTTTACCCTCAAACTGACGCATAGCCAATGTTGCATGGGAAAAACCGACGTATCTCTGTCTGTTGTGGGATCAGAACCAATGCATTGCCCTGGCTGCCCCTCACATCTTCCTCGACGTAGATGCAACCAGGATCAAGGTACTTTTGTTCAGTAGGCCTAAGTGGATGCCTGTATCTGGCCCATTCTCCATCGCGGTCACCCTAAATTCTTGACTTTGTCCCGATCTGGCACGGCCAGATACTCCAGATTGGCTCTTCTTGCTTCTACGCGCTAGTCTACAGTTTACTTTGTAAACATTCATAACTCAAGTTCTACTTATTGGATTTTTGTTGTTTTGGTCTTGTTTTATTTATTAAATGATATATTTTTGTGTGGTGTTTTCACTGTTTTACTATTTGAAGTTTTGCACAAATAATTAACTCATTGTCTCTTAAGTGAAGCCTGACTGCTTTATGCCAAGCTACCATGGGGAGAGGGGGAAGCACAGGTTAATTTAGGATGTGTTTGTGACAACCTGCCCAGGATTATGATTCCTGCTTGGACAGGATGTATACCTCTTCCAGCCATAAACCCAGTTTCTAATACCACCAATTGAGTGATATGGCTTCATGCCCATTTGTTCTTATTCTTTCATTAGAACCCTTCCTTTGGGTGTTTTGAAAGACTCCTTACCTGACCTGCTGAATTAAATTGCCCTTTTTACCCAAATTAATTTAGATGAGAGATTTTCCTTTATGGAACATGCTTACTGCATTTTCTCTATTACTTTCGTAATCCTTACCAATGTAGTATTTTATCTTGTTTTAAAATATCGACATTTAGACTATTTGAATCTGTAATAATGATAACTAAACTTTAAATACTTACTGAACAATTAATTGAATTGAATTCATTTGTTCATAAACCCTTTAAACTCAATTTGAATCTCTTTGTCAACTCCTGTGAAGCCCAAGTTGAACGTCACTGTTCATGGTAATTGATGTAAAGGATAGCTCCTTTTCATCTCTCCTTGTCAACTAACAAAGGTCCATATGACCAATGGAGGGGGTTATTTGATGATTACACTTGACAGTTAAGATTTAAGAATCCCTGCTTCAGCATCTGTGTCACGCAGCAGCGGTTCCTAGATGACTGTAGGTTGCGATGTAAAGTCCTGCACCAGTGACGGGTCACTCAGCGGTCCCAAAGCAGAGTTTGGAGAGGTGATGTGTCATGCAGGGGCTCTGATGTGGAGTTCCGGTGAGGTGATGTACTGCGCCACATATCTGATGTGTCGGTTCTGCTGGATGGGCTGGCAGAGCACCTTTCAAGCCCACTTCCAAGGGTCCAGGCCTGGGGTGGCAAAACTTTGGAAGGAAAGACTCACAGCTGGCAGGGCCATCATGCTGGGTTCAAGATGCAGGAAGCCTGTTCTGTCCCTGAGACTTCGGATCAGGAGGCCAGCCAACTAGCCCTTGGAGTCACTTTGGTGGTCCTGGGTTAATGAAGCAGGTCCAGTTCTTCACTCAGGCAGCAGGACAGCAGGCTGCAGGGCAGCTGGGCAGTAAAGTGTCAGTCCTTCTTGCAGAGTAGCACAGCAGTCGTTCTTCTGAGTCTTCCTGGGTCGAGATGTATACTGAAGAGTTTGGGAATGAGGTCCAATATTTATACTGTGTCCACTTTGAAGTAAGGGAAACTTCTAGAGGATCCCATGCCCCAGAGGTTTTTGAAATTTCTTGCCTACCTGCCCTGGGTCCAGATAGTGTGGGTTCACAATAGTCTAGTGTCAAACCCCTTTCTGGGAGTGCTTAGGCAGGGCGTTCATGATGTGCAAGTATGGTAGGTGACAGCTCTTTCCCTTCATTATTTCAGAGTGGTCCATCCTGGCAATACCTAGCTTTTCGTTGTCTCACTATCTGTCACAACTTACACGCTGCTTTAACCTGGGGTCCGGTGAACGAGTGGCGAGGTTCTTGTTCTTGAATGTTCAGCCTTGGCCCAGGTAGGGGCGACTCTTTCTGGTAGCCACGGTGCTGCAGGCGATAGGAACGCCAAGGGCATGCTGTGTCCTACAGAATTAGTGCCAGAGGGAAAAAAACCCTAACAAGGGAAAAAAAAAACAAAAAGGAAAAAATTCCTGGAACAGGAGCAAAAGTCAACATATAAATACAGAATCAAAAAAGAACAGGAAAAAACACTGGAACTGACGGGAACCAGAATCTGACACAAAGGAAGAAGGAGCGAAGACACCATCCAAACAGAAAGTGTTGCAGTGCAAGGAGGGAAAGAATCACAGCCCTTAAATACCCAAAAACAGGAAGCAACCCACAGGAAGTGCAAGGACACCATATTAGATAGGGAAAAAACACATAGAAAGTAAGGGACAAGGAGCCATAGAAAGAAGGGAACCAAAGCATGCTGGGAAGAGAGGGGAATAATGGGAAAGGAGGAAAAAACATAAAGGGAGGCACAAATGAGGGCGACAGAAAGAAAAAGACAACAATAGCAGGTAAGTGGGGAAGGGTTAATTATGCCAGAATGTGCGCCTCGCTAGAAGGAAACGAGGCCCCATGCCCAATTTGGGGCCTCGTATGCTGCACAAGAGGCAGGGGGCACGGCGTGTCTCTGTGCCGCACGCCACGGCCCGAGCCGAATGTTCGGCTCGCGCCATGCGCAGCGGCGCAACAGTAGGTCCCCCCCCCGAAGTCCCAGGTTTGTGCGGACATAAGCGGTGAAAGTGACGAATAAGAAGAGGGGCGTGAACAGAAAACGCATCTTCCCAAGAGCATTCACTAAGGGGGTAACCCTTCCACTGAATCAGATACTGAAGACAGTTACGAAAGATACGAGAGTCATACATTTCTTGTACCTCACATTCTGGTACATCATTTACCAACAAAGGAGGAGGACAGGGAAACTGCAGAGAGAAAGGGTCAGGCACATAGGGTTTGAGCTGGGAAACATGAAAGACTGGATGGTTTTCCAGGTACGAGGTAAATGAAGACGTACAGTGACAGGATTAATCAGCGGAAGAATACGGAAAGGACCATAGTAACGAGGTGTAAACTTGTTCTGAGAAGGACGCAAAGGCAGAAATTTGGAAGAAAGCCAGACTTTATCCTGGATGTGATATACTGGAGCATCCCTGCGCTTCTTATCTGCCATTCTCTTCATGTATCTCTTGGTGTTCAGCAAGTGAGATCGAATCAATCTATGGATTTTCAGAATTTGTTTGGAAAATGAGGTGACAGCAGGAAGAGAAGAGGTAGACTGATGAGCAGTACGAAAAGAGGCAGGATGATAGCCATAGGAACAGAAAAAAGGGGTGACCTTGGAGGCACCATGGACAGTGTTATTGTAAGAGAATTTAGCGATAGGAAGGTAAGTGTTCCAGTTACTCTGGTTAGAATTACAAAAGCAGCGAAGGTACTGCTCTAGTCCTTAGTTGAGAAGTTCGGTCTGCCCATTGGTTTGGGGATGGAAATCAGATGATAATGCTATATTGATGTTCAAAGTTCTACAGAAATGTTCCCAAAACCGGGAGATGTACTGAGGTCCCCTGTCTGATAAAATGCTGTGTGGGAGTCAATGGAGACGAAAAATATGATGGATAAATATCTGACTTAGTTCTTGAGAGGTAGGTAATTTCTACAGGGCAGTGAAGTGAGCCATCTTTGTAAAGGAATCTATTGTGACCATGATTACCCGGTTTCCTGCTGATGGAGGTGGTGAACACATGAAACCGGTAGAAATGGTGTGCCAGGGAGCAGGTGGAACAGGTAATGGTTGTAGTAATCCTGCAGGTCTGGTACGGGGTATCTTTACTTGGGCACATATAGGACAGGCCTGAACATAGTTTTCGACATCTGATTTCCAGGTAGGCCACCAGAAAGATTGCAAGAGTAATTCCTGCGTGGCCTTGATGCCTCTATGACCAGCAACCGGAGAATCATGGCACATCTGAAGTGCCTTTTCTCTTACTCTGCTAGTGGGGAGGAACCAAAGGTTCCTATAATAATAGTACCCTTGCTGTTTACGTATTAGGGGTTTTAAGTTCTCTAACTCTTGTGCAGACAGGTTGGAATATTCTAGTTGTGTCTCATCCAGGAATGATTGAGCAAAACCGATGATCTTGCTAGGCTCAAGTAGATATTGTGATGGGGTAGGAGTACAATCTGGATAACGGCGAGACAGAGCATTGGCCAGTATATTTTGGGATCCAGGAATGTAGCTAACATAGAAGTCGTACTGACTGAAGAAAAAGGCCCAACGAGCCTGACGACTGTTCTGGCATTGAAAGTTATGTAAACATTGTAGATCACGATGGTCTGTTCTCACCTCGAAGGGCTCTTTGGAACCCATTAAGAATTGTCTCCACTCTTGGCAGGCAGTCTTCAGGGCTAATAACTCCCTTTCCAATACTGAATAATGTTGTTCCGACACAGAGAGTACATGAGACAAATAGAACACAGGATGTTCCAGACCATCATCATCTTGTTGTTGGAGTAAGACAGCTCCGATGGCTCTTTCGGACGCATCAGTAACAACAACAAATTGTTTGTTGGTATCTGGATGTCTCTGTATTGGTGCTTGAGTGAAGACCTTTTTTAGATTTTGAAAAGTTGTTTCAGCTGCCCTTGTCCAGACAAATCCTTTACTAAAATTCTCCTTCTTTAATGTTTGCATAATGAGGCTGGTCTGTTCCGCAAAGTCAAAAATAAATTGTCGATAAAAGTTGGCCAGTCCTAGAAAACATTGTGTTTCCTTAATGGAGGAAGGGGAAGGCCAGTTTAGGATGGCTTGTACCTTTTCCGGATCCATAGCTATTCCAGTGGGACTAAGGTGATAACCCAAATACTTGACTTCGGTCTTATCAAATTCACATTTCTCCGGTTTACAGGACAGTTTATGTAACCTGAGTCTTTGGAGGACCTGTTTCACGTATGTAGCATGAAGTTCAGGACGTCTAGAATAGATAAGGATATCGTCTAAGTAGATTACTACAGTATGGTTCAAGAGATCAGAAAACACAGAGTCCATAAATCTTTGGAAAATTGATGGGGCATTAGTGAGACCAAAAGGCATAACTCTGTATTCATAATGACCAAATGGGTCTCGAAAGGCGGTAAATCGTTGAGCCCCTCTGACTGCCTCCATAATATCCCTGATGAGGGGTAAAGGATAACGGTCTTTTATAGTGATCTTATTTAAACCATGAAAATCCAGACAGAGACGAAGATCTTTAGTCTTTTTGGGTACAAAAAAGAGAGGAGCCCCGCCGGAGAGGATGATGGCACAATAAGACCGCTGTGCAGATTTTCTTGCAGATAATCTTTGAGGACTTCCTTTTCAGGTTCTGTGAGAGAATACATTCTCCCAAAGGGAACGATCGCCCCAGGTTCCAGGGGAATTGTACAGTCATAATCTCGATGTTGAGGTAAAACAGGTCTGGATGGTTTATGGAATACATCTAGAAATTCTAGATAGTAATCGGGGACTCCTTGGACTGTATTGATGGAACAACCTGTAGTAAGTTCAGTAGGCATCAACTTCTTGGGTGACCAGTATGTGTCTGATGCAAAACAATTGTCATGACAAAACTGTGGGGACAAGGAAATAGTCCTGGTTTCCCAATTTACATAAGGATTATGGGGGTCATTATGACCCTGGCGGAAGGCGGAGAAGCAGCGGTAAGACCGCCAACAGGCTGGCGGTCTTTTTTTCTGTATTATGACCATGGCGGTTACCACCATGGTCATCCGCTGCTTCTCCTTTCCGCCTGCCGGGCTGGAGACCTGGGTCTCCAGCCCGGCGGCTGACACAATACCGCCGACTGTATTTTGACCCGGCTTACCGCAGTGGATTTCCTGCGGTAGGAACCGCCATGAAATCCATGGCGGTAAGCACTATCAGTGCCAGGGAATTCCTTCCCTGGCACTGATAGGGGTCTCCCCCACCCCCATCCGACTCCCTCCCCTACACCCCCACCACCCCTGCCACCCCCCAAAGGTGGCAGGGCCCCCCTCCCCACCCCGACCCCCAACATCACATAACTCACACACACACGACACGCACGCAGGCACCACCAACACACACACGCACACACACCGACATACATGCCTACATCCACACACTCAGTCAGACACGCACACCCATATACAAACATACACGCACACATCCATACAGACATACATACAAAAATACACGCACTCATTCCCACAACACGCAACACCCCCGCAAGCATACACGCACTCACACACCCCCTCTACATACACAGACGCACACCCCCATGCACCCACACAACACACAACACCCGCCAACCCCACCCTCCCCTAACGGACGATCGACTTAGCTGTTCCGTCAATCCTCCGGGAGGGGCCATGGGAGCCATGGGGGCAGCTCCGCCGACACCACACCGCCAATAGAACACCGCTGCGCCGAATCACAGGACGTGATTCGCTGGGCGGTGTTCTGTTGGCGTGGCGGTGGAGGTGGAGCAACCTCCACTTCCCCGCCGCCCGCCAGTATGGCTGTTGGCGGCTCTCCATCGGAAAAAGGACGAAGAGCAGCCAACAGTCATAATACGCCGAGTGCCAAACCGCCACTACTGGCGGTCTTCCACACGGCGGTCCCTCGGCGGTCTTGTATATAGACTGCCGAGGTTGCAATGACCACCTATATCTTATGAACCATGGAATTCCTAAGATGATAGTATGGTTGGGAGTTGATATTAGATCAAATGAGATGTTTTCTAGGTGGTTCCCAAATTGTAAACTTAGAATCAGGGTGGTAGTATCGACTGGACCAGAGGATATTAAAGACCCATCCACTGTGTGTACTTGTTCCGGTACTTCCTTGGGTCGTGTTGGTATTTGTTGTGTTGTGGCCCAAGACTTATCCATATAAACGCCACTAGCACCACAATCAAGTAAGGCCATTGTTCTTTCTTCGCGACCGTCAGGTAACAGCAAAGTCACAGGAAGCATAAACAAAGTAGTGGCCTGGTCCTTGAATGAACTAATGGAAGGTGTAGCAGATGATCCCGTCCCCTCCCTTCTTACAGAGGATGGGAAGTAGCGTTTACCGATGGCCTTAAAGGACGAACGGGGCAGGTACGAAGCATATGACCGGCAGCACCACAATACAGGCATAGTCCTTTTTTACGTCTCTCTTCCTGCTCACTGATGGAAAGTGGGCCACGAGTAGTATCCACCTGTATAGTTTCACCTTCAGTTTCCCTGACGGGAGGATGAGGTTCCTTTGAACGGTGCAAAAAGACACGTGAGGTACTTGGTTGGGATGGTCCTCTGTTTCTTCTTTTCTCCAA